>NW_021939396.1:46534423-46734237 GCF_001715985.3 Manacus vitellinus | reverse complement strand
GGCGGATTCAGCCCGCCGTGCTACCTGTCTTATAGGCAGCAGGCAGGGAACCAACCCTGAGTCAAGTGCACTGCAGTCAGGTCTGTAGCCCACGCGGGGAAAGGAAATCTTTGCGTCGACATCCACGGATTACGGTGCGAGCGCATGGTTTAAGCAGCGTCTCGCTACCACCCCAAATAAGCTCTTTATCTACAAGCACTTTATGTTTCTCTGGGTTGTTTATTGCCGCTGGGTACTCTTTTGCCTTTTAATTCCCAAAGGAATAACCTCACCTGCTTGAAAAGCTGAGATTTTAGGCTAAGAAGGTGCAATCATGTAAAAATGTGCAAATGCATGTGGATTAATTGCTCCACGACTACAAAATCACCTTCCTTCACTTCCTCAACAGCATACTCAGATATCAAAGACAGGGGAAGGGGGGGAGAAGCAGAGAAGAAGCTGGAGGAAATGACTGTGCTCCCTAAGCCCACATCGGCTGCCACTCCCACATTCCCCATTTGCCACACTCCCTTCTTGTTCCTCCCTTGGACAAATAGGTAAACTTTGAGTCACATGTTATTGCAAGGGTTTATAAGGGTAATTGAGCATAGATCGCTGTAGAAAAGTCCCTTTCAAAACTAACCAGCTTGGAGAAATTGGAGGTATTCCAGGAGAAAGTTGTCTTAGCTGCATGCCCCACTGTTGGTTGGGTTTTGCCACCCCTATTTGGATTTTATTGGTGGCTTTTCAGGTGCTGTGCTAGGGAGTCCCACATTCCCAAGTAAAATGCCTGCTGGTGGGCTACCACCCTTCTTCTAGTCACGTGTCTCTCAAAACATTTTCTGCAGTGACAACTCTCTAGTTGTGCTGTGGATCAACAGCACAGCGATGTGACATACGCAAGCTCGTGCATTTTAGTCTCTGCCCTCAGCCTTGTGAGTGAAAAGTGACCCACACACCATGATTTGGGGATTGATTTTCTACTCTTGAACTTTTTACTTCTTGGTGATACTGCACATGGCAGTACCCTCTTAGTGTTCAAGAGGCTGTATTCTGCCTGGCTTTCTAGTTAGTGAGTTTATTATTGATGCCGGATTCATGCAGGTTACCTTTCTAGATTCCCAAGGATCCTCTTTGGTCTTTTGTGCTTGCAAACTTTGATCCTGTGCTCAGCTCTAGGAGCGATGCTCAGATCTTAGCCCTTCCTCTTCAGGCCATTATTTTCCCTTACCCCTGTTTGCCTCTCTGAATGTTTTCTTCCACAAGTGATACTTACTTTTTTTTTTTCTGTTACATGAGAACAAGTTGGAGTTTAAGAGGGAAAGGTAATTACTGTTCATGTTTACAGCCTAGAAGTCCAACATCTTACAAGTTCAGCTGTACTGCTAACATGCAAACAGACTGAATGGATAGCCCAAGTCCATGGCAAGGGAAATCACCTAAGGAAACTTGTCAGGATGCTCCTCCAGTCCTATAGCGGCCGTTGTTTGTGCTGTATATTTTATTGTGATGTAGGATATAAGGAAAGTGCTTGTTTTCTCATGCTCTTTTGTTTTCTTGAGAGCTAGATTCAGTTGTGGCAGAGACCTTGCATTACTCCACTGACAAGTGTGAAGCTCTCTATTGTAGCACTTGCTTACAGCTAACACTGGTACAGGAGAACTCTGGCTAATGTCCTTACCTTTACTGGCTGTTGTGGCCCTGCACATATGCAGCCCAGGGCAGACTTTTGCCTGCCTTCAATAGATTTCTTTCTATTCTGGAAAAGGTATATATTTTTAAACATCAGGATGGACAGCTGCAGACCATGGAGGTTGTACGGAGTGTTAGCTCCTCATCATCTTAATGAAAAGATGTGGTAGAGGCTCCAGTTGCTCGGTTCACTCTTGGCTGCACAGAAGATAAATCACAGGCATGCACCGGGCTGGTGCAAGCCCAAGAACAGAGAGTTCGAGCAGACCTTCTGCTGCTCTCTTAATGGAGAGGAAGGAGCCAAATCCCCAGCACACTGCCAGCCCTTCTCAGGGTAACAAGGTGGAAGTCATAGCAACTGCCCAGAGACAGGTATCAGCTCACCTGAAGGATGATGTGGAGAGAAAAATCAGAAATTTTTTTTTTGGTAGTTTGTTTGTGCACCTGCTGCCTTTCCTCATACCCTTCTGCTCTCCTTGCAGTGAGCTTGAAATTGAATATGCGTTTGACAGACTCGTCCTCTATGTTGAGGCAGATAGGTTACAATGTGAAACCTTTTTCTCTTACAGTATCAGGCAAGACAGGCTGTCTTATGTTGTTATTTTCATTTAGTTTTCAGAAACTATTGTGAACATATAATCAGAGTTTCCTGGCTTTTTTGTTTGTGTTAGCAGTTTGTTTAATTGCATACTAGTTTATATTTAACAAGGTTATCATTAATGTGGTTTGGGTTTGTGCTCTATGTGTATTCATAAGAAACAAACCATACAAAAAAAGAACGTGGAGCTTCTAGCTGCTCAGAGGCTAGAGTATAATTATATGTAAATGGCAAAAAAAAGGTTTGTTCAGAAGTCAGCTTGTTGGTGCCAAAGGCTCCTGTCTCGTGCAGAAGGAGTTTGTTTCAGTTTGTGGTGAATGGGTGGATGAGGACATGAGGTTACTAGAAACTAGGGCCAGGTTCTGCCAGGGTTTCTTTCATGTCAAATTATCATTCTTCATAGCTTCATCTTAAATTAACAAGGGACTCTGTGAAGCAAGGTTTCAGCAACACTGGTTTAAAATCATTTCACATTCTCTGATGTGATGGTCCCAGGTACTTGTTTCTGTGTATGCCTAGAATTTTGGTTGCCATAGTTTTCTTTGGGGAAAGTACTGCTGTTTCTGTATGTGGAGTTTCCTTTTCCAGCAGGCCAGGTGGTTAGAAACAAGCACATGCTTTTTTTGAGTTGTTTGTTTTGGTTTTGTCATTTTGGTTTTTGGTGGGTTTTTTCCCTGTTTTGCTAAGGAAGCAAATTGGTGATTGGATTTAGAGTCTAAACATTGCTTACAGTTGCATTGTCTGTGTCACTGTGTTAGGTTTGAATGCAAATGGGCAGGAGAATTCCTTCTGGGAGCAGCAGTTGCTGGGAGGAAAGGAGAGAATATCTGCTGAGTAATTGCTGGGGAGAGGTCCACTCAAAAGGACACTGAAGTTATCAGGGTCAAGTAGATTTTTCTTCAGAATTTATTGACCTACAATAAATCTCATTTCCTGAGTAATTCTAAAATAGTTTTATGATTAGTAAAGCTTGTGAAGATTCAATTTATTTCTACCTATTGGAAAAGACAGAGCTGCATATGGCCTCAGTATTTATGTTCTAGAAATATGTAGTGAAGGGGGATGCTGGAATAGTTCACTTGCCTGGTTTTTGTAGAGCTTGCAAAGTTCCATGAGTTGTTAGTGCTGGAGGAAACCTTCAGGAGTTGAATCCTACCATTTAGGATTTGTGGTGGAGGGCTGAGAGGTCAAAACTCTGTTCTCCATGGCCTTGGGCAGGCAAGCAGTGCAGTCTCAGCCCACCACAGAAGATGCCTCCAAAATGAACACACCAGAGACAAAAGAAAAGTCTCTCAGAAACAAGTGTCTTACAGGCAGAGTCCTGAAAGGGGAGCAGAACAAAGAGCTGGGGGCACCCTCCACACCATGGGGTCATCCCAGCATCAGGAGTTGGCTTGTGAGCTGCTGGAAGCACCGGATCTTTTGTGTGTGATGGACACTCTCCATTCACTGAACGTAAAGCCCTTCAGGCAGCCTGAATTTCAGAATGATGTATACAAGCATAGCATGAAAACAGCAATTTAATGGTCCGAGAAGTGAATGGGAAGTGCACATGCTGAACTAAGTCTTTTCATAGGTGTGTGACCCTGTGTACCACTGATAACTGCTGCCTCTAAAGCAGGGGATGCTTATTTACTTCGGCTGTCGCTTCAGGAAGCTACATGACCATCCTGTGCCAGCCTGAAGGGGGAATGTTCAACAACAGGGTTAAGACTCAGGTAATAAGGGCTGTTTCAGTAGTAGCACACAGTGTACAAGGTCTTCCATGAGCCCTGTAAGGGACACTGAGTACACCCCCATCCTTTAGCATGAGCACACTGAGAGGCTGGATCTTCATGGTCACTTAGAGCTGTGCAGGAGCAGTCTCTGACTACTGGTGGGTTTTCTGAGCTGTGTGCATGCTGAGCATGGCCAGCCCCACATTGCATGGACTGGCATCCACCACCATTGGTCTCTGTCAGCCTTTTTGCTTGTTCAGGGCACAGGCTTGTGCCTCCCTCTGTTGCTTCCTTTGAAACTTGTGGAAATGGGGTCATCTTCTAAATATTAGTTGATGTTGACCGGTGGTTCAAGAGTCACTGGTGTATGACGAACAGCATAGATGCATCAGCCTTGTTCCCTTACTACCCAGAGCTTTTAAAAACAGATCCCACAGAAATTTGCTCTGGCATATTTTGGCTCTTATTGTATTATTTAGCAAGCATCTCTGTCAGATAAAAAGGTAATATTCATCAAACAAGGAAAAAAAACCCCTTGCTGTCAATTCTGAAGAGTAGAACAGTGGGACAGAACATGGTGTTCATGAGTACTAGGGAATTAATTAGACACCTTCACAGAGGGACAGATCCTACAAGGAGCTGTGTCTGCCAAAGCCTCAGGACTCTGCAGGTTTCAGAGTGAGACAACATTGGAGCTGGATGGGTGAGAGAAGTCTGCCCCGTGAGAAAACCTGAGCTGGTAACACATGAAAAGTCTTGTTTGTGTTGGCCGCATTTGCTGGCCACCAATTCAAACCTTGCTAGGTCCAACTCTGCTGTGGAAGTCCTGTGGTTATACCATGCTGGTGCTTAGCTGGTGTGCTGTGACCCCTCATTAGTTGTCGGGAGAGTGGAAGGAGCGAGACACTTTAGCAGATTTGCTTATGTGGTTGGTGCATCTTACTTGATCTTTCTCTTTGCTCTTTTCTTTACCAGCAAAGCTCCTGTGCAGGCAGCCAGACTGGCCCTTTTCCTTAGGGGTGTGCTACCCAGCTTTCCTCCTCATGATAGTACTGTTGCAAGCAGCTTGAAATGCTGAAGATCGGTAGCAACCATGTGAGTCACCAGCCCTACAGACCATCGCGAAAACGTAGTTTGATGGTAGATAAATAGGATAATGACAGATCATAGTTTGATGACAGCTTTTGGATAGGAAGTATGCTTTAATCTGTAGCTATTATGACTTCAAGAACTCTTCTGGCAGAGGATAGAGCTTGGTTTGGAACAGTTCAAAACACCTAAAACACAAATATGAGTTTCCTAAGTGTGCTCCTTGAAAGGAAAAAAAAAACAGCCTTCTAGTAGTTCTGTGGCTTCCTCATTTCAAAGAAGTAGATACCAGGTGGGCTGTACGGAGGCTCCATTGAGCAGTAAGATGGAAGGTCAAGATGAGAAGCCGGGCCAAATCTTTATTTTTAAAAAAAAAAATTCTCCTCTGTTTTCAGTTACTTGTAGTCTCTCAGGCAAGTTTTCCACTACATGAACATGAAGACTCATCTTCATAATTTAACCTAAAAATGCAGAAGTTTGGCTTTATATGTTGGGACTTCAATACACTGTAGGCACCAGCTTGTCCCATGAGAAGTGTGGGAAATCAGATTCTCTTTGCAAATAGGAAAAGCTGGTGTCTACAGAAATCTATATGCAAATATCCACAGAATTCACCCCTGAACATTTGCTAGTACCTCTGAGGGTGTACAAATGGCAAACTCTCTTTTCTGGACCCAGAATTGCTATGGACGACTGGGGGGCTGCCACCAGATACCAGGCTTAGCAACACAGCAGGTGCAGCAAGACACAGAGCTGGCTCTTTCATAACCCAACTGAAAAAAACCTTTGCCAGTTTGCTGTGAGAAGTGTTCGTTCCAGAAAATGAAAATGACATAATTTGGCATATGGAGAGTATCTGTTTGCTGGCCTGTCATTTGCAAGTAACATGCTGAGAAATTTAAGGAATGGTATTTGTTTTCATAAGAAGTTTGCTGCAGGGGTAGAGTAGAGAGCTCAACGGAGCATTTAGGAGAAGAAAACTTCACTGGTGGTTGGAGAAAACATGATGTGCCAGTGGGAGACTTTTAGGACTCTAAGCATTTGTTTTTCAGGCTGCAACATGCAGATTTAGAGGGGTACATATTCAAGGAACAGTAAGGTTCCTTTACAGGGGCTACTGTGTTGTGTTCATAGCAACTGCTTTCCTGTCATCAATGCTAAATATCTTCTCTGTTCTCATTATGTATTTCAAAGCCAACACTGCTCTTAGAAGCTGCATTTCAGTGTGTTTGCCTAAGGAAGGTTTTCTATTGTGGAAAATTGACATAAGAATGAAAAGTGAAGCAGAGGCTATCTTCTTTTCTAGAAGAAGTATGTTTTTAAAAAAATAGGCTTTCCCCTCATATGTGAATATAAAGGACAAATACATCTTCTTAGCAAACAGTTGTGTTTCCCCCGTGTTGTTACAGATCAGGCTAACAATTTTGTGAAATTGAGGTTTGAGGAAAGATTCACTCACCACAACCAAAATGTGTTTTACCTTGTTTGTCTTGGATAGCAGAGGAAGGTATATCCTTTCTTACACAGGATCCTGCAAAGCCTGAACTGTATATTTAGATACATATAAAATTGCTCAGTTAAATCAAGCATCAATGTATAAAGTTATGCTAATAAGTAAATTTTGCAATATCAGAGATTTTGCTGTATAGTATTGGTGGGATTAAAAAACAGAAAGCTAGATAAGTTTATCATAATTTTTCAGTCAACAATGGATTGCATTTTGGTGCTCTAGAGATAATCATATTACCAAGGTAAATATGATTAGGTTTTCAAATCCTCATGCTGTCAAGGCAAATCAGACATAGGCACATCAGTTTATGGGTAAAGCGTTTAAAAGAAGCATAAATTTTCCCCCAAATAAAAAAAATCCCCTGATTTTGTGTAAAAGGAAAAATCTATCGGGGGACATGATGATGACTTCTTTCTGCTCCACATCATGTAGCTGGAACTTAGCTGCATGAAACAAACAGGGATGAAGCTCTTGAGTGTGATTTTCTCTTTCTCTGGGCTTTGGGCAGGATGCTGAGCACCAAGAATTCAGCAGTGCCGTTCAGTTTACAGCCTGCTTGCAGTAAACTGTTTTTTTCCAACCATCCGTGTGCTGTCTGCTGTTTGTGGCTTCAACCATGACCTTGCAGGTCATACCTGCAGATTTTTTTGTGTACATAAGGGACAGAGAAGTGATACTGGGATGTGGTGGTGATGCCAGTGCAGCCTCAACAGGTACCAACCTGGTGCTGTTGCTGTCCTTGGAGTTGAGCTTGTGTCTTTTGCAGAGTGGGAAGGCTGGTGATGGGTTTCCCTCTGTCTTCTCTCTTCTGTGGGGCATTGTTTCCTTTCGCATTGCAGGATGGAGGAAGAACCACTGCGGGTACAGGGTCAGTAATTCCCAGCAAGGAAAGTCGATGGGGGAACATGTGAGAGGCTCCAGTATTCCCAGCATCATTGTTTGTGGTGGATCTGCCACAGGTGGAAGTGCAGGGTGAGGACTCAGCCCTCCAACAGGGTTGGATCACACAAAGGTTAGTGTACCAGAAAGGGGAGAGAAGGAGGTGAGAGACCCTGAAGTAAGCTGTCTCTCTTTTCTACAGGAGGTGTAGATGCTGGCATATTGGCACGGATTTTAATTTCGTCACAATTAAAGGGTCAGATATTATTACCATTGCTTTTTACAGAAATAATTCACAGCACTGGGGCAGCCTGTTGCCCACTGCAGCTGCTAGCAGAGGAGTGGATTATATCCCCAACCAGGTGGGTGCAAGCAGCACAGCTTTGCCAGTCTACTTCAGAGGGAGGCCTGCTGAGTTTGAAGTTTTTTGGGTTCATGATGCTGGAGGAGAGGAGAGCAGAGCCTCACTGCCCCAAGGAGATAGGATGTGTTTGGCACTCAGGGAGGACGGTTTTGTCACCTAGAGGAATGTCTGGTTTCATCCAGTACCTCCAGCACATGAAGAGATGGAGAAAGAGGAACCAGGAGATGAATGTCACATAAGGCCCTTTGCATTCAGGCCTGTTTGGATCACATACATACTTTTGTGTATATGCAGATGCAGACCATACCTACAATTCAAGAAGCTGTCATTATTCCTTGTTGACACTGGCATGTGCTATGAACCTGCATTGCCCACCCCACAATACTCAGCCTGTCTGAAGGATGTAGCATAAAGCAGAAGCTAGATGTCAGCTGTGGTCTGAAATGTGTCTTGAAAATAACTTACTTTTTTTTAACTCACCAACTTTATTCCTTGTGTTTTGTCAGTCATAGACAAAACTTTTATTTTCCTGTTGCTTCTGCACTTGTGTTAACACCTACAGATCCAACAGGAAAGGATATTTATTTCCTCATTTTTCAGTCAAAGTTGCAGTCAGCTACACCTAGACAAATGCAAGATGACAGAAGGATTGCCCACGTGTCCATGGGGTGTGGTGGATGCACACAATAGGGAGTGTAGCCCTTGTTAGGTGACAGATAGCTACCTGAAAATGAAGACTCTCATCTTGATACCTGGGGTGTGGGTACAGTTGAGCAGGCCTGGTAGTTACAAGCAAACTCCGTAGTTCTCTGAATTTACTTAAATGAATTATATTATTTCCTAATGTAGGACATGGAGATTTTTTTGGATAATAGGAAGAGAGGAAAAACAGCTTTCAGATACTACAGTGCAAAGTACGGTTTAATCGCTGAAGTAGGTGAGTTGCGCAGGTGCTGCTTCATGTTATGTAAAAAGGTGTGGAAAGCTCTCTGTTGGCTATAAATACTCTGGGAAGCTTGGTCTGTAAAGCACAAGGGGTTGTGTTTGTGTTTTTGAAAACGGAGTTCACGTAACCTCCTGTCTTCAACCCATTGTGTGTCTTAGGAACCTCCTTAATCTTATGAGGCTGATTCTTTAAAGCAAAACTGTGTTTGATTTTTAATTGGTGATGTTCCCTGCTTTGTAAAATCCCATCTTTTAGCATAGCCTAATTCAGAAGAAGTGGCAGCTCAGAGGTGGTTGCTTAAATAGGCAAAATTATTTACAGCGGAACACAAAGTGCCACTGTCAAGTACCTCCATCATGACCTTTGAGATTTATTTGAAAAATTCATATTTTTCCGTGTGCATGACTCGCTTCAAAACAGAATGCTCTTCTATTTTAGAAGGCACTCCAGGTACTGCAGAACTCAAGAGCAGCCTTGCAAATAGAAAGTATCTGCGCACATTTGTTTTAAGGAACAGACTTCATTGTACGAGGTTTTTTTGCTTCTGTTTGTTTTAAAGAAATTATTATAAATATTGGTTTCTTGTTTGTTAATTAGTTTCCTTATTGTTGTAGGGCTATTCAAGTCAAAGGTAGTGCAAGGGTGTAACAGGGAGAAGAGTTTGAGCAAATGCGTTTAAAAATATAAAGTGCACATTGTATGAATTTGCCAGCACCCTTAAATAGGCACTTTCAAGGCAGTATTTTCTGTTGCTATCCTTGTACTCTGTGGGAAGATTGAATGGATAATGTGAATGAAATGTGTATTTTCTCACAGTGTGTTTGTGAGCTTGGAGGCTCCCTTCTCCTGAGGATGTAGCCTTGCAGCAGGAGTGAGGATTTTATTTTTTACGGTGCAGTACCGATGCTGTGCTCCTTGCTGTATAAAATGCCATTACTCCTCCATATCCCTTAGGACCGAAGCCCCAAACCCACGACCTTTTTTGTGCAATAGGGCACTGAAGAAGGGTGTGGGTTGTAGCTGGAATTCACTCCGTTGAGGAGGATGGCGGGGGGAGCAAACAGGCTGACGTGAAAAAGCTCTTGTGAGCCACTGCGTGTTTGCAAAGATCAGAAGCATCTGAAAACAAACGGGTTCTGAATTAATTGTAGGGTTGCTCAGGTAAAAATGAGAACAGGATTAGGCCTGTCTTTTCTATTTTAAGTGCAGAGGTAATATTTCCAACCTGTCAAGTGATTGCATATCTCAAATATCTTACTGGATAAATGAATGTGATATCAAGAGCTGAGGGTGGCACGATCTTTTGTGTAACTGGCAGCTATCTTGCAGTTGTTACAGTTCTCTGTTTTCTATGAATCCGCAGGAATATTTCAACGTGGTCTTGTTTGAGGTGGGATTTTTTCCTGTATGTGTCATTTACATATATTAGAAGAAATGCAACTTTTGAGAGGCTCTTGACCCTTGCATCCACTTTTCTAAGATGTTGGGTTATGGTGATGAAGACTCGACTTCACTTCCACAGTGTTTGTTCTGACTTAGGTGTCTGTCTTGTGTTATTCCAGCAGAAGAGAGTGGAGCAGTAGAGCAATTCAAGCTGGGATTTTTGAAGGAGCCTCTGAAGCATAAATTTTGATGAACTCTCTGAGCTTCTTTGAAAATCCCACTTTGAAAAGACAGCATTTGCTTTTTCTTTGTGAGTTTTCGCAGATTTTGCTTACCTCACTGTGCAGACCTGCTCCCATTTGTATACTTATCCTCCCTGGTGTTTTTCTGGGGAGCAGATGGTGGTGTTGTGGACTGCAATTGTGATTCTGCTTTTACTGAAGTTAACAACACACCTCTGGTTTAATTTCTGGGTCAGACCTTCAGACCAGGTCTCACCTGGACCTGTGGACTGAACACTCAGCAGTAGTTGAAAGACAGATGCTGTGCTCCTACAGCGTGTCACCTGGTTTTCTGCTGTTGGAGGGGAAGCCCTCCTGCTCCAGGGCTGCTCCATGCTGCAGAGAGCAGCGTGTTGTAAGCAGACATGGTCAGGAGGCTTGCTTCAAAAGCATGCTTTTGAGCCAGCATCAAACACAGTGGAGTTATGCCCACAGAGTCTCAGTTCCCTGCTCCGGAATAAAGGGATTCATAGAAGTATAGCATAATTTAGGTCGGACAAGACCTCTAAGATCATCAAGTCCAACTGTTAACCCAGTACTGCCAAGTCCACTACTAAGCTGTGTCCCTAAGCACCACATCTACACACCTTTAACTCCAGGGAATGCCCCTTCAGGGAACTCATATCGAGCTAACTCAAATATCTCACAGCCTTCCTTCACACTTGGGTTAGTACACATTTTGTTTGACCCTATGAATTCAGGTGCCTTTCCCCTAGTCATTTCCATTGGAAATTACTGACTTCCCTCTTTCCACTAGAGGTTTTAAAAAGATTTTGTAGGAAAAACATTTTTTATTACTTGTTGAATCAGAGCACTGGGATCTGTTTTCTTTTTACTGGTCAGTTGCAGCCTTTCTAAATTTTCGTTTTGTAATGTGGTAAATTCTGCAAAAATTGATTTTTTTTGTTTTATTCAGTTATTCACATTAACAGACATCTTTCCTGTCTGTTTAGTGGAAAAGGTGAAACAGGAAAACCAAAATTTCAAAATTTTGTGTCACATGTTGATGGCAGTTTATGATCTTGGTCAGCGTAGAGGTCTAATGTCATACCCAGCATGGTTTTACCCTTGTCCTGGGTTGTTTTTAGACATGAACATGCAGTGACTGAGGAAGTAGTGGTTTCTGTTTGTGTGCTCTGGGGAGGAGAGTTCATTTGTTTAATCAAAGAGAGAAAAAAGCACCTCTTTTATACAAAGTATAGCTGATTTCACTTTCAGGGGAAGCAATAAGGCGAACTTTTGCCTGTGACTTCTATGTAACTAACTACCAAATGAGCTTTCATGTTGAATCCTTCCTGAGATTTGCCAGAGGGAACCACACCAAAGTTTTGCACAGAGCCAGAGGGTTGTGCTCTTCCTCTGGCCCCATTGTCTGCAGCTTCTCACCGTTGTGCTTCTTCCCTTTCCCAGCCCAACACAAACAGCTTTTGGCGAGCATATTTATGCATCTGTCTGCTCTGACCCATCCAAGCACAAAGCCATTCCCCTCTTTCCTCCATGTTAGACAAGCTCATTATTGTTCAGGTCTGAGGCGGCAAAGGATGACAGAAGCAAAACAGTACAAGTTTTGTATAATTTGGTTTTTATCTGCTGCTGTGGGGGCCATGGCCCTTGTATAGTGGCACTTTGTTCACCCTTCTTCCTTTGCAGAGACTTCCAGGGAGGAGGGAAAATGCTGCGGGTGCCTGGGCACTTGGAGAGACAGCAACAGAAGTGCATTTTTGGTTCCTTTGCTGGACAGACTCTTAAGGTCCTACTGCTTCTAAAGCAAAAATAAAGACATATAAATCTGCTGTTTTCCAAACAGCAATTAGCAGATCCTGCCCAAGAGAGGAAATATTCACAGTTCTCATTGTCACTCTGGTAACTGAATGCTGCTATTTTAGCACTTGCATCCCGCATTTTACTTGTTGAATTTGTAGAGATAGTTTCCTGCTGTCGGGATGGAATATCCAAATTACCACTGATGGGAGCGCTTCTCACTGCCCCAAGATAGCGCCTGTGGGAGAACCTCAGCATTGCCTGCAAATCCCTGGTCTGCTCCCCTCCTCACCACTGCTGCCTCCTGACACCTTCTTGACATGGAAAGCTACACCACAGGCACATGGGTTACATGGCCATCCCTTTGCTTGCTGATACTGTCCTTGCAGTCTGTGAGGCTGTGCAGGGCCAGTTGGAGCGTGGCAGAGTGGCTGGAGCTGTCACTGTGAAGGCTTTTGATGTGCTTTACTTCAAACAATAGCTGTGTGTCTGCATTATATTTTCCTTATTATTACAATCAAGGATGTTTATTCTGTATTCATAGCTGTATTTATTCTTTATGAAGTGCAGGAATAAGTTTTCCCGGTTGCTAAAACACAGTTTTTCCTATCTAGAACCGCAGCTGTTTTACTCCCAAATTTGGGTTTCAATTTTTTTCTTTTTCTTAAAAAGCTTCAAAGCATGTATACTTATTGTAGTTAGGTGCAAAGTTCACATATTAAAAAAAGGGGAAGGAATTGGGAAGGAGAAATACTCAGTCCTAGGACCTCTTTCTCTATACCCATTCTGTCTAATATGAATACAGAAATTCTTCTGTATGCAAGCAAGTTCTAAAGCATGCTAAACAGTTTGTCTTCATTGTTATGTTTGTCTTCATATGTTCTTGCGTTGTTGTATTGTCATCAGGATACTGTTGTCTATGTATTACTTACCCAGATACTACATTATATATAAGTTACTAAAAATATGCTACAAAAGTGTAGGCTTCATGAGCTCCTACTTAAAGCCAAAAGAGAGAGATTTGCAGATGTAAATTTACAGATGAGAAATTGTATTTTTTGGAGGAGGATGATTGCTTCTTTAATTGCCTGTCTGATATCCTCCTTGGAAGATAAGTGTTTTTGGTATCAGCTTTGTGGTCTGTATCCTTTTAGCTTAATATCTGTCATAAAATTACGTAGCTGTTATTGGTGCAGGTAAAATTGAGCTTGCATTCAACTCCCCGGGAGGGTGTTGTGAATGGGAAACTGTTGTGTATACATAATCCCATTAGTCAATATTGTTGTTCAGAATCCTTTTTTTTCCCTCTCTCCTCTCACAACAAAGCTCTTAGGTCTGCGGTGAAGTGTTTTGTGACACATTTTTGAATGGGCCTTTTGCCCTGCTTTCAGTTCTTTAATGCAAGAAGCTTTACCAGGAAACAAAAATTTCTTTCTTCTCTGTCTGTGTTTTTTCAGCTTGGGGCTGTGATGCTGAATATGCAGACAGACACAGGAGTCAGATGATCTAAGATGTGTGATATTATGAGGTTATCCATTTCACATGATTAGTATCTGTATTGGAGTTTCGGTCTGCATTTCATGTCTGTGACATCTAAATATGCCTTGATCCTTTTTAAAAGGTAGATTTTTGTGTGTTTTCACACCCCCACAAGGCTGTTATAAAGTAAATCTTCCTTGCGTTATATTTAGTGGCATCTCTTCAAAGAGGTGATTAGTTTGAAATGAGTATTTCTAAATTAGATTTTATCATTGATAAAAGGCTGTATAAAAATAAAGTCTGATCCTGCAAACACTTGCAAATATGTTCAGTCTTACTTTCCCAGTAACTTGCTGCCTTTGGCTCATAAAGACATTGCCTAACACAGTCAAAATGAGCAGTTTTGTAGTTTCATTTGAGCATGAGCCCCATCAGCTGAGGTTTCTGCAGAAGTGCATCATTAATCATGCAGTTAGTGCCTTTGTTAATATTGCTGAAGTGCGTGAGTTTTTACACGATCAGTTCAATTTATTGGTATAAGTGACTTTTATACATCTGTTAGTCTGGTATATTTTAAAATCTCAGAGAGAATGTGCTTTCAGTGGTCACCTTTGAGATGTTTTTGTAAATGAATGTGTGCATTTAGTTCTTCTAATACTGAAAGGCGCATATTACCTTGGAGAGTACTGGACACAAAATCAGTGAAATATGTGACAAAAAATTATTTTTATCCAAAGTGGTGGCAAAAATGAGCCTTTTTTCAAGGCATTTCATGCTTTATGTTCTCCTTCATATACTTTGTCTTCTAAGGAGGCATGATGAGCTGCTGTCAAAATTTTCTCCCTCTGGTCTTCTGGTTTTTTTGTTGTCCACCTGATGCTTCTTATAGAGCAAAGGTTTTTCTGGCTGGAGGTGCCTCCAGGTGATTTGAGGCAATTTAAAGGGGTTACTGGCCCCAAAGGAGAGGCTGGCTGAAGCAAATACGGTCACAATTCCAAGATTTTATTTCACAACCCGAAGTATCACCTTAAACTGAAATAGCTGCTGGTTTAAGCTAGCACACAGGTCTGCTTCTGCTCTCGTATTACCTCGTGTTTGGGTTTTTCAGCTTTCAGAAATACATGGCTTTTTTGATTGTATGGAGTTGGAGGGCCAGATCCATTTTATCTGTTTTCAGGGACTCAAACATATTTTCTTTTGTTTCTACATATGCACGTGCCTTCAGCAGAACTCAGTAATCATGTTTGAAAGGTAGCATATGCATGCACATCACGCTCCTGGCTTGGGGAAATGGAAGAGCAAACAACAGACACTGTGAGCCATGGCATAGCATTTTTTAAGATTTTTAGTATGTGTTTTCATGACAGTTGAAAGCACTAGCAACCTTTCTAAATCACGTGATCTCCTCTTCATCTTTGTTGCTGAGGAAATTATTCCAGTATCGCCAGCTTCAAAGTCTTGCAGTATATGATAGAGGCTTTTTAAGGTTCATGGGCTGTTGGGATGAGGTGGAGATGCTCAGTCTAATCTCCTTGTATTCTGTCTTTTTTGACAAAGTTCCTAACTTTCAAGATCAAAAAAAGATTTAAAAAGATGTCGTCCTAAAGAGCTGCATTCCAGAAGGCAAAAATAAGACTCTTTAAGGATTCATAGAAATTCATGAATTTTTAATACACTTTAACTTTGTGTTTGTTGTTTAAACAGGTAATACAGAGTCACAGGGCTCTCATGCCTTCTGCTTTCAGAGAATCAGCAATGAGTACTGAGCTCAGCATACGCATGTGCAGAGTCCTGGTGTATCCTATGAGGCTCTCTGAAAAATGCCGAATACCACCATGGAAGTGCCTGTTGCCATGTTGCTTTTAGCATCTGCTGAGGTCCTGCTGGTCCTGGGAAGATGCAACTTCTGAGGCAGATGTGGATACAGTGCAGCTGGGCTGGGGCAGCTCGGTCACCTTGGTACCTAAGCATGTCCCAGGAGCAGGACTGTGTGGAAAAACAAGCCAACACACCCTGATGATCAGAAGTGTGCTTCCTGAGTTTAAAGGAGGAGTGTAGAGAAATGCAAGGGGAACCATACATCCTTCTGGCTGCTTAACTTTGTTCTCACATCTTCCAGCCCTCCAGTAGTATTTGTGGTAAGGGTCTGGGTATGCGGACCTCCTTTGTCCTCTTCTCCCAGAAACTTGTGATACTGAACTCAGTCAGGAGGGACTTCTGACTTTTTAAAAAATTATTATTACTTTTCTTTTTCAGCAAGGCAATTGCCTCCTCTTTCAAAATTGCCTTTCTTCAGTGAATGTGTCCTGGGGGCACCACTGCCTGTCTCAACAACACCAGCCAGCTGCTCTGGGATGTGCTAAATCCCTGACAGGTTGTTAACCTGTCATGAAATGGGGTGTCATCTCCTGCTGGATTGAGACGTTCAAATCCAGCTCAGAGCTTTTTCAAAATTAGCTGGTTTGCAGGAGTACAGGTTTTGTAACAGTGTTTTATGGTCACACCGGCAGCAGTGCCTGCAAGTAGCTCATCACCAGTTCTTGCTGAAACTCGTCCCAACAACAGCTGCTTGCTTGGGTTGTGGTGGCTGTGGGGCTGACAGCTGCCCACAGCCCTGGCTTTGGGGTATGAAGCCAACTGTTCAGTGTCTGATTAAAATACCTGGGTTTGGTTGACTTAACAGTTTTTGACAATAACAGATTTCCTGACACTAGTAAAAGTACCTTGAAAACCAAGGAGTGGCACTGTCAGAATTGTCACAGCACATAATGTTGGGATGGGACAGAGAGCTGCCCCTTGTACCTGTGAGCCTTTTTTTTATGAATTTCTCTCCAGTTGTTGCTCTAGTCTGTGAATTGAAATAAGGTTGTATCTCCTCCCAAATATTCATGAAATTAGGCAATTCCATGGCCAGCTTCCCAGTCCCTGAGTTATCGGCAGTAGTAGCTTGGGAGATCGGTATTACTGAGTTTTCTTTCGGTTTCTGGTTTTTTTATGTATGTATGCCAAATAATTTGCTCATGCAGTCAGAGTTTAGAGTGAAAATTTTCAGCGATCCAGATAAATATTTTTAAAATTAAAGGCTTGGTTCTGTGAAAAGCTTAATGGGTATTTTGTTATGCTCTAGAGTAGTTCACTTGGCTTCCAATGGGAATTAAAAATAAATGCTGGGAATGAAAGTTGTCCCTGCACAGGACTCTGCAGCCCAGTGAAAGATGCTGCTCCAGCTCTCCAGCAAATCTGACAGGGACAGAGTGGAAGGATTGCAAGAGTAAAGAAGGGTAAGACTTTTTTCTCTATCTTTTTCTACGACAGAGGAAAAGAAAGTAGCTCCTGTTCTCCTATATATGTTATGGGGAGAGCAAAGCTTTCAGAGCTGGTTGGGAAGAGGAAGCAGCTGTTTCCTTCCTCCTCTCACTTTACTCTTCACTTCCCTGTCCTCCCCCATTGCTGAGAGGATCTCAAAATTCTGTGAAGATTTAGGCTCAGGACTTGTTTTGTCATGAGATTTGGATTGTGAAACTGGTTGGGGAATACAGCTTCTTGTGATTTTCTTAGGTTTGCGTTAAGTACAGAGCTAGGGGCAACATTCCTGAAGCCTGCCCTGGAGAGGCAGGCTGTTGTGGTGTCATCCTTGTGTTGCCCTGGGAAACTACAATTACATTGACGTAAAAAAGTGTCTCTTGACTGTTCGTGTTTAAGAGTAGGATAGATAATTTGGTGTGCCCTGTTTCAGAGAGTGGGTGCTCTGAGTTGCTCAGATGATTGTGCTCCTTTGATATGAAGACTTGTGGTTTTGGGGTGTGCACACTGTGTGCAAATGAAATTAGGCAGATTGCTCAAACGACCATCAGATAGGTCTTACTCTTTTTTCAAATGCTTGTGGCAAATAATTGGAAGAACTAGATTCAAAATTACTCTTCCTGAGAGAGGTAGGACAGCTCAGGAAATACAATCCTAAAATCTTAGAATGGTCTGGGTTGGAAGGGAACTTAAAGATCATTTTTTCTAGCCCCTCTGCCATGGACAGGGACACCTCTCACTAGACCGAGTAGCTCAGAGCCCCTTCCAACCTGACCTTGAACACTTCCAGGGATGGGGCATCCACAGCTTCTCTGGGCAACCTGTTCCAGGGCCTCACCACCCTCACAGGGAAGAATTTCTTCCTAATATTTAGTCTAAATCTACGGTCTTTCAGTTTAAATATGTTTTTATTTGTTTATCTTTTCAGGATAAATATGTTGGTTTAATGCTTTGTTATAGAATCACACTGTGGCCAGATGGGCAGGAGGAGGGAAACCTTGCCACCTCCAAATGTTTGGACTACTTTGCAAAATACTTTGAGATTAATTTTTTCCCCTTTTCTGTCCTCCCCTGGCTTGCCTGACAGCAGTGGCAGAATACCTCCTGCCCCTCCTTTGGTTACAGCCTGGAAGCAGCTGCTGAAAGAACTTCTAGAGAATAAAATTGAGGGGTAATAGAGGATAGAGAACAGCATGGCCACGCTTCATATGTTATCTGTGATGCCTAACAGCTTCTTTAATAGAAGTTATTTCTTCTCTGCTGTCCTTGTGTTAGCAGGGCACAATCCTACAAGAGTGAAAAATTTGATACGTGAATATTGATGAAATCTGTCATTAATTATTGCCAGAGCAGACTCTGGGAGAATTGGGTTGCATTTTCAGTGGATTTAAATATAACTTTGCTTATGCAATCCTGTTAAACATTGTTGCAGTATGTCACTGAGAAAGGTTATTATATTTGCTATATAAAGATTACGACTTTGGGGGGGGATTAAAGTTTTAGCAGCAGTTGTCGTATTTCTTATGGTCACAACAGCAACCTGTTAAATGTGGAACAGAGGGGGAAAGCTGTGGGTAAGCCAGATTTTCTGTCTGGAAGCACAACCTTTAAAGCTCTTAAGCCAAACCAGAGGAAACCCTGTGAACTTTTTTTTCAGGAACCAAAATTCTTCAGAAAGGTGACATGTTTAAACAGCGGAAAACAGGGTTTTTCTCCTGAGTATGAGTCTTCTATGTCATATGCAGATGAATATATATGCTTGTGCGTATATAAGAAGAAAAAAATTCAAAGTGAAACATGGGCTTCAAGCAAATCAAAATGCTTTGTTCCCCATGAAATCAGAAATTTTTTGATTTTGCTGAGAACAGTGGCAAAAATTAAAAAAAAAAAAAGCTTTTTTTGTTTGGGTTTTTTTTTTTTTTTTTGGTAATTGAGTCAAACCCCTGACCCAAATGACTGCAGACCCCCAGGGCTGTAATCCATGTTCCTGATGGCTGTAGCTGTGTGGCATTTGCAGCCCCTAGAACCATGTTGTGTTCCTTTGTCCTGCTCATTTCTGCAGCAAAAGTCTGAGCTTGATGTAAGAGAAGGCATGTCTGCCTTTGCTCACAGCTTTGGTGTGCTGGGGTATGGCCAGGGGGCTGATGTCCAGACACTGCTCTGCAATGTATTTTATTCACACCAAGCAGTGCTTGTTTCAACAAGTCATTTGCTGACCTGAGTTACAGCAATGTCTGCAGATCAATAGCTCTAATTAGACACTAGGCACCTGGTGTACCAGTGATTAAAAATAAGAAACATTATGACTAGCTATTGTACAACTTCCTTGAAACCACTGTATAATAATGGTACATTTGCCATCAGATTAGGTCATGAGGCAGCTTTACTGCAGCTTGGAAAATTAGGATCAAAAATAGTCCTCTGATTAAAACTTGAGCTTTTGAAAGCTCTTCAGAGAAGAAAGATCTACAAATGCAGATGTATGGGAGAAATTAAGCAATCTGGATATGCATGATTGTTGAATTTAAAGAGAGTAATTGATGTAACCACTGTGCTAACTCATTTCTCTCAGGCACACTGTTTTAACAAAACTAAATGAACTATCAGAATGATATGGGAATAAGTTGCTTAAAATACAGTCCATAATAGCTCAGTGTATTAATGTAGTGAACTTATGAGTTTCCATGGTCATGCAGTTGTTCTGCTTGTACCAATGTCAGCCTGCAATAGCAGTTGTCTTGATTTAGATTTATGAATTTCTCCCACATTTAAAAAAATATTCATCACGTATTTATCAGCAGTAAAATAATCTCTTTGAAACAACATTTGCTTTCTGATATCATCAGGGATTGGTCTCTTCCTCCTTTGCCCTTTCCTGCAGCAGCATAATTCCCTCAACCTCAGGGCATCCTGCAAGTCCCTTATGTCCTGTCAGGCCATTTTTATACACCAGGAAAAAAAGAATGTTTCAGCTGATAAAAAGAAATTATTAGGTTCCAAATCCTGAATGTGATCAGTATTGGTCACAGGCCTGTTTGGAATCTGTATCTGTTGAGCTTGAAGGAGTCCAGTCTATACCTGTTCCCTGTGACTGTTTTAGATGCCTGCTGGCTGACTGAGTTGAAGGAGAGACCTGTAGCTGCAGTGGAGAAAGACTTGGAGTCAGAGAGCAGCTATGGGAGCATCCTTCAGGGATGCAGGAACAGTTAGTCTATTCCTGTGATTTGAGGATTGTTTTGGGCTGATCCCATCGAGGACAGCAAATCTTTTGCTCCCTCACAAAACCCAATAAAAGCTGATCACTAATCATTTGTGTGCTTGTTAGTGGGATCGATTCCCTTAATTGGCCAGCTGCTGGAGACCTTCTGCTGCTGTGATGCAGGGGGTGGTAGATGGCTGAAGCAGCACGGTGCCTTTTGGTCACAGCATAAGCTTATTAGTATAAATGAGGCTGTTTTAAACCAATTTGAAGCCACAGTTTGCAGGAGGTCTATTCAGGGGCTGACCTTTACTTCATTTAATCTCATTTTGATGTCAGGATGTTCTGTAGGTCTCTGAAGGTTAAGTTGTCGACAAGGACAATTTCTCTGCACATGAAGCCTTCAGTTATGGGCTATTCTGCATGTAAGGCACCAGAGTTTGGTAAATCTTGATGGTGTTCACTTTTTAAAATGTCATAGCCATTTTAGACAAAATTCAGTATTGTGTTGATTGGCATCTGTTTAACTGATGTCTGTTTATACCTGGCCTAAGCTTGTTTTTGTGTATTAAAAATGATGCTGGGTTGAAGTAGGTCTTGACTGTTGTCTATGATGTGGACTTGATTTATGGTACTGATAAAGGATTACGATCACAGTGAATCCAGTTGCTACCTGCTCCCTCTGCAGCAGCTCCACTGGCCTGCACACCTACAAGTGTCTCAGTCTTGGAGATAAGCAAGGAGCAGAGAATCACGGGAGAACATAAAGTCGACTAATGACACAAAAAAGCAGTGTCCAATGTGATGTACCCCAAGCTCAAACGCCAAAGTCAGAGGTTAGCAAAAGCTTTGTGCCTATTCAGAAAATTGCTGTGGGCTCAGCTGGAAAGCAGTAGCAATGCTTCTGGCAATGAGCATGGTCCAGGTTAGCTGGGGCAGTCAAATTCCCTTGCCTGTTTATCAGTGCTCCCAGGCTGAAAGGCTGAAAGAAAGTGCTTCCTGATCAGCATGATAAATGGAATTTTACATGATAATTATGTTTACAGGAGGACAGATGTACTAATAACACGTTCCCTAAAGACTTCAAATGAGCTATAAAAGAATCAAATCTCTGCTGAAAATGCTGGCAGCAGTAGTATTAATTGTGTAAGTTACAGCTGATAATTGTCTTGTTTCATTTGAATGAGGCAGTCAGCTATTAATGCCTTGTGCTCTGTAGTACCAAAACAGCAGACTGTGCAAAATTTGTCAGTGTGGATAATACAGTTATATATTGGCAGTGCATCCTAGTGGACATACTCTAGTGGCTAGGGAAGGGAAGAAGTGTTACAGTGAATTTCTAATGCTGTTTCATCTTTTCTATCAAAATACTTGCTTATGTGCCTTCAGGAAGAGAGCTGATTTTTCTTATCTACAAATTGTTTGATGTAAGACAATGCCTGCAGTAAAAATACAAGCTCTCTCTGTGGTTATTGAGGATTGAAATGGAGAATGACTAATTAGCTGTCTTGTTCCACTTATCTCTTCCATAGTGGTGATATGAATGAAAGTCTTACCCTTGTTTTTATGTTTATGAAAGATCCTACTGTTGTGCAGATCTGTTACAGAGCATGCATAAGTGTGCAAATGCATAGAGATATACATATGTATCATAGAAACATGACCTGAAAATCTGTTAAAAGTTATCAGGCCTAATTTTTAAAATAGCAGTAAAATGAATTTCAAATCAGTTATCATACTATGTATTGTACCACGTTTACAGTTAAATAAAGATCTTGTAGGTAACTAACCAAATTCAAAACCCTGCTGGTGCAAATTGAATTACTTTTTGTGACATCCTAATTCATTTGCATTCCCAAAGCGTGTTTCATTTCATCTGCAGTAAGTTGAGCTGCAGATAATATCCCAGAGGGGCACGGTTGTATCAGTCCTAACCTACATCCATGCTCTGGTTGATTAATCTGTAAATCCTTCAAAATTTCTCTCCCCTGCTATTACATCAAAGCATCCCCGAGTAAAAACACGTGAGCAGAATCCTGAAATGTGTTCCCTTAGCATGAGAAGGACTCTTTGTGTCTTTCATTAGGCAATACTTTGGGATTTTTTTATGGAGAAACAGGCGCTTGACTTTCTAAAGAGTGCAAGATGTGTTCCTTGGTTAGCAAAAGAGAGCTGATGGTCTGGAAAAACTGCCTGGAGATGCTTTGTAAAAATTGTCCTTGGTTCCTTGTGACCTTTCATCAACTCAATTCATTGCTAATGAGCTGCAAATTCATTGCAATTTATTGCAGAGCTTTAAAATTGCCACTGAGTCAGATCACAAAGTGCCTTGTTTTATGTTATCAAGAAAAATCCTCCGGTTGAGGGAGGACTAAGCAGTAAACACAACTCTGAAAAAAAGTCATGAGCTCTTTGTCTCTAAAGGCTGCCGGTGGAAGTGCAGAGATTTTGAGAAGAGAAAGGAAGGGGGAGAGCAGAAAAACCAGAAAATCTTATGTCTGCATGGATTCTATCCTTATGCCTGTTCACCCTAGGGAAATGATAATGTGACTAATTTGTTCCACACAGATAGGCAGAGCCTTAAATATCAAATATATCCATTCCTGCATTGGCTTAGTGTTTTTTCTTTCTAAAGCTGTCTAAAAAGTGCATGTGTATAAAGAAATAAAACACCAACAAGGAAAAAAAAAAGAGTCTCAGCTAAAGAATAGCTAAGTAATTTTTTGCATCTACAGTCACAGCATTTGCCATCCAAAGCTCTGCCTAAGGTTGTACTTAACATAACGCCAGTTGCAACACTGCTCCTGTCAGACCCTGGAAATCATTCAGACTAAGGGTGCCACACCTTGGCTTTGAAAGAACCGACCACCACATCAGCTCAGGTTCCTGTGCCAGGTGTTTTTCAGGTCTGGTGCCATGATTTGCTCCTGTGCTTCCCAGATATTTGGTGCTTTGGGCAGCTAGCTTTGACTGCTGGGATGATTTGGAAATGTTGAATAATGCCTTATACCCTTCTAAGTACTTTTCTAGTAAAGCTTTCGACAATCCATATTGACAAGGGAGATGTCCATCATCAGATGGGGAATTACGGAAGGCATCCTGCCTCTGCTGAGACTTGGAAGCGGAGGAGGGAGATCCACTATCAAACTGCCTCTCCTGGGACTTTACTGGCATTTTTAGACTTTTTGCCCCCACCTTCTATGTGTATAGGCACTTGAAGTAATGTATAGGTTATATAAACTTATCATAGGCAGCTTAACATTTGCGTTGGTTATTTGTGATGGAAAGAGCTGGGTAACTCAGATCTCCCAGACTCCACGTAAGGTCAGGGTGTGAACCCATTCTCAGTTAATCATCTCTACCAGGAGTTGGGTTGCAACTATAATTAGTTATTAATTATTTCGCTTTAATGATTGCTTTATCTGTTTGCTTATATGCACTATAGATTAGATCAGGTTGAGGGCTCAATAGACATTTGAAGTGGATCACTGCGAACGTTAGTGGTAGGTCAGCCAACCTCTTCCCTTATTCATTGTGTAATATGAATGCAACATGTCTTTTGGGTGTGTTGGGGAGAGACTGAACATCTCAGGAGTCATCACTGGAGTTATTTGATACAGCAGTCAGTGTACTTTAAGAGGGCTGCCTGCTCTTGCATCTGCCTGAGCTTCTGCCTCTGTTTTTTCTGGCATGGCATGGCTGTACATGGAGACAGTGAACACAGCAGTGACATGGGTGAACCAAGGCAGGGGAACTTGGCAGGTACAGAAAAGTGAAATTTGAGTCTTGTGCTGCCTTCTAATAATGCTTATCTTGAAGCAGTCCCCTAAATTGCACTTTTTTGGCCAGATTTGTCACTATGAGGTGCTTTTTATTGCTCTGATAATATAAAGTATCAGTAGATTCAGTCTAGCAGAGTGCTCTGTCAGCTTTCCTCACTTTTGATGTGTTAATGGACCTGCTTTTAGAATAAAATATTGCAGTTGGAAGGGACCTTCAAGAATATCCAGTCCAACAACCTGACCACTTCAGAGATGACCAAAACTTTAAAACATGTTGTTAAGGGCATTGTCCAAATTTCTTGATTGTTTTTTGTGTTGGGTTTTTTTTTCCCAAACTGATTGGAAACTAATATCTCATTACAGAGTGTTTGCTGACCAGCAAACTAGTTGGCACCCAGAAAAATTCAGTCCTCTAATAATTACATAATTTACTAAGCAGGAGATTGCTCAGATTACTAGAATAAATATTATTTATGTACATCTGATAACCTATCTCTGTGACAGTAGATGGGGAATATAGGAATAAGAAAGACCATAAATTTGTGGCAGAACAGCACATGTTCCCTGTGTGAGTGGAGATGGTGCCCTTGGAAGAGGCTGCTTTCAGCAGGGAGTAGGGAGATGCTTTCTGAGCCTTGGACTTCTGCTGATGGCCATGTTATGCTCTTGGGGGCATATATATCCCGGGAAAGGCAGTTCCCCAGACTACAGATGTAGGCTGCATTTGCCAAGTCAATGAAAATTTCATTGTGGTGACTGCTGGGCACTCTGTTGTGAAAACAGATGGGGAGGCTTCTTGGCCAGCTCCTCTAAATATTGGACACTACTACACCCACCGTACCTTAACAGTGAGCAAATACAACTAGACAACCAAAAGTTACCAGTATTATGAAGATTCCCACAATACTTGCTTACTGGGAGCTGGGGTAAGTGAGGATTCTTCGTGGAAATCCAGTCTCTTAAATGTCACCTTTTAAACCATGATTAATTTTTGTATGGGTACTTGTGATAAGCTGAACCATTGTGTTTGGTCTATAGCTGGTCTTTTGCCCTGCAGAACTAAATATTTGCAGTGGAGTAAACTGGTTTCTGAAAACATTTTACTTTTTAATAGAGATCTGTGCCAGGGAAGAGCAACGGAATGTGCCAATTACCATATACCACATTGAGCAAGGGACATCAACAGAAAGAGAAGAAAATGATCTAACCCTCTGCTACCACCTGTAAACGCAGTGCCCAGTACCAGGAAGATGCCATGCCCAGTCACAGTGGCAGGGATAGAGGGAAAGAGGAGGTAGTTTGCTTTTCCCAGAGCAATTATGCTGGGTGGCTTCAGGATCTGTCCTTAGTGAGAAGAGCAGGGAAGAATTGAGCTCTCCCCCTTCAAGTCCCAGGTCTGCAAGCTCACAGGTAGGTTGAAGCAGTTCTGCTGGACAGTAAGGATCTGCTATTACCCTAATAATGGATCTTTTGGTATTGTTTTTGAACTGTGTCCTAGTGTTACAAATACATTTTGTAATAAAGCATAAGCAAATGCAATATTTTAAGCAAATATATATTTTTGTACTCAAATGTCTTTGGCATTAAAACTGACTGTGCATGAATTAACAGGCAAGAAGGCATTAATTCCTGTGGATGTAATAATATTTAAAATAGTATTTAAATAATATTTAGAATTATGACACTGGACTGTCTCACCTTATCAGAGATATCAGAAAGTTAGGATATCTAAGCTGTTCAGTATGATAGCTGATTTTTGAATGCTCTGAATTGACTTGTTGGTCGTTAGCAATGCAGGCTAGGGAAAGCAGGATATTAATGACTCTTGGGTATGTAATGAGAGGCTGGGAAAAATGCCTGATCCTAAGGGAATTTCTAGGAAATGTAACCAGAACTAAATGCAAAGTATGCACCAGTAAACACTCAGATTGCCACCACCTGTGCAGCATTCATATCTCATGCATGAAGTGCCCTGTGCTAGCTGTCTCCTGTTTGCTTTAGTCTTTATGCCCTACTCACATAGGGGACTTTCCTTTCTTCATCAGGCTAACTCTATCCAGACAATTCACAGTGTCTAGGATACATTTATTTAGCAGTGAGATTAAGTGTCTGTTCAGATCTCTACTAAGAATGTTAAGATATGAGATTGCAGAATATGTTTTCCCAGATAGCACGTGTGCATCTGGAACGAGACATGGAGATGATGTTGGGCTGTATTACAGTAAAAACACCACAAATGAAATAAAGGAAATCAAACACAGCAAGGCAGCAGTTTTAATTGCATGGTTATGTATGCAGGCTAGAATTGAAGTATTTTTTTCAGATGATTTAGTAGTGCATGTGTGTATTTCCATATGTTATGGTATCTCCTGCATATAGCTATGACTTGCAAGCAAATTTCTTAGTTAATTCCAGAACTTTGTTCTGAAATAAAACATTTTGTGGTTTGATACTTTAAAGACTTGCACTCTTGCAGTGTGGTGTCCTCAAGTGCTTGGTTTAAATGTTGATTCTTCATTTCCTTAGGTTGTGATGTTTAAGGAGAAACATAGCTTGTGGACAGAACTCAATATTCGTTGTTTTGCAATGCACAGAGTTTGTCAGACAGGAATGATACATGAAGAATCTGTTAGATTAATGTTGAGGCAAAGGCTATTATGGCAGTTTTCAAACAAGATCTGTCTTTGATGAATTTGGAATCCAGCTGGGGAAGGTGAAAATTAGATGTCCCCCAGAGTCAACAACATATGGTGATAGCTCTTCCATTCTACCTAGAATAAACCCTGTTTTTTTCCCTTCACTGGAGATTTCATATCAGTGCTTAATTTTGAATCAATTTCTTCCCAGAATCTTGTCTTCTAGGAAGACTAATACTTAGTATATCAAGTTGAATTGTGCAAAAGTCCAAAAATCCGGTTCTACCGTGCCTTTTTTTTCTGCACACCTGCATATACACATTCACACTATATAAATGCTTTGTCAGTGAACATCTTGCTTCTCAGCAGTTCTAGTTAAAGTCCGTTGTCTCTTTGCAGTGCTGGTACTCCTGATTTTATATCTGATATAACCAGACCCAGGTGATCCCTCTGGGGCATTGGGACAGAGCTGTGCTAGAATTTTGTGGACTATTTGAAGGATCCCATATGCAAAGCTACATAATAATTTGTCAACAGAGCATTATGTTGCATTGGCAAACTGTGAAAGGTCAGCAGGGTACCTCAGTATTGTCGTGTTTATTTTTCTTCATTGTTTCTTCCCTCTTTCTTCTTTCTTACTTAATTCTTACTTACATCCTACCTTCAGGATGACAATGAGATGTTACATGCAGACAGGTCAGCAGGCAGCATTTTGAGTGCTGTATTTCAAAGCTTGGGTGTTGTGGGAGGATGAGGCTTGGAGAATGAGTTGAATGGCAATACAGATGAAATACTCAGTGCAAAAGAGACCCCTGGTTTAGGAGGAGTATGTAACATAGAGCCATGTTCATGCCGTAGCTCTCCCTTCATCCCCTTGTTGTCTGTCCATCTTCCCACTTACCCCCAGAAAGTTGATGGAGACTGAGGAGACATTTGGCAAGGCATTATTCTCCTAATTATCACACAGTCTCTCTCCTTGCAATACATCTCCCAAGAGAGCAGGTTGTTTGGAGTCCTGCTAGCTCAGGATTTCTGCATCGGAGACTTCCCTTCACAGCCCGCTGTAGAAGGCTGTGGTCTTAGGCCATGTTGCCATCCTGTCTGCACGTAGGTGACAGCTAAGTGGAGGGCTCTTGGTATGTTCTCTGTGTATTTGGGTTGGGCTGCTGAATTAACAAAATAACCCATTTTTGGTGTGCACCAGATGCTTTCAGCTCCCATTGTGGGCAGCCTTGACAATATGCTGCGCAGTGTGGAAGTTCTAAATGGAGTTTGATGTTCTTTGCAGAGAATTGCTCTGCTGCATAATTATGATAGCATACAATTAGAAACTGCTTTATATCAGTTTGGGTAGCTCCTGCTTCCCTTAATAATTTTCAGTAGTCTCAGGGTTTGCTTTTCCTGTGTTTGTCTTCCTGTAATATTGGCAAAAGATAGGAAGAAAATGAGCTGGGACTTAAGAATCCCAGTACAAACTTCAGAGGGAGGGCGAGAGGTTACTCATTAGCGGATCTTTCATCTGGGTTCATGCTGGGTCATGAAGTCAGGGGTCAGGAAGTGAATGGGGATTCGTTCACAGCTGATGTCTTGTATAATATTTCAGAAGAGTGTATTAATTGTCACAGCTTAGCCTGGGAGTTTGGGTAGAGGCATTCAGCTTCTCAGGAGTTGGAGAGAAGTGGCACTTTGGTTTCCCTGGGGTGATGTCCTGTGGGCATGGTCTGCATCTGGCAGATCTGCTGATACCTGCTTCCTTGGCCTGGGGAGAGCAGCAGCTGCACTTGTGTTCATACCCAAACCCAACTCCAAAGGAGTTAGGGAAAAGAATAGTAAAAGTACCTTATTCAAAACTCAGAGTAGCCTCAAAGGTATGTTTGTAACCATAATATTGTAATATATCATATATTTTTTAGTATTTTTTTTCATTTTAGCACTTAGAAGCCTAATCTTACATCTCATTTAATACTCTCCTTGTTTTCCTTTTACTGTTCAAGCCATTTTGGTGCTGGAGGGAACAATATGAAGCCCAATATAAGAACAGCCCTGGGGTTGCTGTTCCTATAGAGGTAGGATCAGAGTGATGCTTTGCCTGGTTTGACCTATGGGAGCTTCAAAACAAGCTCAACAGAGCATGTTTTGGTAGCTCCCTAGGGAGTGCTTGCAAAGGACTAGGCTGGCTTTTGAGCAAGACCTCCTCTTTGAGTCTGGAGCTGGCACCTTTCAGAAGGTGGATGGATGGCAGGGGGAAACCCTTCAACACACACCTCTAGGCAGTCACTGAGGTATCCTTATGGGTATCCTGATCTCATTCCCAATCACTGCAAGTTCTGTGATTGCTTTCTTTCCGCTCCCCTTGTGTACCTATTCAGGGTAGTATGTGGTTCTTGCTCATTCTCCCTGGCCACTGGAAGGGAGGAGGTGACCCAGTGGACATGTGAGCTGCCAACAGTCTTCAGCTGTTTTATCCTCCCAAGTTCTCCCATCAGTGTAAATGCAGCCAGCAGGTGTTCAGATGATGTGTCCCATCATCACTGCATCTCTGAAGGGATGCATTTGTCCCAGACAAAGTGAAGAAGCTTGGCCCGCAGGGATGTATTTTTTCTGGGAGCCAGCAGCACCCACATTACTGGCTTTGTCTGTTGTAGGTTTGTAATCTTTGTAGAAGCAGGGGAGAAAATACACCCCCACTTTCGCAGAAATGAGGTGTATTTAAAATGCAGCTTTTTCCTCCTGATTTTGTAGCTGTGCTAGAAAGTCATTACACATGGATTTATTTTTCCTTATCTCTTGGATTATCATTGGCTTCCTTCCTTCCTGGATGAGTTTATCCAGTGTTCTGATTGCAGCTCCTTTTTTTTTATCACCTCCTGTCTATATGGCTTTAAGATTTTGTATGTTTAACATAATTGAGTTGAGTATTTTGCAGCAATTGACAGTGAAGATAATTTTCCACTGATTGATGGGGTAGTTACGATGAATATTTTTGCAGTTTACTTGCTTTGGCTGTTGGCTGTTTTGGTTGCAGACCTGCTGTATTTTATTTGTCCTTGTAATTATTTTATTTTTTTTTGCCCTTGTATTTTATTTCAGTTTTGCAACTGAGCCACATATTAATCTGACTTTGGAGAGGGGAAATGAAGACCACATTTTAGCTTTTAAGAAACTTCTACAGAGATTCAGACAGCTGGTCAAAGATAAATCCAGTATGCAAACAGGGTCATGAATATCTTAATTAAAAGGTAACTAAGAAACAGGCCCTGATTCTCTAGGGTCTTTTGATACAAAAGCCCAAGGTCAGCATCCACAGAGTGTGCCATTTAAAACACCAGGGCATCAAATATCTCTTTAGTTTCTTTCTTTGGACTGGACTTGGAATTTGATGGTAGGGTAGTTGTTATTTCTGGGCTCATGCACCGGGAACAACAGCAAGGAAACAGACGAAAACTATTTTAGATAGGTTTTTAAGGGAACATGATATTACATGGTTTTTAAACAAAAAATTGTCTGTGACCTTCATTGGGACCATCATTGTCCTACAGGGGCTGATCATTAGAATTAGGAGGTCATCATCTTTCCAGTGCTGAACTACTTTTTTCTGTGTGCATGAGACTGGGGGGAGAGAGGTGTGAGTTTGGTATACCTGGAATGTGGTGGTTAAACTAGGAGAAATTTTTTAAGGCTTTCCTTGAACTAGGAAAAAATTTTTATTGAAACATCTTTAATTTGGTTATTAAGAGCAATTGTATTTTAGTGTGCTAGCTGGCTGACACTCTACACAAGTTTTAAAGCATTTTATATTGAAATTGCATCTGTTTAAAGACTGCCCAAAGCCTGAATCCTGCATGAGTCACACTGTGCTATTTTGAATTGTTCTGCACATGCTCTTCCTCAACAACAGGAGGATTTTCCCCTAGTTATTATTGAAATAGGACATTTTTTGATATAAAACAGGTGTTAACATAGCTTTACATCAGAATGATGTTGATATGTAATATAAAATAGTTTGGGGTTATTTCAGTGCAAGTGTCTGCATATACCAGCTGCTATAGCATGTTAATCAATTTTTGAAAAGTAACCCTTTTAGAAGTTGTATAGACAAACCCTGGGTGCTTGCCTGAAGAAAGAAAGATGATTAATTTAAATATTAAACACCAGTTGAGATGATTAATTCTTAATGAAGTCAATGAAAAAATTATTTTCCTTGTATTCCCTGGAAGACCCTTTCAAAAGCTTTGCTTTCCAAAGCTTTCCAAACTTTTATTTTTCCTTTGTGTGTGGCACAGGATGTGACTTGGTTCACAGCAGGTAGCTTCGTTAGTTGGCATTTCTGGTATAATATCCAGCTGTGGAAAGCTTATAAAATATTGGTATTTAGGTCATCTTAATTAGGCCTTGAAGTAAAGATTTAAGATAAACTGGAATAATTGCACATACTTCATTGCGGCTGAGCTTCTTCAGTGAAAAGAGGGAGTGATTCCCAGACAGTATGAACTGATTTCAACAGAGTTGCTTCAAATCCTCCTCTTTGGTGCTTCTTTGACAGTACAGGGAGCCGAACTGATTAAAACTAATAAATCTGGGGTGAGTTGAAAGACGTGGCAGTTTTCAGCTGTGTTGGATGCTGGGCTGGATATCCTTGGTCTCACTGCTGCCTATGCCAGTACAGGGAGGGGATTTGGCTGGTCAGTCCCCATTTATATCACTGCAGGCTTCTGTGTGACCCATCCTTCTTCGCTGATTTGGGGGGGACTATCTGCTTGCTTCCTTCCTTCCTTCCTGGATAAATTTATTCGAAGTTATGCTTGTGTTATGCACTAGTTGAGAGGGAGCTCAGGTATCAGTGCTCCTCTCCCAAGCTTGGGTGAACAAAGAACTTCCCCCCCTCCTTTGTGCAGATTCACTTGCCATGTTAGATACCCAAAATACTGCAAAATCACCACCAGTGAATATCAGTGTGACATCTTTTGTACCAAGGGGGGTGGTAGTGGTTTCCATCTGGGCTGTGTTGCATTTGAGGTCAGCAAGCAAAAATCAGGAGGCAGCATCCCCGGTACTGGATTTGAGAATTTAAGACCAGAGAGGGAAGCCGGACGAATCTTAACAGTCAGGAGGCAACTGGACGACCAATTGATGAAATACAGTTGTGTCTGTTTCTGCCAACCAGCACGTCTGCCTTAATGACAGACGCAAATGTAGGATCTTCAGGTGCATGTCTGCCAAGTCATTGGCAATGAAATTGAGGATGGGGCATAACTTTGGGCGAGAAGAGGCTTGGAAGAGGGTTATAGTGTCATCTGGAATATGCATCTGGTGTTGTATAAGCGCCTGGCATCTCAGAGGCATCTAGAGAAAATACAGCGTGACTAATTTGATAAATTTAATAAGAAGAAGGTGGCAAGGTTGTACTGTTGTTTATCTCTCTTTGACTAACAACATGCCAAGTATGCTTTTGGTATTGTAACACCACAAGATGGGAGAGTGCCATTATTTGTGTTATTAAGCTAATGACGTATAAAGAGGTATTAAAAAGCCAACAGCTATCATCTGCTGCATCAGTAGTGCTGGTAGCTGAAACTTCCAACTTTTGCTTATGGATCAGTGAAACTGAAAATGGAACAGGAGCTACTCCTGCTCTAAATTTCTCCCTATAAGAGCATTCTTGTGTCCTCTCTGACTGTGGATGGAGCCAAGGGAGTGCCCATAGGTGCAGAAGGCAAATGTTTGGTCTCTTCTTGCTTGTCTATGAAATGCAGATTTTATTTTTTCTTAGCATTTTGAAGGTGTATCCTATCTTGCACCAGATCTCCTAAAATCCTAGTTTAGACAAAGCCTGAGAGGATTTAGGTTTGCATATTTTCCTAAGAGGATTAAGCTTCACACTTGGTTGATCTATAAGTTGTTTGAGATTTTTTTTTTTTAATGATTTTCTATGTACACAAGAAGCCACATACACATTCAAATTGTCCTGAAATCTGTTGTCTAGGGCTTACTGATAGAAATCTAGTGTTTGAATTAATAGCAAACTGAATCAATCGCTGAACCTCAGGGTTATTTTGAACTGAAAAACATTTTGGTAATCAGATTTGCAGCACGGCTGCAGGAACAGTTGTAGCAGCACAACTGAAGGGGCAAGGGAATTGCAAGAAGGATTAGAAACTGCTTACACTGGCATCAGAGGAAACAATTTATTGTGAAAATACAGCCCAGGAATAAATTAATGAGCATGCTTCCAAGCATAGGAGAGCTCATAACGCTCTGGAAACTCTTTGCTTGCAGATCAAGGGAGTAAGGCAGCTCAGTGGGAATTGGGAAAAAAATAATGGTAGTCTATGAATATTTTTATCATTTAAGTTCATACTCATTAAATCACTGGAGAGGTGCTCTATGCCTCAGCAGTGGCCCCTGGGAGCAATGGGTGCTGGCAGTCCTCCTGCCAGCCGGGTGCTGGGGCACACTGCCCTGGCACTGCTGGCTGTTGCAGCTCTTTAATGCCCATTGACGTTTTCATGATTGCCAGCTTAATTTTTCATTATGTGTCTGCAGCTGGGCTGTACCTTACACATTCATTTTTGGTATTTACAGTGTTTTTTGGAGGGCTGGGTGCAGTTCCTTGGTTTGTGCTGCTGTCAGGGTGTTTGGAGGTTGTGGAGCAGCAATCGCTACTAAACCAGGCCTGTACTGGGGCTTCTTCCCTGCCTGCTAGAACAGTTGGAAAACTTGTAATGCTAGGATTTCCATACTTCAATTCACTGAAGGTAGAGGAAGGATCTGACTCAGCCATAGGAAAATGGTTTAAAACAGAACTAAACTCACCTGTGCTGCTCACAAGGATGGTCAGAGCTTTCTTCTAAACTGCTGGTTTGTGCTCAGTGCTGCCAGCACTGTCATCTTCCATCTTTCTTCAGGCACTCCTCACAGGAGTGATGAGATTAACATCACTGAGAAACAAGTGGCATTTATTTGGTAAAATGGGCAAGGGGCAAAGAGAAGTGGGGCAGTGCGAATGACAGGCAGTCTCCGTAGATCTACATCTGCATTATTTTATCAAAGCACTGTATTTGTAGCATTGCAAGCTGTACCACAACACATGTGGGAATGGTGTTAGATGGGTATTAAACCCTTGAAGGAAGGGATAAGGAGCTGAGCAGGAGCTGTTGTGAAGTTTCAACTTCTGTTTTGCTGTAGAAGCTTGTATGGAGTAAGTTTGCTTCTGGTTGGAATCAAACAGATTAAGATAAGCAGAATGGAACAAAATTTATTAATATCCAGAGGTATGGCTTGGCTAGTGAAGGGTGGTTTGTGACCTTTACTAAATCTCTCTGAGACTCTCTGGGGACTTTCTCGTGCCCTCTAATCAGTGGTGATGTTCTGTGTTCTGTTTTCTCTGCAGACGTCGGCTGATCTCCCAGCGATCTTCTCTGGAGACTCTGGAGGACATCGAGGAAAATGCCCCATTGCGGAGGTCATTTTATTTACTCTCTCTCTGGCTTCTTATCTGTAAAGCACATGCATGGACAAACTTGCTGTTCCCTCTCCATGTTGAAAAGTAGCTGGGGCTTCACATTAAGATGTTCTTCATAGTGAGTAAAAGTGTTGAAACCTCTAATGCCCTGCAAGGTTGTAGGTGATATGAATTACACATTCCCTGGCTTTAGGTCATTAAACAAAAAGTCAGTATTTAAGTGAAATGTCAGGAATTAAAATGTCAGATTTGATTAATAGAAAAGTGTAATTGTCACTAATATGAATGGCTAGCCCCTAACATATGTGGTGCATTTAAAAAAGTAAGTACAGATGGTTTACTGTAGGGAGTTTTTGAAGGCTGGTATTTTTAGTATTTTTATTTTTTATGGATTTTTACTGTGTGTTCTCTCGGCACATGCAATCTTATTTTGGTTACCAGCATTACTGTCTGCATGTTGGCTGGTAGGTTTGTGACTGCTACCCCACTAATAAATCTGCCCTCATCCTTATTATATCAGCAGCTTCAGTGCGGTTTTGTTTCTGCATTTGGGAGACCACAGCTTACTTCTCTGGGGACCGCAGTAATTAGTCACTAGGCAATCCTCTAGGGTAATGCAAAATGGAGCAACTGCTTAACAGTTCAGAAACTGGCTGGTCAGTAATCCGACCAGTGCATGGAATCCTTCCAGGTCAGCTGTTCGGCAAGACGGCAGCCTAAGTTTGACTGACTCTTTATCTTAGGACCTGTAATTCAGCTGGTTTAAATTGTTGTTTAGCCTATAGCCTTGTTTATCCACATGCAGATTGGCTGTCTCTCCCTATCTCCAAGCAAAGACTTAATAGCAGAGGCTGTACCAATTGGCCTACTACCGAGGCTTGATTATTTTTACAAAGCTTACTGTTGCATGCTTACCAGCATGTTATGAAGCATTCTCGTAAGTGATTCAAACATGTATAATTGGCAAAAGATATAAACAAAGTATGGTTTGCCAGGCAGTATTTTTACTTGCTAATTTGCAGAATTGGTGGTAGAATGTCTCTCTTGCTGGTATTTTCCTGTGAAGAAGCTAACAAGACTAATTGCAACCAGAGTGTGAGGGAATCTCAAGGATTTTTCTAACAGGAGGAAGGCAGAAAAGGCAAAGTGATGGGGTCCTCCCTCTTGGGGTGTGCCTGGGCAGTGTGGTGGTGTTTTGGTACAGCAAGAAGGACCAGCAGTCCCTGGTGGCTTGGGACCAGTGGTCTATGGTTTCAGTCCAACAAAAGGACTTTTCCGGCTTGAGAAGCTGCTGAACTCTGCCTATGCAGAGGAGAGGATGGAAAAATAGTTTAGGGAAGCTTAATGCGGAGGGGCTGTACTCATCCTGTGTGACGGCAGAGGATGCTTGTCCCTTAGCTCCCGTGGAGGACGCAGCAGCCTCGGTCCAGCAGCCCTGGCTGTGCAGGGAGCACAGGAGTTGCGTTATCTGCAGTGCCTGCCCATCGTGCCATGCCTTGTAACAAAACAACACTGAGATGAAACAGTGAAAGCTTTCACATGCACTGTGGTTTCAGCTGATTAGAGAGAGGCAAGGGGGGGGAGGGAGGGGAGGATATTGCTGTTTGTCTCATCTCTCCTCCCTCTGGCAATTTCTTTCTGTAACTGCAATTTATAAAGTGCATTCAGATGTAAAATAGATTTAAGGCTTAATGTTTTCAAGATAGATTATTTTTTTTCCTGAGATAATTTATTTTCAGTTGTTTTGCATACTATCAGGGATATGAAAAGTAATATTTAAAAGCAAATAGGAGTTACCCTTGACAATGGGAGATTTTAAACCTTTCTAAAATTAAAACAAGAAAGAACTTTCCTTAATGACTCCTTTATCAATAGCTGAGGAGGTTACAAAAGCGTGGGTGTTGATGCGAGTGGAAAAATGGCATATTTACCAGTTTTGGCTTAGTTTAATTTTTTCCCTCTGGAAGCTTGGGCTAAGCTGTCACGGCAGATTACAGGAAGTTTTACTTTGCTGAGGTTTTTTTATGATTTCTTTTTTTTTTGCATGAAGGGAGGGGAATGGTGCCTTTTCTTATTATTATTTTAAATATTTTTTTGTTTGAGCTGTCTAGTTTCCAGACTTATTGTCTTTATTGTTCTTGCTGATTCCTAACACAGGGTGACTTGAATCATTTGTCTCGTCTTTCCTTCCTGCTTTTGTGTAGACTTCTTGGCTGTACAGCAGGGAACTGAGTACTTCTATTTTTTTCTTTCTCCCCCCCCGCAACTGATTTATTTTTCAGATGTCGGACACTCTCAGGATCACCCAGACCAAAGAACTTTAAGAAGGTTCATTTTATCAAGAACATGCGGCAACACGATACCAGAAACGGCAGGTACTGTGCATGCAAAGGCTGCTTCTGCAAGGCAATCCATGGGGCATGAGGGAAGGGGCAGGATCAGCATCCCTGTGCAGGAGCACAACGTGCCATTGCCACGCACCACATACTGATGGCCTCTAACACAGTCTGTGAAGGTGCAGGCTGCAGGGCACACTCCTTCCTCGAGGGAAGTACATGTCAATGGAAGTGCTATAGCCCTTAGATCTTAAGACCTGTGTCTCCTTAATGCAAATAACCTGCATAAAAGGAAAATCTGTGGTGCTGTTGGAGTAAACTAGGCATAATCTGGTTGCATTCCTTTGAGAGTGTTGCCAGGTTCTAAGTGTGAGAGGGGTACACAGATGGGCAAACCTGCCTGAACCGGGTTTAGCAGTGGTTCAGTGCTACTTCATCTGCATCTATTAGTGGATACAAAGTGCCAGTTGGTAAATGCACAGCCAAGGATGATCATGGCAAGGTGAGGCGTGGGATCCTGGTTTTCATGGCAGATGTAGGCAGAGAGTCTTCCAGGGGATGTGTGAGGGGTGCAGCTGTGACTGCAGCACACCCCGAGCTGGGACATGGACTTCCCAGGTTACAACCACAGGCACCTGTGGGACCTGTACAGCAGGAATTGGCTGGGACTTCACTTACTGCAAAGGCCTGGTGTTCCCATCAGCAAAATGGATTCTTTATTGCAGTATCATCCAGCTCAGAAGTAAAACTAGTTCCTCCTTGTAAAGAAACTACCTACCCTCTCTGATTTTTCCAAAGACAGTTTCTCCATGTGCCGTGTGATTTTTTTTTCTTCATGTTCTTCCAAACCTGAATAGGTTTGAACTGGGCTACCTGAAGAGGTTGCATGTAGACTAAACTGGCCCACGGAGAGTTGACCCTTGCACATACCTGTTCTCATAAAACTGCCATGGCTGAGAATCATGTATGTTCTGGTGGACTGATTTGTGCATGTAGCCTTTTACTTCCATCAAATATGGCACCATGTCAGTAGAAACTGACACTGCATTGAACCACAGGTGTTATGAATTGAATTCTGGTAGGTGTTACTTGGATCACGAAAAATTTTCTTCACTTTTATTCTCACACATACAGTTAAATGCAGTACAAGGTAGTAATCAACATAAATGTTGCAGAAGGTGACCCTGAGAGATTTTAGAAACAGCTTTTGTATCAGACACACACAGAACTATTGACTTGACTATTGTCTGACTAGCGGCTGATTATTGTCTTTACAACAAACACATGTGGAATCAAATGCTGAAAAGCAGACCTCTAATTTTATTCCACTTTGTGCATAAGTAGATGTGTGCTCTTGGAATTTCTTACAGCAAAAAAATACCTATAAGGTATTATACAAATTGCACAGAGAACGAGTAATTTCTGAGCTGTGTGTATAAAATCTGTGCATAAACTTGATAGAAATACTATCTGCAAAAGAATGAATAAATATTTGATTAGTAAACTGTTTTCTCCGTGTTTTGTAAAAAAAGTATTTGTAGCATGTATGCAAAATTTTATCTTAATTCACAGATCAGTCATTATGCCTGACAATAAAACTGAGTATTTTTCTTGTTAAGAAAGCAGTGAGGAAGCTTCTGTTATTCAACTGACTTCTTATCTTTATCAGCAGGCACAGTTTTCCAGAATATTTCCACAATTGTAATAAAGATCTCTTTATGTAGAATGCAGATACAGGTACAAGAGACAGTTTTGGAAATAGCTTTCATCCTATGGTTGTAGAACCACAACGATATTAGCTAAAAATATAATATAAAAATATAATATAAAGTTAACACTTTGTGTCAATTCTATGTCTACAATAATTAAGATGAGCCCAGACTCTGTTTTTCTAAGGGGTCTGGATGCAGTTGCAGTCGCTGAAGTTAATAGGCATTCTGGATGAAAAGGACCTCTAGAAATTCAGGTGGATCTGCTTTATGTGTTTATTGTAAAATCAACAGTGTTTCTGAGTACCTTAAGATCTTTAAAGCTGTGTCCTCCCCAGTTTCCTGTGACACTGAGAAGCCCAAGTATTGCAATGGATAGAAAACCCTCCTGAGGCTCCTTTCCATGCCTGAAACCTTGTCCCAGGGGGCTCATGCATGGTTGTGCAGGACACAGGCGCTGAGCTAGGCTGAAGTCAGGCTCTCTGACTGACTCTTCTGTCACAGCATGTCAGCCTTTCACTTAACTTGAGGAACCCAGCTTTGAAAACATCTACACTGGATATATTTTGGGACAGTGAATTTGGTGACTGGGCTTTAAAATAGCTAGCATGTAATTGTTTCACTGGTTTGTGACTGTGAGTGTGACAGCAAAGAAAACTGCAGTGTGGGTGATAGCTCAGGGCTCCTCTGCCTGTTAACTGCCCTTACTTGTGGCTCTCAACCTGTAAAGTGATGTGTCCTTTTCCTGCGGCACTGAGAGCTCTTCCCCTCTCAGCCTTGTGGATGACACATGTGGAGTGATGATGCTCTGGGCCCAACCTTTGTCAGTCCAGCAGCAAGGCAGGATTAGCTGTGATTGAAATAAGAGTTCAGCTATTTAGCACAGAGAAAAAACACCTATACTCAGACCAGAGCTTATCAGCTAGTCCTTGTAAAGCTTCCTGTTGATAGCTCTGTGCACTGGTTAAACCGGTTTCTTTGGATCTGTAGTATGTGGCTTATTAAAGGAGGTAGAAAATTAGGTTTCCTAGACTGTATTATCAAAGCAATCTTGTAAAATAGCACAAAATAAACTTTCCCATGCAAAGACAAAGACAAGTCAACCATAACATACAAACTAGCACAGGTAGTCACCAGCATGTGGTTTTACCCACTTCACTCAGCAGGTTTATTGGCGATATCCTCCATAAGCCCTGAAACAGAAGATTAGCAAAAACAAGCCACCTAAACAGCAACCTGAGCCAGCTGAACAAACAGTTAATGGTGAAAATGGGACAAGAACATTTCTATAGTTATCATATAAAGCAAATATAAAAAGCAGTAAAACAATATTCCTCTCCCACCCCCATGCCATTACTTTCTCAGTTATTTTGTTAGTGTACACATCTAAATAAAGGCCAAGCACCATCATGAAAGATCTCTTTTGCTGCCCTTTTAGTTGTGGAAATGCAACACATGCAGTAGAGGCTGACTATTCACAGCATCCTCACAGTTCATAATTCTCCTCAGCCACCTTCTAATAGCCCTTGAATTTGTGAGACTCCAAAATGAGAGCTGCTACCCAGCCAGCATCTGTGATTTGTGTGTTTGCCTTTGCGTGCTGGGCAGCAGGGCCCTGGCTGTCAGATATCAACCAACCAGGAATGAGACAAGAGGCTACAGTATTCCACATGTGATTGGTGTATATGGTGTATATCACATAGCCTGATCACAGCCTTTTGGTGCAACACAATGAAACCTAGACAGACGCTGAAGAAAGCAGACATTATTCTTCAAGTCAAGCAAAGTACTGATTCTGTTGAGAACTTTGTGCTCAGTAAGTTTTTTCATAGCATACACCTCATAAAGAAGTTGGAAGATTAGCTTTTATAGTCTTAGACCTTTGCACATTGTCAGAACTCTCTTGCAAAATAATGGTTGCTCTGAACCCTAGTAATCAGTACAACTTTTCGGTGAAATGTGAGAATTAGAGACTGAAAAGCTTTTCATGAAGTGATTCTAAACATGTCTAGGTGGGACAATTGGAATCAGGGCACATAAACCCACTCTCAGCCTGCTTTTGATGTCAGAGAGAGCTCATTCAGAGCTGCACAGGATCGTAGATGCCCTTTGTTGAAGAGCTGAAAAATGCTTTTCTTCCATAAGCAATAATTCGGTTTTCTTGAACAGCAATGGCTTCCACCATACCTTCTTGTCCAAAGCAAACTTTGTGACAAGTTTATGGACTTTCTGCTCAGTACACCTTTGCAGGCCTTCAGAATATTTTTGTTACCATGCATGTCATCTGACCTCTACATAAAATGCTGGTTTATCCCTCCCTGATGAGCATCTGACCACTGCCTTCCCTGCTTTCCTTCCAGTCCAGCTCCTAAGGCTGTTTTGCATCAACCTCCTCCAACAGCTCTGGTTTTGTGGCATCCTGGCAGTGGAGGCCGTGGGCTCCTCTCATACTTTGTGTGGGAGATCTTTGTGTAAAGAAGGTCCGCTGGTTTATGGAAAGAGAGGCAATGCTTGGGTCCCAAGGGAAAAAAATCTGAAAAAAATACAGGCTGGGCTGGTGCTTTTTATTTCCTTTCTTGTCTGATTCCTTCTGATACACACAGTTCTGTGGTAACTTCCTACTGTTGTCTTTGCTTGTGGACATGGAAGCACCAGTTTGTTTTTCTTTAAGTATTAGGAGTTGAATGGTATTTTTAGGGAGGTGTAGGGCGTTGGTGGAAGAGCTGTATTTCCAGAAGCAACCAGAGGGAGGGGGGTAATATGCTTAGTGGGTACTGTGGTTTTCCGAATTCAAAGATGCTTTCTGATGTCAGCCTCGAAATCTGTGCCAAGTTTCATACATCAGCAAACAAGGCTTCCAGTGAACAAGCAAGCTGTTGTGAGTAGCAACCATTCAGCAATAAGCAGTGGCAAGCACAAAATTAATCATATGTCAGGGCTTTTTTGCTTGTGGATTGCCGTTCTCAAATGTGAAAAATTATTCTCCCCTGCTCTTTAACTTACTGCTGCACCATGAGACCATCTTACAGGATCTGAGATATTTACCATAGATCAGCAGTATTACAACATTCAGACAACAATGAAATCATACTTCATCTGGTGCAGGAGAGATTCCTGAACATGTGTGCATGTTTGTTATTAAAAACCCTCCTTTATTATAGGGTAAATACCCCTTTGCTTTTAAACATGCCTCTGAGGGAGAAAATAGGATTGCTGTAACAGAATGATCCAAGAGAAGGAAAATCGATCATTCTGCATTTTTCCAAGCATTATGTGCAGTGGCTCTCTTGGGGAGCTAAACCTTTTCCAAGAATAATGACTAAGCTGGTCACTTAAGGAAACAGTGTTTTAATAACAGCTGGTATGGGATTTATAGGTGCTTATGCTGGTTTTCAGATAGTAAAGAACAAAATATCTTCCTAGGGTTTCTTGTCCAGCTTTGGCCAGTGCAGGACAAAGGATGAAAAATTCAGGTGAAATCCTCACATACAGATCTGTGGGACACAAGGTGAGAAAAATCAGTGTTGGAGAGCAGAGCAAGGAAGTGCAATAGCCCTGACAACCAACGTAGCAGTAGGTTGTAGCATTTTGACCACAAGTGGAGATTTTTGGAAAGGTAAACCAGCAGTAAATTCTAACACTAATCAGGTCAGAAAATAGCACAAATTGCCATCACTTAGAGGAATTTGTCATGGTGCAACCTGTTGGCCAACTTTAGAGGGAAGAGGGGTCAGCACAATTGTACAATTCTCAGCATCCTGAAGGTAATAAGGAAAGAGGGTATATTTATAAACAATCAGTTATTTATTGGCATTTTATATCTTACATCTTCATCAAGCTTCTCTTGGCTTCTTGCCAATCTGCATCTCCCAAAAGTATAGTAATGTAGCTATGGACAGTCCATGCTGTTTTATGGAAAGTAGGTCTTCACCTCAAGGTGGTTTTGATGTTGCTTACTGATATGTCAGAGCTTGATGGCTAAAGCCAATAGTGTGACTTTGTAACAGATAGGTTCCTCCAAGCTATTTGATTTAAAGAAAATGAACTCTATCAGAGCTGAAACCAGGACACTATCACACAGTGACTTTGCAGATGTTGCAGAGATTTGGAGACTGGTTAAAAATACAAGGCCTTTGCTCTAAGAGTGTCCTGGATTCTGAGATAAGCTCTCTGCAGGCAGATAATGTATGCTTTCATATAAACAAATCTTGAGCTAACTCCCTAAGGAATTCCTGAGGAATAAAGGCAAGCCATGTTTACAGGAGGAGGAATTCAGCACTGACAGTGACTGAGACAGACATTGGGCTGCAGGAGAAATGGCAGGGTACTGTGAGATCAGTCATGCCTGAGTATCAATGCAACATCATAACCAAGAAGGCTAATGTAATTATTGAGCTCAGAGGCTGGCAGGTCATCAGGGCTAGACACTGATCTTAAAGGTAAGACTGGAAGATGTGCCACTGCTGAGGTCAGTGATAATTCCCAGAGACCAAAAGAGGGTGATGGGGAAAAACAGAAGACTCATGGAGGAGCCTTGAAAACAGTGAAAGGATCCGAAAGCTTATGACAAGAGCAGACTTAACCTGATTTCGTGGATGAAGTCTATTTCAGAAACAAGAAGCTGAAAATCAAGGCAGTCCTTTCTTTAGCAGAGGAAGGTCACAACCAGCAGCCAGAAGTTCTTTGTCCAATAAATGCAGACTCCAAGTCAGCCACAGAATTGTGGTGTGTATCACCAGTAGTTGTTGGTGTGTATTACTTGGGATGCTGCTGGATTTGTCTCTTTAGTTTCAGCCATCGTAGTGAGTTGTCAGAATGGTCCCATGCCTTTCTGGGTGGACTCCTTTCACTAGAAAAGCATCTATCCTGGATTCCAAGTAATGTATTCAAGGTAGTTTTCCTAGAAAGCCTACAGAAGGGATGGGACTGCACTACTTGTTTACAGCTTATTTGCTATGGCACAGGCTTCAGCACTTCTGTAAAGACACCATAGCATGACTCCTGTGAGATAAAAAAGAGGAGGGAGGAATCATTCATTATGGAAGTTTATGATTACGAATTCCTCAGTGATAACATCTATTGCTTTGCTTATTGTGGTGGGATTTTTAAATTTTAGTCTTTGATTTCTTTTATTTTCTTTTATATTTTAGAATAGTCCTTATCAGCAGCAGAAGATCCTTCTGTAGCATATTTTCAGTGCTGCCATATCGAGACTGTACCCAAGTCGGGTATGTATATTTATACATGTACTGCATAGTCTTTCTGGGCCTGCATGTGGACCTGATAACAGACGACAGCATGATGGAGGATAATGCTTTTAGATATCCGTTCTGAGAAGAGTTAAATGCACTTAGGTGTGTTTGCCTTGTGGAACATTACCAGGTTAAAACTACTGCTTTCAGTCCCCAGTTTATTTATATGTGTTGTGGTATCTGGGATTATTAAGCTGGAGAAAACTACTCTCCTGAAATTGATGTTCTTGAAAAATGCACTGTTTTTATTGTTTCTTCTGACTTCACTCATCTTTGACAAAACAAATACTCTAGACAGCACAACTTCAATAAGTCATCTTAGCTTTCTCATTCTCCCCTGCAAACATGGTGCTACTGTATCTGTATTTCCAGAACTATGAAGAAACATTTGGATTTAAACAGAATACCTTTTTGTTGTACTTTTAGCCATTGTTCAGATCATTCAGTCAGTGAAAACAGATTATTTTGGACATAATACTGTACAGGTTCATAGCTGGTATAAACAATGTCCGTGGAGCTGCCTCGCATCCCTTGACATGCTGAGACACTATACCTCTGATAGAAAAGTTTCTTCAGAATGAAGTAGTTCTCCAAAGACTGAGAAAGCTTTTCACTCTTCCACTGAAACTACAGAAGTGGAAGAAACTGGATTTGGCTGGAGGATGTTGCCTGGCAGGCTCTGACAACCAGCTGGATGCCTTCAGAGGTGCAGTGCAAGGCTGGAAAAGGCAGTGCTGGTGGGCAGCAGCTCAGTGCCCCTGGGACAGGGGAATGAAGTGTGTCTACCATGGCCACGTTCCAGAGAGCTGAGAAGTCCCTGTAGTTGGGGTTGACTCAGTGACTGCAGGGCACAGAATTTGTGGAAAACAATCAGCTGATATACTGAGGTGGGTTTGAAAGACCCAAAAATCATCTAGAGTCAAATTTGGCTCATACTTTTCAGCCATCTATTTAGTTCTGGAGAAAGATATGTCACAAGCTGCTTGTGCATCAGTAATTCAAAGCAAAGGGAGATTATTTTTAATGCACAAAGGAAGGAAGTACCTTTGTAAGGGGGTTGACTTGGCCTGCTGTCTCTTGCAGTAAGTTTTTTCCCTTAATTAAATTGTGATGACACATCAGGCAAATTCTTGACAGACTGGCAGATTTGCTCATTGTTCTTGAGTATACTGTCATTCATTTATGGTCATTGCCCTGTGGAAATTGCCTCTTTATTGAAAACTGAATATATTTTGAAATGCTGATGACTGGTTATACCTTCTAAATAATAGCAGTAATGAGGCCAGCTGCAAAACTAAATATTATTTCAGCACGTCATGTCTTGTACCATGCTCGCGCAGCAAGAAGGGCATGGGCCGAGAAGGTAGCAAGTGCCAGTACACAACAATCCAGCCTTGTTTCCTTTGCTAAAAAGCCAAGATTTAAAAAAAAAAGCCCTCTGTCTTTCTTCCAGAGCATCAGAGGAAGAGACAAACAATTCAGTGGCACCTCCTTCCAGGAACAGCTGGAGCAAAGAACAGATGAGGCAGTATAGCATAAACTGTAGCCACTCTGTTCAGGCTGCACAGTGCTTGCTTACTTCATTGCACATTCTGGATGTGGAGGAGGAGGAGGGAGAGACATCGGATGCTCTTTTGAAGTACTGTGATGACAGCATCCTTTAGCTTTGCTTTCTCTGAATCTTTGGATTGCTGATGTCCGTCCTTGGGCAAGATGTCCCAACTGGTTTATATTCTGCAAACATTACTGAATAGTTAACAAAAAGAAACAGATCATTACAGGGAACCACGGGCACATCTGAAATTTGACTGGAGAAATCATGGCAGGAGTGGGACAGTAGGATGGATGAGCAGGCAGGAAGAACTGTTCCATGTGAGGAGGAGCACACAGTGGAGCTGCTGCTGCTTCTCCACCTCTGCTCTGACTCACAGGCGCTACGGCCAGTGAGGAAATCAGCAGGCACAGCTGTGTTTTGTGGAGGCTGCCAGCTCCTGTTGCACTGTAGTCAGTGCAGAAGAGCTGTACTCTATCAATGCTGGCAGATAACTGCAGGAGCAGATTCATTATAAAAACCTGTGTGAAAAACAATTCCTGAAGTCACAGCTAAACTCTTATGTACTTGCCCAGGGTGGGTGGGGCAGCATCACCCCTCACCAATGAGGTGCAAGCAGTGTACTCTAGACTGTGTCCCTCACTTGCCCACCCTCCATGCAGAGGTCAAACTACAACAGCAAGAGCCCTTCTCAAATCTCCAAACCATGTTTTTAAGTGGTTGTACTAATACAAATGGAGGTCTGGGGATTGCAGGGAGGAGAACCATAGAAGTATACACAAGAGGATGAAGTTTGAGGTGTCCCTTGGAATACATTTCCCAAATCTGCCTCCCCAGCAGCTGGGCAGCTGCCAGCTCACTGGAGTGAAGCTGACAGGAGGCTTTTGAAGGGAGGTGTAGAGGCTGCTGCTGCTGAATGACAGGTTTTTCTCCCTGAAGTTTCAGAAGGCCAATCTGATGGTACTTGCTGAGGCTGAGAAGGAAGGACACTATGTGCCGGGGGAATTACTTTCTTTAGTCTTCTCTGTTATAATGAAGAGAAGTAAAATGTATAAAGCAGACACTGCTATGGGGAGACAAAAAAGTCACGTACAGATCTAATAACTAGAATTTTCAGTCCTCAAAATTTTGTCCCTATCTTGAGTCTGATGGAAACCTAATGTTTTAGCTTCAAGTGCTTTTATACAAGGGAAAGGGGGAGAACCAAAACTAAATTGATAGAGGTTTTGAGGTGGATTATCTCCTGCTGGAGTCACTGAGAAGCAAGTACTTTTGTGGATCTGGGACATAAATTCTCTCCAGATCTGACGACATTAAGATTGTCAGCATCTTTGCTAGTGACATGAATGCAGGCACAGTTTTACCTGTTTTCATGGCCAAGAGTAGGGGAATGGAGTGGACCAGAGCTTGCTTTTCTAGACCAGCAGAGTAGCTGTGAGAGCAGACATAGCCAGGTGAAAGTAATGTGAGGAAAGCTACACTGCAAGTCAGGAGCTGAAGGAGGTGCTGAGCATCTTACCTGCTGGCATCCCTTGGCCCCCAGCATCTCTTGGTGTTACAGCCCAAAGTCATCAAACCCTACACAGGGTTTATTGGTGGCTAAGAGGAGTGATGTAATGATGCAGGTTGTCCTGCACCTGTGAGAACACTTGTAACAGTGTTATTACCTCTGTTCTTAAATTAAGAAACACGCACAGAGAAATTATCATTATAGGCTGATCTGCAGAGGCAGGTAGCACCTACAGTATCCAGTAACACAGAAAATGTTGTCTGAATGTTTGGCTTTGATGATGTCTTTATGACATACAAAGCCACTGTGTGATGCACAGGTTAGAGGCAAGGCAGTTCAAGTGCTAATGCTCGTACTGCAGGTTTGGTTTGTGCTGTTGCTATTCCTTTTTTCAATGTATTGGAAACCTTCATGCCTAAAGGGTATTCACGATATGAATTTTTATGCTGAACAAAAATCTTGGTAACCTGTGCAACAAGCATGCTGTTACCACACAGAGATTTTTGCAGTAACGTTTACAAACAAAACACGTGCATGAGGAGATGCAGCAGTGACTACTGAACATGTTTTTACCATTGTGGAGAGATACTTGTGCTTTAAAAAAATTGTTTCTCCTCTCCTTTTTCACTGTTCACCAATGTTATACAATGGATCATGCTGACACCCCAATATTTTTTAGTAATACTTGCAAATTTGAAGAATCATATGTAATGTTATGCTAATACTATTCTTCAAGTTCTTCTTTCTTCTTTAAATATAACATTGCAGAAGATGAAAGAGCTACTTTATGAAGGCTATTGAAACCAGATTTCTGGCTCAGCATCCATTTCATATCTTCCTTGCTGCAGATGAGAATTAACCCCCATCTAGTTCTGCAGATGGGCAGAAAATTGGAGGTAGTGACCTCCCATTTTTATCAGAGGTACACACCTTGTGCATCCCCTGAACTGCTGTGGCACACACCTCCTTTGTCAGAGGTTGGTTGTCACAGTGGAAGCTCGCAGCAAGTGGAGTTAAGCCTTGATACTGTTCCTCTTCCAGGACAGGGGAAGATGCCTCAGGTCAACAGCAAGTAGCTGCCCCATCACACACACACTCAGCACAGGCATATACACCCGCATGCTGACCTGCTTGGGGCCCTCAGAGGGGATTTGTGTCACGGCAAACCAAAGAGTGAAGCCGTTTGCCAATGGATTAAACAAGACTTGAAGGAATTATTCATTTGGAAATGGGCTCCAGATGGTTTGAGGTGAATTGGATTTCAGCCCTTTGAGACAGGAGCTGGGGATCAGACACAGCAGATATTAGCCTTTTAGCCATTAGGCAGGTCATGCTCCGGGCACTCAAGTCCCTAAAGAGGAACTGTTACAGCCAGACTCTCCAGGAAGGTGTCTGCAGGTTTCTGCCCACCCCACTCCCCAGCATGATCTGTGCAAGGGCACTCACACAAGGACACTCACACAAGGACTCACCGTGTGACCCCAGCCAGAATGGAGAAGGACCAGGTTCAGCTTTGCCTCCAGACATATATCCTGGGCAGGGAAGAAGGGAACCCATTCTCCATTATTTGTGTCATCTTGAAGCTTCTCTAGGCACCACTTCTCCATCAACTTCCAAGGAGATGGTACAAGTCTGGCAGTTCTCACAGATGTTGTCATAATTGCTCCCTGTGGCCTGCAGGACATGGTGGCCTGCAAAAATGCTCTGCCTATGCTTGCAGCCAAGTGAGAACAGTCCAATTCTCATTAGTATTTTAAGGTGCCTAAACAATTTCAAAAAAAAAAAGGTGATAGAAATGTCGCTGTCACTGTCAGAGGTGTTTTATCAAGGAGGAAGAAGGTACCGAGTTGTCTTTCCCCCCCAAGAATGTCAATGGCAAAAGCATTCACAGATTGAAATCGTACCTATTCTGTTGATATTTTTTGTGATGTAAGAACCTTTTAAGAGCTTCCACGTTCCTGTGAAGTCCTGTCCAGAAGATGAATCTGGAGGACCTGGGGGGGAGGAGGAAAGCTGGTGGTGTCACCAAAATGCAACATTGCAGCATGGTTAGTCTTACATTGAACTCTCAGCCACCAGGCTAACAGTGACTGACTGATGGCAGGGCTGGAGGTGGGGAGCTACAGGACGGAAAACTCAGAGCCTCAGATAGTGCACATCCTTATAAAAATGGCCAATTCACCTCATCTTTTATTCTTCATGGCATTGAATTCATTAAGGAGTTAGAAACGTATCTGCAGCAGGCATAGCTGCTGAATATTGCTGCCTTGACAAAAATATAGGTATTCATCTGACGAAACTTGCCTCCAGCTATGGGAAATAATGCAGTATGAGTAATCAGATGGATTGAAGCCCAGGAAGCAGACCGTTCTTCTGAAGGAAAGTAGCAAGTCGTTAGATAGAAAGAATTTGTGTCCTTCTCAAAAATGCTACTAACTAGCTTCATCTAGTTTCTAAATATAAGTCACTGCTGAATTTAACTTTGAATTTAACTGAGTGCTGGCCAGAACAATAATGAGTTCAATGATGCCAGGAGTGAGAGGTTTTCAGTACTGTCACTTCAGATAACATCTAACCACAATGATCAGTTAGTTCCTAGACCTGGCATTTCCAACAGCCTTCTTTACCTAAACTGTGCAACCTTTGTTCATCTTTAGTGTTAAACTGGGTACGAAGGTCGTATGCAAAATATGGCAAAAAAAAGAAACATTTAGGTGAGGTTGTCTTGCACCCCTGACACACCCCTGCCATCAGCTATTTGACAGGTCAGTGAGTGTGGAAAACAGGGCAATATTTACAGGAGAAATCAGAGCATCTAAATTGCCATATGGATAGTAGCAATAAGCAGACAGCAGACAGACATACTCTGTTATGTCCTTCAGATTTGTTACCAAGTTCCTTGCTGTTCTTCCCCAACAGATTTTGTATGTGAGGCAGTTTTGATTAAGTCATCAATCTTTAGTTCTCTTCCTGAGCATTTATCATTCTCTAGTCCTATCATTCTTTTAGCCTTCTCACGAATTGAACAAAAAAAGAAAACCAAGCATGTATTAGCTTTACAGAAAGACACAGAAATCTGAGGGCTTTTTTCCCTCAATGGGACATTTCAAAACTAATCATCTCATGTACGAATTTTATAGAGCCACCATTGCTCATTCTTTTGAATTGCCCTGTTCCCTTTAATTGAAGTTAATCAATGAATCTTCCTAATACTTTTACTCTGTGTTGGGCAAAACATCAGGAAAAGAGGTGTGCTGACATCTAAATATCTTTGGAGAGAGAAAAAGGAAACTGGCCCATTATGGCCATCTTTCCAGGAACTTTTCTACACCCCTCCCCTCTAAACTGCAGCTGGAGTTGTTCTGGCAACACTAATGGCATTAGGCTCTGAAAGCTCTTGATCAATTATAGCAGGCAGTTTCAGGCAGTGGGAAATCTGCTGCTGGTTAGACTGGCAGTGCATCTTTTCCAGAGCTGTCATTTCCCTTGTCCTTGTAAACAGAGATTATAAGTAGAAATTATTTACAGTGACGGATGAGAACAGCATCTTTTCTTGGTGTCTCCTGAACTGCTTTTGCTTTTAGAATAAATCTTAAGAGTCAGGAATCACTAAGCATAAAATATAGGTACGGAAGGCTGACATCTCTATATAACAATTATCAGATTCCTTTTTTCAGTAAGCAGAAGGCTTTTTCATGTATCTAGAAATCTATTTAATATTTCATGGACTCCTAAATTATTCACAGGTTAGAGTGCTCAACTGTTACTGTCATTTAAAGAGCAAGTGCCCAGCAGGAGTCTCGCATGGGACTTTGTAGATCACGTCAAAGCATAACATTTGGTTCATAAAAGAAATGTTATAGTTCCAAAGGTAACAGCATCCAATTTATATTCTGTTAATCCTGGCCTGGCTAATAAAAGACATGATGAGATTTCTTGTTTTGATCCTTATCTATTTGCTCAGTAAAACTTTTCACCATCCGACAACAAATCTGGGATCCCAAGTCACCTGGTGTTCTTCCAAGAAAATCTTTGAACTCTGTTAGAGTGAGAAACTTTTCGTTTTTTCCTTTTTAAGGAAAGTACCCAGTCTGACCACTTGAGACTCTACGTCAGTCACACTACCAAGTCCAGAGACTTTAATTGCTGGGACTGACGCCCCTTCACAACGGGCAGCTCCAGTGATCCGACAGGTGTCCCACTTCACTCCCTAAACTCACCACATGCACACTCAGTCAGACCACAGCTCCCTACCGGTTCAACCCCAGATTTCCCTTAGCAGAGCCCGAGATGTCTCTTTCCATAAAGCCATTTACTCATGGCTCAGTAACACAGAAACAGCTCAAGCTGGTGCCACCGAGAAGCACCCCCAGCAAAGGAACTTCAGGGTCTCCCTGAGCAAAAGTCTCCCTCTACCTCCTCTTCAGCTCCTTCCCCCTTCTCTGTGTCCATCCACCTCGCTGTCTTCATCTCCTTTGTTATCCAATAGGTCGGCAATTCCCGGCTCCTGCTGTGTCTCTCAGTGTCCACTCTCTTACCTGGCATCACCCATCTTCATGCCCTTTGTTGTCACAAAGGTTGGTTGTTCATGGCCTCTTGTCTTGGGCTCCCATCTGGAGTCAGTCTGCATTTCAATCTGCATCTCAATCTCAGCTACCTGGACCAGATGTATTCCTCAACATTCTGCAGTCCTGAATAACTAAAATAATATGCTTAATTTCAAGTGTAATTTATAACACTCCTCAGCTTTCTGGAAATGGTATGCATGAAGAGAATATCTAGAGCTTGACATTGATGTAAATCAGAGTAACTCCCTAAACTTTGACAGCAACTGGGATCTAGTTTTTTGCCTCCTAAAGAAATGTTATCCCCAATCCTCTCATTTCCTCAAGCTTTCCCTGCTCAAAGTGAAGGTAGTAAAAGTTCCCATGATTTATTTTTACTTTTCTATGTCTGCTTGAATCCCTTGAAAAGTTTGTTAAAAAGCACTTTTGGAAATAAAACAGGAAAATGAAAACTGAGGAAGAGGAGGAAGGAAGTTTTCTTCCCTTTAAAACCTCTTTGGCAAGGACCATCTTTCCTACTCTGCATTTTCTAAGCACCGTTTACTCCTGTATTTTGGTTCGTGCAATTCCCCAGTCCCATCAGTAATCTAAATAACTTAAACACAGTGAAAGTTTGGCTGGTTTTTATACAAAGTGCCTGTCTTCTGTATGCTCCTCCCTTTCGGGGCCCCTCGGCTGTAGTGCCATGCGAGTGCATGTGTCCTGAAGAACTTGGTGGCAGTGTTTGGCCACACTGGTGCAGTGGCTGTACCCAAACAACCATCCCAACTCATCCCTAGGCATGACTTGCCGTTTGGAGAGGGCTAGGTGAAGTCATCCCCCAGGTATTTCCTAGCTGTTGCTCTTGGGATTTTGGGGGTGTGGGGAGGAAGCAGTTGTGCTGGAGCTCTACTCAACAGCAGGGTGGCAACCCTGGGGCTTGCTCTCCCAGCAAGAGCTTTGCTGAGGGGTCCGTGAACTCTTTTGTCTTTAATAGGAGGGAGAAAAAAAATCAAGGCCTGACCTGCAAAAACTTGGCTAGCTTGCTGTTGATCACATGATAGGGAACTCAAAAAGGATACAGTAAAATAGCATAGGAGTTCCATATTAGATGTTCACTGAGGTCTTTTATGAGTGAGAGGAGGATGTGTATAAGCCAGGATGAGCCTTTCCATTTTTGTGCTCATAAGAAACTGCACATTGTTTGGTGCTGACTTTCCTCAGGAGAGGAAGTTTAATTCTCTGTTTTATGGACACATTTCTCCCCAAAGAGTAATATTTTATTACTCCATTTTATAACACAAGCAATCATATACTACCTAGAAATATAGAACATATGTGGAGGAGGGGAAGACCCCAAGTAACCTTTGCAAAACACCTAGGATGAGGGAGAATGACTGCAATGTTGTTCACAGGGTCCTGAAAGGAGAGTCTTCTTTAGAAATATCAGTATACAGAAATGGAGGCATTAGTGTCCATCTATCTTCAGCTGATGTCGAGGAATGATCCCCATGTGTGCTCGCACATGTCAGCTGACCCTGCTCCTTGCTTCCAGAGCACTGATTTCTTTTCAGTCCCCAGAACTGCTCTTTAATTTTTAAAGCTGTTGTGCTGACTCTTCAAAGGTTGATGGATTTCCATTTGATGAATTACAAAGTTATCTATAATTGCATGGAAAAATTTCTCTGTGACTTGTTTTCAAAGTTGTAACAGCATTATTTCTTGCTCTGTGTCTGTAAGGTCTTGAACGGAAGGAAACTAAACTGTTCTGCTTTCAGGTTATTCAGATACTTGTTTTCATTTTTGGGTTCAGGGGCTTCTTCAGGTTGTGCATTTGTTTCACAGATAACACCTGCTGAAATGGTTACTATTTGGCATTTATCTCTATGAGAAATAGTTCTCTTAAGCACTTTCTGAGCAAGAACGGAGAGGCTAATACCATGACTCTCACAGAGGGTTATTTTTGTATAATTATTTGTCCAGCCCCTCAGTAACATGATATCAGGAAACGAGAATGATAATATGACACTATGCTAAGTGAACTCTAATGAAGAAACTGTGTTGGGATTAGTAACTTGATACAGTCTTTTCCTTTGTTCCTGAAGCATGTTTTCCAGCACACAAACGTGTTGGATTTTTCCAGCAGTAGGGTACGTGATTTACTGGGGACTCAGGATTGCCATGTTTCAGAGAAATAAAATGTGTGGTAGGTTGGAAAGACAAGGAAACACGGTGTGCAGAGACACAGCAGGATATAGCCCAGCCCTGCAACTGGATGAAGAGCCTGCAGGGTTTCTCCCTGCCTCAGCTCTCCCGCACAGATTTTTAAGCACATAGTTGGACCTCAGCGGAAATCAGCCAGGAAAATATTGCAAGATAAATAGTCTGGATTTGTACGCAGCTGCCATTTGTGGAGCACAAATTTGCTCAGTCTTTTTTACCTCAGCTCGCATTTTAATCATGAGAATAAAGCATGGGATACAGCCTGCTTGTCTCAGGGATCTCATTTATGTTCAAGTGTAAGATGCTGGGTGGGTTCGTCCTTTCAAAGTAGATCCCCAAGTTTCCATTCCAGGGTGATGGAAAAGCGGGTTTCTCCTGACAGCCTCCACCAGGAGGACTTTGGGCACTCTCCTGTGCTTGGAGGAGGAGAAATCCCTCCCGGAGGCTTTCATGGAGGCTTTCACAGGAAATTACCTTTGTCTCGTGTAGGGGAGCGCGAGGTATGTGGCCTGGGAGCATCTGTCTGCTGGATACATGGCAGTTAAATGTTCAGTTAAATGTTCAAGCTGGATTGTTGTATCTCACTTGAAGTGTTTATGACTTCCAGTTCCTTCCCAGCAACAGGTTCTGTCAGGGGTGCCTGACAGATGGGGAACCTTGCTGTGCACCATAGGTGGGGTATGAGCTGCAACCTGTAATATGTTTTAGACAACACAAGTGCTTTTATAGGAAAAGTTGCCTGGTCTGTGCTTTGCGTTGGCATGTTTGGATTAATGCTGCACCTTATTTCAGCACTGGGTAGTGGAAGGTGAACCAGGCATGTGTATTGAGATATTTCTGTTCTTGTTTCTGTTTCCCAGGGATATGAAGCTGGATGGTGGACGCCAGTGCCATTCTACTGGAGTGTGTCTGAAAGAGATAATTGGTCTTGAAGGTGTGGAGCTTGGAGCAGATGGGAAGGTGGGGATGCTTCAGTTCCTACTCCCTTTAATTTTATGTTATAAGGGAAAAAATGGCTTAACTAATAATGAGCAGAAATATAAATTATAACTAGCACTGTAACACAGTAGTTAAAGTGCAGTATGTGCAACTGTAAATAAGCTTAGCAAAAATTCATGAGGACTGCCAAGCTGTCAATGCAAACAACTCTGCATCCTTGAAGAAATTTGCCTCTGGCAACATCTAAATCTCCAAAGCATTACTGAATTACACAGCCTTCCCCTGGCTCTAGCAGGAGGTATCACTGCAGAGTATATTGTCAGGAGTTTGAAAATAATTTCTGGTAAGAGTTGTAAGCTGTAATTCTGTTTGCTTTCAATTGTATTTAATAAAATTTTGCTTAACAATATGTTTTTCCAAAGAGCAGGAAAATAGTAGCACAAATCTGATGAGTCTTTCAAAATCCAAGAGTTCATTCACTTGAATAGAATAAGTAATTATGAATCTTTAGGGAAGTGATCCATTTTAAAGAAATATGTAGTGGAGAGACAGTTTTAATCATAAAAGAAAACATTTCTTGCTGAAAGCCTGATTTACTGTCTACAGTTCAGTTTACCCAGTCTGCTGTCATATATGCATTTAAAGGTCCTAGGTCAATGCTGCTACACATGGTGTGCTCACCTAACCAGGTGTCAGGCCAGACCACAGGCTGTAAATTCTTGAGGTCAATCTGCCTGCTTATAAATAAATGAAAGCTCACGTTTTATTTGATACCTGTTCTGACCTCCTCATAAACCAGTCTAGAGTCTGAGACTCATTTTTTTTCTTCAATACAATGTTATTTTTGGAAAATAAGCGGACAAGAAGCAAGGCATAGCCTATTCCTGGCCAAGGGTACAAGCAGAGAATCAGTGCGCTCTAAAAATAATTTTGTCACAAGTCACTCATTCATGCTTAGTCCATGTTTGGGGGTAGTAAATGATCTCCTACAACCATTACTGTGAACTGGAGCTCACTTGTTACACCGATAAGATTCTACCAGATGAAGTCCTAAAGAAGAAAAATAGCAGAGAAAGTGCTTAAATTAACAACCTTCAAGTGGTATGCCTCTGGCATCTGTGTGCTGAGGGACCCATATAGATGATGATAGTTAGTAAAGAAGCTGCTGAAATCTGCTACAGAGAAGGCCCACTGAAAAAAACCTGACCAAACTGACATATTTTTAAATCTGACCCTTGAGTAGGATTTTGTAAATCCAGTGTATTAGAGGTTGTGTGTGTGTGTTTGTTTTGCTGAAGAATTAATGCCTTTGCAAAAGCATTTTTTTGCATGGATAAACTGACTGCACTGAAGCAAATGTAGGTGACTGGTGTTTATTCATCTGTGCCTAACTACTAAATCCAGAAAATCCTCCATTAATTTGGCTTCTCTTTCTTCCAATTGGAATGCACCAAAGGCATCCCACTGCGGCCGAGCTGGGCTGAAAGTAACTGTCTGTCTGTTCTGAATTTGTTTTAGACGGTTTCTTATACACAGTTCCTATTTCCCACCAATGCTCTGGGAACTCGGAGAAACACGATAGATTCCACCTCATCTTTCTCCCAATTTCGCAATGCAAGCCATCGTAGCCTTTCTTTGGCAAGAGCTAACAGCACCCAGGGGAGCATCGATGCAGGTAACTTCTCAAGAAGCTTGTTTTAATATCTGTGGGTACACTGATGATGGGCAGTTATTGTGAAGGATGGGCACACGTCTTAGTACCAGTTTTAGCTTAAATTAAGCAAAATATAGTCTCATGTTGTGGGTGGAACACAGTTCATTCCGTATTTGTTTAGCAAAGCTTGCTTATGGGCGATGGAAAGTTAAGTAAACAAGCGTGTTTGTCGTATTGACAGCTCCTGATGGCACTCAGTGTGCCTCCTCCTGTCATCACCATCGTTTGTTCCTCCTGCATCAGGCTTATTGTTACCTTCCTTTGCTATGGAAAATTTACAGTGGCAACACAGTAGTCATAAGCTGAAGGTGTAAATTCCACTTGTGACCTTTATTAGGCTGGAATGGGTTGTGTTTACAAAACTGGACACAAAACATAAGCCAAAGCACTATATGCTTAAGATATTTTGGCATGATAAATGAAACAAATCAAGACATTTGCATAAACAGATGAAAACTTGTTGCCAGGAATAAAAGTCATTGTGGAACTTTATATAATTTTGCAGTTGTCTAAGCCCTAAGTTCACATTTACCAGGTAATTCAAAAGCTGCACGCCCTCTACATCTTTGCAAATCACATTAGAATAGAAATATTTAGAGTTTTCAGCATTTAGAGCAATTTTTCATCTCTGTCAAAAATCTTGAACAAAGACAGTATTGTGCAATATCTGTAAACTTGTTTACCACTTCTGTTAAGTCTAGAGATTTCTTGATGTAATGAATTCCTTTCTTATGTTTACTGTTGTTTTATAGGTAGTGACCTGGGAGACTTTGTTGAATATGACCCAAATCTTTTAGATGATCCCCAATGGCCATGTGGCAAACATAAGCGGGTTTTAATATTTCCTTCCTATATGGTAAGTGATTTAGTGTAGCTCAGATAAATTTTGGTAACAAAACTTTGAAGGTTGAGGTTGCATTTGGCTGTATTTTAAGAAGATTATTATTATTTTTAATCTAGTAATAACAGCTGTTTGGAATGCTTTGTTCTAAATGACAGTTACTTACCAGGACATGTTAAAACAAACTCGTGGAGGTATTACAAAAGTAAATGCGTTTATTACCACTGTATTTCATAAACGCTTTAGATGAAAGGCTTGTTCAAACAATGCGTTCATTCTCTCGCGTTCAGAGGAACATTTATACTTCCTCGAATTGGCTTCTATTACAAAATAGGAGGATGCCCATTGGGGTTTCTCTGAAGTCATGAAGCTGCGCTGTGTTTTGATGCTTATCATTCACTCCTCCGAACAGCTTTTTTTCCCAGGTATTAATTTCACCATGGGATAGTCCTTCCTTTAATTCCAGCAATTACGAGTAGAGCCTGTATATTTCTCACTGTATTCAAACCCTTAACGATACAGACACATAACTGGTCCTTGCTCTATGCTCTAACTCAGTGTTTTCTGTGGTGAGACACTTCTGTAGCCTTTTCTTGGTTGCATCACACCTGTAGACTTCAGTGTGCTATTTTGGCAGGACTGCTGCAAGATGCAGTGCAGTCATACACATGCGAGCATGTATCTGTCTGGATTATCCAGAGCAGTAGTAGGCAGTAGAGAAAAGATTCTTGGTTTTTTCCCTGAAGCACTGACCTAGTACTCTTATCTACTGACATCTAAAGTGTTGTCCATGTTCTTGCTTAACTTGGAGCAGAAGATATTATTTAAGAAACTACTAATGTATGTAAAGATACGGTCTTTCTATGTTCTCGTCTGCCCTCCACTCTGGGGGTAATTTTGCTCTTGAGTGCTCCTTCTTCAAAATGAATTTTAAGTGTTTCATGTAGATTGAAGATTATCGCTGTGCTAGCAGGAGTGTTCAGCCTGTTGTACACAGAGGCTTAATTGAGCTCCAAGGTTGTGTTTATGCTAGATTTTCAAATGGGAAGTCCAGAATGTCCTCTGCTTACTTTCAGCCAGTTTTCCTTTAAGGGTTGGCAAGTTATTTTTTGCCTGGCAGCCCACAAAGTGACAACCTTTTCTGGCAGCTACATCTGTGTGGGAAAATATTTGTCAGGTTTTGATGTGGTTACTGTCATACACAGGGAACTGTCTACCCTCAAAGAGAAAGACATTGTTAGCCAACATCCAAAGTGAACATAGCTCTAGCAGTCATGGTTGTGTTTCTGACCTTCCTCAAGCTGCTAATGTGCACCAGGCAGTATGAGTCCTGTAGCATCACCTGGGATCTGTGATCCCTTTTCAGCTTGGTGTCGTGATGGAGGTGGTTGGGTGAGTCAAAATAGGGCAGCCAGGATAGCGTCCTGCAGGGGAGATCTCCACCCAGAAGTGGTTCTTCAATACCCTTCTTTTCCATTTGCTGGTTGACTACAGCATTTTGAGGTCTATATTTGTATTTTTATTGCAAAATGGAGCTGACAGGGAATTTTCATTGTGACAGAGGTATGATTAAATACTTTAAAGGTGAAAAATGGACTTCAAGGGCAATTGTTAAAATCAGTGTCATCATTTATCTAGAATATATCTGCATTGACAGAGATCTCCCTGCTTTTTCTTTTTCTCTAGGTGTTAATTACTGCTGTGTCTGGAAAAATGTCTTATTTGACATTCTGGGGAGGGGGCGTTGCCTGAATTTGCCTTCCAGATATCACTTCTTCAGCACTGCCTGAGGGTCCATGCACTCCCATCTCCCTCTCTGAAGGCAGGCATTAATCTAAAAAAGGGCTGAAGAACATTAAGTGAGATGTTTCTTTTGTTAGTGGGAATCACAGGAATGTGCCAAGAGCTCTCTTGTTCTAGGATTTCGCCTGCCTGTGGTTAAAGCAGCATAGCTGTGATGCCACATAGGAGCTTTGCAAGAAGCTAAAAAGTGGGTGGTTGTTCCTCAGTGTTCACCTGAAAGATTTCCTTAGCAGCTGGTGTTTCCTTCAGCCAAGAAAAGGGAGAAAAGGTAGTGCAGGAGTGTCCTGGGAGCTTGCAGGTAAATAGGATTTTTCAACTCAGGCAAGGAGGACTTGTGCATAGAACTGGCAAATATAAGGCCATATTGGCTACGTAGGAGACTTTACTCACATCCATTTTAGACTTTCCTGACTCAACTGGCATTCCCTCCCCCTGCAGTTCACATCAGTGTTAGCAGCAATTTCAAGTCATTTTCTTCCCCAAATATAAAAATCGGCGTATGCTGCAATTAAAGCAAATTGCAGTCTGGGGCCATCGAGAAGCCTGTGGTTTTTTCCTGACCGTGCACAGCCATTGTGGTAGTGACAGACCTCAGCCAAATGACCGCAGAACTGTAGAGCTGCTGAACAGAGACTGAGAGCAGCCGCTGGTCCCGAGCGGAACACAGCTGTAATTACTGCCTCTCTCAAGCCCCGGAGCAGCTGAGGGCGTCTCTGATGTCAGCACCCAACATTTTGTTGTGCGTGGAGAGCTGCAGCTTGTAATTAAAGTTTTGTTACTTGGCCGGGATTTAGCATTAATGCTTGACAGCTGCAAGCTTGTAGATACTCCCCTCACCCCTCCTTATGGATGTCAGAGCAATTAATGGGGGGAAGGTGTGCGAGAGGAGTGGATGCTGGGCTGCGGCACTGACTGCGGGATAGAGCTACACGCACTGATATTACTCCCCTGAGCCTGGCTCGTGCTTGGCAGGCCAGGATTTCTCCGCTGGGAAAGCTCTGTTGAGGTGTGTGTGAATGCTGCATCAGTAAACACTGCAGGCTTTATCCTGAGGCATAAGATGGACAAAATGTGTGGTCCGGTGTGGATTTCACTCAGAAATTTGTGCAACTGGCACTCGATGTGCTCCATTTTTGTGGAGCCCGAGTTTATCATCACTGATATTGACTTTATAGTCTTTTAATTTTACTGAGCTGAATTAGTCCAGACTTGCAGATGAGCTTTAACTGCAAGTCCTCAGCCGTTTTAAAGGAGGAGCTGAGCTTTCTCCTTGAAGACAGCTGTGGGGAAGAAGAAGTGCTTACAGTTTGGTCTTTTTTTTTTTTTTTTTGTAGTGAAATTCCTGGCGAGAAAACGTATACACTTCCCTGTCGCATTTCTAAGAGTAATACCCACAAATTGCCTGTCAGGGAACAATTCTAAAAGTATTCTTCATTTCCCAACACAAACTCTACAGTTTCTATTAATTGTATTAGTTGTATTTAAACTCTGGTGTTCACTGGAGATATTATTTAATTTTGTGTTGTCTTTGTAGGAGTCTGTAATGTCTACCACAATATAAATAGTAAGAGGTAGAAAAATTTCATTCTGAGGGGTGGGGGGGAGGAGGGAAGCATCATGTCATGGTTAACAGATGTCTTCCTGGCTGATACTGCTAAAACAGGAATTCTTTCGGATCCTTAAATCTCTCTAGAATAGGAACTTTATCTACCCAACGGAGCAGTAATTTCTTTCCTAGAATATCATGTTGACTAGGAAATGTACAGAATCATCAATGTCTCCCTAGTCTCCCTGCATTCTTTCCAGCAGAAACTCCTTCTGTGCAGAAGTAGAAAACTCACTGTCAACAGCTGACTCCGCAGTCCTGCTTTTGTTGGTAACACAGAAACACAGAAGCATGTCAGCTGGCCACTGTGCACTGCAAAACTTGCAGCAAAAGAAGAAAAGCCCAGATGAGTTGTACCTGGACTTTGAGTGATCCTTCTGTAATAACATCCCTGAAATATCCGTCTATCTGTGCCCATGGGATAGATGTGGAACTAGGTTTGGATACTGAACTATAATTTCAGTGCATTGTTTTAATTATATAAAAATAAATTGACATCTCTACACCACTAATAAAAAAAGCATGTCACAGAAGTCTGCAGTGCTGTCTGTCAGTCTGCATTTGCTAGGTACTGCATCAAGCACAAGCCAGGCTGTGTTATTAAATATTAGTCCTCCAGTGTGATTTTAAAATTAGAACTGCTTGCTGTCCTGGCCATTTGGTCTAACAAAAGCCCTGCATGATGACATAATGCATTTGGTCTCTCACTCCCCCATTCTGTCTTTCACAAGGAGCATCAAGGTCAAGAGGACTCTACTACTGCCAATGTCCTTTGGTGCTGTCACCCTATTCTTCGAGCCACTTCCATAGCTGTAAATTAAGTATCTCCAGACTGCTTTTTTATCAGCTGCTGACCTTGTACCCAAAAGTCTCAGGGAGCAGAGTATTGCAGTAGTGGTAGATAATAATATTTAAACCCTGTGCTCTATGCATTTGATGCTATATTTGTCTGAGACTCCAATAAGCAACTATTTTGTAACAGTGACACACTGTATTAATTGAGAGTAATTCCAGTGTGTTAACAGTATAAAATAAACTGGCATCCTTTCATGTACTTAATTTCAAAGAGGCAGTTTTGAGATTATTTGCTTTGTGAAATTTGAAATCTTTCAGTTTAAGATCCTTGAATGTTAATAACTTTCTAACAACAAAAACATCTTATTTTAGTCTATCTTTAAATTATAATAAGCAGTCTGTCCCATTTTCCATCACAGTTTTAAGCCTCTGCTCTATCAGGATTTCCCATATTTATGCATCTTCAGCAATAAGTATATGAATTAGGTTACTGGCAGTTAATAGGTACGTAGCTGGTCATCTATGGTGTTTGTTAAGGTAGCCTGGCATTGCACAGTCATTGACTTCTTTTCACTTCTTGTTTGGCTGAGAAGTTACCACTGACCTACCAAAAGTCTGTTTCAGGTATCAGTCTTCTGTCTGGTCTCAGTAAAGTAGATTTATCAGGGGTACACAGTACTGACAGCTGAAGAGAGCCTGTCATATATCTTTCATTTTATTCACCTATTTTATTCTGGTTTTATCCTTCTTAAGCAGGAGGTAGAGGCATCCAAGGCTAGATCATCTTTTACTGGTTGTGTGCCAAAGTAGGATTTATTTTCAACAATATTTCATCCTGCCAGTCTTTCTAGCCATTTCAGGCATCCTCTCTCCTCTCATATTTATGAAACTATATATACAGCTTTCCTATGAGAAAGCAGCTGCTTGAAAACGCTTGTGAATAACACACAAGCTAAGCTCCAAGTTCAAAACTGCCAGCCATGCAGAAAGCGTGCAGAGTACAGGCTTGGGCTGAAGCATTCATCATGCTGTCCAGGCATCTGTCAGCTACCATATATCAAGGTTTTCATTAGTCTTGTGCAATTTCCATCACCAAACTAAAATATACATACAGAGATTTGTATACAGAGAATGTGAACAGAGCCCACGAAGGAGTATTGCTGAATACTGAAGTGTGTTTTGTGCAAATAAGCTGTGAGAAACAAGACAGACGGTTGTGGATGACAGAAGTTAGAAACATTGGAGATTACAGTATGAGAGAGACAGTTTGGTAGTTCCCAGTGCCTTGCTCTTGTGTCTGACAGTTCTGAGAATACAGAGTGCTTGCCTGGTAGGGAATAATATTATGTATAAGAAAGTATGTTTGGATAAAAAAAAAAAAAAGCTGTGCTCCTTTTAGGGAACTATTTGCAAACCCTTCACAAAATTTGGAGCATCAGTGTTGAACAGTGCTCCGACGGACAATACCAGACTCATCCTGGACAGGCAGTCATGTATTCTCCTCCACCCGGGACCTTTGTTTAGGCAGGCAACTCAAGTGCAACAACATGGCCTAAAACAGAGAAGAGAAGTGTAAATGCTGAGCAGAGAGAAGGCAGAGAAGGATAACGTTGGGTCTAAGCCCTGCCCTGTCAGATCCCAGCTGGTTTTTGTGGGTCACTGGGCCATCCCAGAGGTTTCCTCTGCTCCATTCTTCATGGGCAAGGGCAGCAGCAAGGGGTTGCTGCTCAGTGCCAAGCCATTTGCGGGATGCATGAGGTGCCCTGGGCTGGAGCCCGACTGGGGATTGGGATTTCTCTGTAGACTTGTGAGTGCTGTGCCCCAGCCAGGGCATGAATAGCAAGAGGGGTGCTCAGGTTCCTGGTCAGAAACAGTTTTAGGAGGTAGCTGATCTGATCACTCAACAGATACTGATTCAACATTGCTTTTAAATTACCTCTCAACTATACTCTTTAGGTGTTTTTTGCTGCCTGCCTTTCTGGTGGGCAGGGTCCCGCATGCATAGGATGCATTTCTATAGGCACCAGCTGGGCAAGCAGCAACCTATTATTGCTCAAAGTCCAGCTTCTTCAGCAGCTACGAAGGAAAAAAAATCAAGGCGGGGGGGAAAAACTTGCACAAATCCTTTTCTTGAGAATAAGGGCAGTTAGCTGAGTTCTCCAGCATGGCACTGACAAGATGAGGCAGTCGCCTTAGAGCCAGTGTGTTCAAACATGTTGCCATTATCCTGTTACATGAATCAAAACCAGCACACACCAGCTTTCATCTGGATTTCATTATTGTGATTTATGTCGTAGAGACTGTTGTCTTGCAGGAAGCAGCAGTATTCAGAGTTGGAGGGGGGAGATTCTTATCAACAGGACAAAACTGGCAAATCTCTGTGTTTAAAAATAGCTGTACTTCTTTACCATTTTCAGTTTTAAGCTGCCTGCTTAGTCTCCAGCGTCTGAGTGCTTTGCTTTAAATGAAAATTTTTAAAAGAGCTTTTCTCCTTCTAAAGAGAATTTAGCTGAATTCTGGCAAATCTCCCACAGTCTAGAGAAGTCCCAGGTAAAACAAGTCGGTGCCTGCAGAGCAGCCACAGGAAAAGGTGCACCCCGGGGGGCTGCTGCTGCTGCTGTGAGGCTCACTCCTCCTCCTCTGCACAATTGCCCCCAGAGCTGGGGTAACCCTGGCACCTACTTGTTAGAAGTGAAAGCAACTGCAACTTGCTGTCTGGCATAACTTCTGTGCAGCCTGTCAGCTGAGCCTGGAGGATGGACAGGACCTCCATCCACTGCTGTGCCCTTTCTGCTGAGAGGTGGTTTTTGTCATGCAGGTGAGGTTCCTGTGTGTTGCATTCTCCTTCTGGGCAAGAGAAGAAGATAACCTGGAGAGAGCCAAAGACAAGTCTTCCAGAAAAACACATGATCACTTTGAGGGAGATAATTAAGATGAAACTACAGAGCTTGGGAGCTCCGTGGTAATGAAGAACAAACAATAGGCATTTAGGTTTGTAGTGAAGCATGAAATAAGCTGTCAGGTAGCTTTGCACAGTAACACTGAGCTCACTGTTTCTAGGATTGCCCAAGACAACCAAAAGTTGTCTGGTAGTAACTGAAATCATCTTTGGATTTAATAGTGTGTAACCTCTATGTGCTTAGTTTCTCTTGACTCTGTAAGCAAGAGCAGCGTGGCCTGATGTTTCTGTACCTCGAGTAGCAGATGGCACCGGTCTGAATTATATGTGGCTTGTTTCAGTGCCCTCTTATAGCAGTACCAAGAGGAACCCTCTTAACACATAAAATTCCCAGCATATCTGTACATCAGAAGCACCCAGCTTCTTGATGATCCTTTGACAACAATGCTGAGGAGTAGGCAGGCAGGCAGTGATGTTCCAGGGAAAGAAAGGAAAGGAGGAGTTGGTAAGATCTTAATTCTTCTGCTTCAGAGGGCTGAGCCGTGCCAGGTGAGATGAAGCACGTGAGAAGCTCTCTGCAGTGAAAAGCCACGGTGTGTGCATACATCCTTCCAACCTCAGCAGGAGGAAGTTTTCCTCCCTGTCTTTTCCTCTCTTTGTTTTTTTCAGGTGTGGTAGCAAATTGCCTGCCTGAGCATCAAGGCTGCATATGAATTTCTAACCTCAATGGCACTTCACTATCTGTCCAGACACGCGCTCACGTTCATCCGTACACATGCAGAGCAGCAGGGGTGGCTGAACATGTGGCTTTCTCCTATTTGATGATTTCCTATAAGGGGCAGCTTTCCTTAATAGTGCTGAATTTCCTTAATAAATTATTCCCTTTACTGAGCAAAATTTGGACTAGTGCTTAACACCTCAGTGTGTTGGAGGGGGCTCACACAAGCATTTATACTTAAAACAACTTTAGGCGACTGTTGTGTGTGACATGCCCAGGAGAATTATCTGGCAGGACATAGTGGGGAGCAATTTATCTGACAGATGATGCTTCTCTCACTGCAAATCAGGTAGCAGAATGGCCCACATTTTAAAACGTGTATATGAACATAACAACACCCCGTGCCAAGAAGTTGGTTTTTTCCTATTGCACTACGTTTACCTCAGATACTGCTGTGTGCTATTCAGGGGAAACACATTCCTATAATTATCCATTATTTCAGTACCACAGCTCCTAAATAAAGTGCAGGAAAAGTGAGGTATGTTTTACTCCCCTTCGTGCTTATTTTGGAACCAGAGAACAACATGACTGGATAAAAGGAATTGTCTGCTTTCTGTCTAGAGCTGTGGCACTTTCCTTCCCCAGCCCTTCCATATACTATGGGTAAAGTATATGAATATTTATGAAAAAAAAATGAAAACATATGCAGTCAGTCTGTTTGGCTGATTTAGATTCCCATGAGGATATGTTACAGCAAAGCTCCATGTTCTATAAAGGCATAACATGCAGCAAGAGTTTTTGCATGTCTCTTTCCACCTCTTGTTGTTACTAAAGGAACAACAGAAGTGTTGAGCACCATAGATGAGGGCACTGGCATTGCAGTATTGGTCTGGAGAACCCTCTGCAACATGGGGATATTCCTTAGGTTGTAACAAAAAGGAATAGGAAGCTCAAAAGAAATAGGTTGTACACTTTGAATGTTGTCCTAACTCTTTTGCCCACTGTCTAATTAACAACAGCATTATTGTCTTGCACTCCACTGAAGTGACCTTAGCCATGTGGGCTAATTACCTATTTTATCACAAATGTATGCTATGGCAGTCAAGAATTTGTACCAGCATTTTCTTTGAAGAATCAATTTGAGAGAACCTTAATATGTCTCAGAACCTCATGGAGATATGCACACCAGCTCTGGTCATCAAAACAGTTATTATGATGATTTTTTGTTGTTTTTCAAGACTTTTCAGGTAGGTTTCCTCCACCCACATTTATCTTAAACTCACTCTTCAAGGATGCTAATGAGGTGTGTATTGTTCAAGAATTATGTTGAAGGTCACTTGTTTTGATGGAGCAGTCACAAATTGTTGCCTTAATTCAGATCTTATTTTCCTATCTCCTGAAAGCATCGGGACTGACTAGCACCTGTTTGGTATTCCTTGCTTCTGGGAACTGAGTGATCTTGTTTTTTACAAACTGAAAGAGTAATTCTCTTTTGACGTGTATTACAGACCACAGTCATAGACTACGTGAAGCCATCAGATCTCAAGAAGGACATGAATGAGACCTTTAAGGAGAAGTTCCCTCACATCAAGCTAACCCTCAGTAAAATAAGAAGGTACGTTTCAAAGCTCAGTAAGGCTGCAACGTGACACAGCTGTCTCACATTTCAGTGCAATTCCTGCTGTACATGAGGGGAAGCAGAGCACTGATAGATCTTCCAGGAGCAGTGACCAGCAGAGGTGCAGAGTAAATCAGATGATTGCTTTGGTCAGTGGGCTGAGTAAACAGGATAGAGGAATGTACAAACATGCACCAATCAGGTGTCAAATGGGAAATCTAAGGGATGAAGATGAGAGCTGGGCATGCACTATACTAAAATACCCAGAAAAATAACACAACAGAGTCTCTAAGCTTATGGCACTTAGCTTAAAAGAGACTGAGGAAAGAGAAGTGCTTTTATGCCTTGTGGAGAAAGCATCGTCAGAAGCAAAACAAGTGGACAGCTTCACAGCAAAGTTGTAATATTTCATCTGTTTCCAGTGTAGCAGGGTAGGCATACTGCTCCACTGAAGTAATGACAATTTACTTTGACCCTAGTGACCAGAAGGAAACTTGAGCCATGTTGCTTTGTAACCAGACAGTGCTGCAGTACATGGAAAGACTGGCAGTTTGTATTTGACCAACCATAACCAGCAGCAAAGCTGCATATAGAGCACCAGTAATAAACCTGTTGTTACTAAACAAATTGTATGCAGCATAAGACCTCTGATGAAATATCATAACTAAAAATGTCAAAGCTTTTCAGTTACTTTTCTAGTGGAGGGGAAGGGTGAGATGGTGAGATCAAAACGTGCCATGAAATGAGCCCACAAGACAGAGCATAAAGATATCTGCCCAGTAAATTATTATTATTTTCCCCTCCATTTGACTAAGCAGGAATCTCCAAAAAGATGACAGGGTGAAATGCGAAACGCTTTAAAACTCAGTTCACATCATACTTGTCTGGTCTCTTTACTCAGCTTGAAGAGAGAAATGCGCAAGCTTGCTCAAGAAGAATGTGGTTTTGAAGAGCCCACAGTGGCCATGGCCTTTGTCTACTTTGAGAAGCTCGCTCTCAAGGGGAAGCTGAACAAGCAGAATAGAAAGCTTTGTGCTGGAGCTTGTGTTCTTTTAGCAGCCAAAATTGGCAGTGACCTCAGAAAACATGAAGTCAAGCATCTTATAGATGTACGTATCCATAGGTTTCCAATGTTTCTTCTACATGAAGTGCCAAGTGTGGTCTATGCAAGCCTGCTTGCCAGTGGACTTGCTCTCCTTTAGGTTTCCAGATGTACGGCCAGCTAAATGTACTTTTTGTTACATGTTTTTGTGGCAGTAGTAGTGATCATTGTCACTGCAGAGGCATGGGAAGCTTGTTTGATGTGATAGAAGGCCCTGGTGTCAGATTCTGTGAGGTCTGAGAGGTATCTGACCACTCTTCTGTCAATAGAAGTCAAAAGTGAACCCTCAGGAAATTCATTTTGCTTTTAATTATGTTTTCGAGAGTGTCAGTAAGGACTCTCCTTTGAGAGGTAAATGCAGATACTAATTTCAGATGGTGTTTAGTAGACATCTGTATTTCTATCATCATGTTCAGCTTTTGGGCAAAAAAACATAAAGAGGTGTTCCCACTGGGACACCTCATTCCAGCTGCTTTTTGTGCAGTAAGGTGGGTTTTTTTGTAGAGTAAGTCTTCCACTTACTCTGTATGAAAGAGTTAACATAGGGGAGTGTTATTCCATAATCCTTTGGAAGCACTGAGATACTGATCTGATTTAGTGCTGTAGAAAGTTAGGCAGGTAGCTGGGTATGTGGCCATAACCAACTCACTTAATGGAAGATACATGAGAACTTGGATGGGGGACAGGGCTGGACTCGTGCCATTCTCCCACAGTCACAGAGCTGGGTCAACAACCAGCTTGTTAGAAAGTCCTCTGAATAACCACCAAAAAAACCCAAGCCAGTGGGAGTTGGAAGAATCTGGCTTCTCTTGCTATCCTGAAACATTGGTCCATCCATAGGACACACTGAGCTTTTGAGTAGGCTCAGTGGACAGAGAAGTAGCAAGCCACAGAGATCATGAGAAGAGGATGAGGGGTGGAAATATCCCTGAATAGCTAGTTGCCTACTTGTAGCATCCAAATCCAACAAATACAGCAGAGCACATGGGAGGTTTAGTACATTACAGCAGAAAACCCACTATAAAACCCATCTCATCCCCCTTGAGGACAGTAGTTTCTATTACTCACTGTTCTTATGGTTGTTGCAGATGACACCTCCTGCCTCTGAGGTATTAAGACCAAGTGTATTTAATTGTGGCTAAAAATAATGTCCCCAATAGGGTGTTGTAGCACAGTCTAATGTTGGAAATTGGTGATTTCAAGCAACGCAGGAAATTTGTGGACAGTTACAAGATGCATGCCTTCCATTACACAAGTGATTTTGATGTTTGCATGAAGCCAGGAGTTTCCTGTTCCTGCAGTGGTAATCACTGTGATCATTAGAGGACGTATCTTCTGGAAGTGGAATGAGTAAAATGACAAATGTGTCAGAAATAGCATGGCTGGCTGAGCTTTGTGAGTTCACCTTCACAGTAAGGAATCAGTACATCCAGTTCACCCTGCTCGGAGTTGCTAAACCTAGAGCTATGCAAGTCGATCAGGACAGAAGTTTAATGACAGCAGCATGCATGTTTTGAAAAGCACTAGAAAGGCAAATCCTCATTCATTTTGTTTAATTTATTTTTTTCCCTCGGCTGTGGTTGCAGAAACTGGAAGAGAAGTTCCGGCTGAACAGGCGAGAGCTGATCGCCTTCGAGTTCCCAGTGCTGGTGGCCTTGGAGTTTGCTCTCCACCTTCCTGAGCACGAAGTGATGCCTCACTACAGACGCTTGGTGCAGAACTCCTAGCGCTGGCTGCCCTGCGGGGAAGGGGCTACCGACTGTTCCAGCTTGGCTCTCCTGAGCCACAGTTACTACTGGAAATGCAAAATCAGACTCCTTACAGTTCACTCTCTCTCTCTCCCCACGTATAGGAAACACTGCATCAACGTAAGACTCTCAGCTTTGACAAATTTACGTATCATTGCTTTCTCAAAGCAAGCGAAGACTGAGCTGTTGGTAAATGGTTCACATGCTGAAACTGAGTGGTGACTGACCCTACCTGTAGGGACTACAGCTATAAAAGTAGGCAAAATTTAGAAGGGCAGCCTCCATGACCACCCCTCTCTGCATCACACAAACCCTGGAAGCCCACTGAGTGCATTCTCATAGCGCTTTTTCTACAGACCTGCTGCAAATTCCAAGAGGACTTCTTGAAGTGAAAAAGCTTTTAGAAGATATCTTCACTGTGTCAAAAAGAATGTGCCAATCTATTTTTGTATCAGCAATTGAAAGTGCACTTTTTCCTGTGGGGTGTTTGTGTGTGTATCTGTGTGTGTGTGCGTGTGCGACACCAAACTGATCTCAGTCCCGGTGGTTGGCTTAGCTGTTTCCAAGTGTATCAGTTACTGATGGTGAAGATCAAGGTGACCTTACACATTTACTTCTTGAAAAACATAACTACTGGAAAAGTGGTAAATGGGATCATTTTTGGACACTTGGTTTTTTTATTCTCTGATCTTTCCAATATTGTACCTTTGAAAGCATTACACTACTACTACTACTGCGAGAGAAGGATCAGCAACTGACCTTAAGTTTTCAATCATGTTTGTGGTAAAGATGGAAGCATTAGTATAAGATTTCCATGTCATGTTTTTTAAAAATATCTTGTGTTAAGCCACATGCATATTTTTAACCTTCGCACTTTTCCCACTGTGGAGATGGTTAGACTTGCACTCTGTAGTGTTGTATTTCTGTGCTCTATGTTAGAGTGCGTAATAAGCACATTTATTGTGCTCTATCTTAAAACAGTGTTTTATTAAAAAAAAAAAAAGAGTAGGGCTCAGCATTATAACAGGTGTCTTAAGGCTCCAACAGCAGGGGCATCAGCCGTTAAAGTTTTGGGTTTTTAATTAGAATTGACTGTGCAAAACCTAAAATCTGTGCCCATTGAAGTTAGAGACGCAGCTCCTTTAGACATTTCAGTACTGGAGTTTTACAGTAAAACTTCTTACAGCTTCCCTGGTTCTGACTGGACACTTGAGGGCTTCATCCAAGCTCCCAATGCTACATACACACTAAGCTAGTGCCATGCTTACAGACATTGTTCAATTGCTGTTATCATGTGGGATTACACCCCTATCCAATCTTCTCCTGTGCTGGTTCACTTAACAAGCCTTGCCCTAACATGCCCCACATGGATCCACTAAAATCAAATTATTACATTCATGGTAATTATATAAAATAATGATCTCAACTGTGAGATTTTAGCTGAAGCCTTACCTCTCTTAGTTTGAGAGTGCTTGCTCAGAGTACAGAAAGGGCTTGTGAGAAGAACGTAGAGAAGTGGGACATACCAGAGGATGTAAACACACTAATGCTTACTTTCTTTTGCTCTTACTTAAATCAGTTTTATTATTTCCTTCAGTTAGGCCAGGACATATCCGGTTTCTTTACCAACTTTGATTCCTTTAAATCCTATTATTAAAAAAAAGCCTGTATGTGATTGCTGTACAGGATCTGGAAAGGTTGCACATGTCAGGACAAATGGGAATTTGTTTGATGCTGTTGCTCTCCCCCCATTTTATAGGGGAGAGTGACTATGCTAGCTTACAGTTATTATTAATACTTATCTGATTACTGATATAGATACATTCCAACAGGTTTGGGGAGGACGGGGTAAAGAGAAAAGTGTGCACTTAAACCTTCCCAGTGTAATGCCCCATGTCGCTGCAACCCGCGCATCACTTGGCCAGCTGCAAAGTGAGGGGAGGGGGGCCCTTGACAGCACTCTTACTCCCTCCTTCTCCTCCTCCTCCTCCTTCTCCTGGCCCCCACGCAGCCAAGGAACAGAGGAGCCAAGAGCCTGGAGCATGCCTGGAGCCTACACAGCTGCCCTGCCAGTTTATTCAGACCAAAAAGGCAGTGTAGTGTTGACCTACAAGCCAAAACAGTCTGTGGGTCTGCTAGGAGGGCTTCCATCCTTGGCTGTATCCCCTTCCACCGAAATTGTGTGTATATATGTTCAAGATTTGTTTCTGATTGCAGAGATCTGTTTCTAATAGCGACTACTCAAAGTTAAGCAGAAGCTTTACCTTTCTGTAAAGGCTTCTACCTTTTGCTTTTGAGTCTCATTTTTTTCTTATATTGCTTTATAGCATTGCAGGGAAAAAGAAAATTGTGATTGCAAGATGCAGACTAAAGAATGACAGTCTTACAGTAGTCTTTAGAGACGCTATTGAATCATGCTGTCACATCTTTTGTCTTCTGTGCTGCTACCCAACCCTGATCTACAGTTTACACAGATTTCTGGGAGGAAATCTGATTGCTGGAGACTTTCTGCTTTTCATTATTGTTATTGTTGTTTTGGGGGTGGAAAAGTGTTTCAGAGTGATGTTCAGTTACAGTTTGAATGTGGAATAAACACTTAAGATGGTGATGATGTTGCACTGTTCACTTAGGAACGTATATAAAGCCATATGATGCTAGATTTCAGAGCACAAAGCTTGGTCAGTACAATTATGATTAGGACAATGGGCAGGATTTGCCCCCTGTTTCTCCCCAACCCTGGGAAAATTCAGGCTGAAGTGGTAGAGAAAATCTGTACCAAACAAAAAATGTGTTGATTGTTTTCCTTTGTCTTACATGGCAACGAGTGTTGATTTACAAATGATTTTAGGTTCAACCTTAAATAGTTTGGGAAAATAATCCATTCCATATCACTTGTTCTGTTTTGAAATTATATACTGTACACTCTACCATGCAGAGTTTATTCATTTTCTAAAAAAAAATAAATAAAAGTTTTAAAAAAACTTGAAAAGCTCATACTTTTTCCACCAGTATATAAAATTATTCCATCTCTCATCTGTATGTGTACAGGGTTTTGGTTTTGTTTTCCTCTGGGACACAGAGCTGCTTATTAGTGAGTCAGTAGTGGGATTGCCCAATGGCCCTCGCCGTCTCCTGGCATTCAGCTCCCTGTAGAGCCCTCAGGATCTTTCCTCCAGGCAGATCTTAACCTTCATTGTTTTGGGTTTGTTGGGAGTTTAAGCTCTACTTTTTGGCACCAGCCTCTCCTCCTGGAGTTGTCAGGACCAGCTTTTCTGAGTCCAAAGTCAGTATGCAGAAGGATGAGGCACAAGCAGGCTCCTCAGCATTGTTCTTATCTCATGACCCTTTGTGCACAGGAGAATTTGGAATATGCCATTTTGGTTTAGTCCAGGTGGTAGTAAAATTTACAGCTGGTCCACCTACCAGTTGTAGTTCACAAGAAACTGCTTTCTCTTCAGAGGTTGAAAGTTCAGTTTTGGACATTCGTGTGTGTGCACACCCAATTGTCCACCACCTGTTAGCATTCAAACTGTTTTTTCACCTATGATGCCCCCTAAATCCAATACCCATCTAGGTGGTCTCAGCAAACAACACCCATTTACTATGCATTTTCATTCCACATTAATAAAGTTTGGAAAAGGTTTGGCTCCCCACCTTCACCCAACACTCCAGAGACCCTCAACTGTAAATCGTACTTGTGACAATACAAACATTAGCATGATTTACACTGACCCCAGAACATACACACATACAGAAAAATACTTAGCAATCATTTTCCAAAACTACTTATTAACAGGCAAGGGCTTCTTTGGGATAGTTTGTAATATATTTAGATTATACAACCTCAGGTCATTGCTCCAGCCTTCTAAAATATGCTCACAGCATAACTTCCACTTCTGTGGAAGCAGTGAGGAGTAATTTTTTAAGAGTCGATTACACCTTCCCACGATGCTAAAGGATTTTGGCACCAGGTCCCACAGTAAACATTAAAAAAAACCCCAAACCAAAACCAAAACAAGGTAAAAGTAGTTTAGCGAGGTGAGAGACTGAGCAATCACAGTAACAATGCCAACATCACTAGCTGAGAATGAAATCTGTCCCAAGTTGCACCTTTGGGAAGGGAGGGAAGGAGTGTGGGAAGCAGATTGGAACTTCATTTGCTCATCTTTTATTGTAAACTCTGTAATGAAGAGTGGGAAAAAGGAGGAAAAAAGGAACGTTAGGTGCATCCCTTCACAGAATGTTGTATGCAAAGCAAAAAGGCCTTTCTGAAATCCTAAACCATAATCCTTCCCACCAACTTTACTGTGAACCCATACAGCCAGAGACCCTCTGCCTCAGCCTGGAGCCTGCAAGTGCAGATGAGTTCAGAGGAGAGCTTTTCAGTCACTACAGAAAAACCCGAACGCCTTGCCCAGACCCCAGTAGCAAACACCCATACCAACAGTATGACACAGAAGCAATGCTTACAGCGTGACACTAGGAAAGAGCAGGAACTGTGATCCTGGAAAATGGCCGGCATACCAGAAGTCCCAAAACCCCAACATTATATATGCTCAGGTTCAGGTGAGAATGTCCAGTACCTCCCCCGGGGCAGGGAGTTTCATAATGGGTGATTTAACTCTGTCACTCATGGGATATTTTTGGAGTCTTTGATGGTCTAGGTGTTGCAGCTGCCTATTATGCCAGTCCAGTATGGCCCATTAGCAGAGGTGACCCCTCAGGCTGGATGTGAAGGTGCTAATTCCTCTCCAGAAGGGAGTTATCATAGCTCAGTCATTAGGTGTGCCCTGGGCAGCTGCTGCAAATGATCCATTATTAACAGTCCATCAGAAATGACATAGAGGGTGTAGAATACACAGTTTTGGTTATACCCACATAGTAATAAACTGGTCTCAGCCCCTGTAACTAGGACAAACTTGAAACTGAAATCTTTCCCTTATGGGAACTCTGGGGTAGGGGGTCCTCAGTAGCAGCTGAGATTCTTAACCAAGTTCTGGCATTTAGTTAAGCAAGATAATAAAAGGAGAAAGGAAAGGCAAGAAAACCAGTCTTCTTCCAAGAGCTTCCAAGTGCAGTGGCTAATATCAGTGGGTATGACTATTGGGGGAGAAGCTGTGCAAGCCAGGTTTTCAGCTTTCCTTTAAAAGGAAACACAGCACCAACAAAAAGGGAAGCTAGAGGCCATCACAATTGTCCACATGAGCATCCCTAGAGGAAAAGGGAGAACTGAGGCGTGTTGAACACATGTTCACCTAAAGAAAGAGTTGAAGCAATGACTACCCACTCATCATCATCATCATCATCATCATCATCATCTTCACCATCATCTCTTCTTAAGAAATGGATCTCTCATCTCCCACAAGTCCTGTGAGAGGACTAAGAGGGTGCTGAATGAACAGCATGATTGAAATGCAACCATTAGCAACCTTCCTTCTGCCTTCCAAGTCAAAAGTGAGCTATTCAAAGAAGGCTTGCTCTGTGCTCTGACCTCCTGTGATGCAACCCACAAACTGGCTGCACTGTTGCTCCTCACAGAGCACAGGCATTTTAAAACATCTAAGCATAGATCTAGACATTTTAGGTGGACAAAGTCCAATATATTTCCAAACATCAGTACGTTGTTAGAATTTCAATATTTAATGCCTTCTTCTAGAACAACATCCTCCCAGCTATCTTGAAACATCATCCACTGAGCAGCAGAGAGTGGGTGGCATCAACATCTGGGCTATTTCCATGGGCAGAGATGACAACGCACACAAAGCCAACACTGTCATCTCCCATGACAGTCCAAGAGGTTAATTTATGTTTTCTGAAAATAAAACTCTGCAAACTGTCATCTCCCTTTCAGGGCAACCTGTATATCTGTGCAGAATGGAGTTGAATGAAGTTAACAATCCTCATAGAATAAGAATTTTTTTTTTTTTTTGTCTAGTACAGACTCCTTCATTTCCTCAAACCTGAGAAATACCATGCCTAGTCAGACTTCTGCCAGTCAGTGGAACACAGGAGGCATTGCATTGAGATGTACTCTCCTAGGAACATTTCAGATATCACAGTTTAAATTATAGATCATGCAGATAGATTAGGAACTATGAGATCCCATTTCCTCTTTTATTCCTTGTTATGGGCTTTTCTCTTGACTACTGCTGTTTAAGCATTTTTTTTTCCCTTTTTTTTTTCCGCTTTTGGTTCACCTTTTATTATTTCAACAAACACAAAGATAAACAGAAGCTGGTGCAGTGCTGGGAGTTGGGTCTGGCTGACTCTTTCACACGGTGCATCCGGAGCTGCAGACTCCACCCTTCGTCTGATTTATTTCAAAAGCCTGCTGTGTCCATTAATGGAAAATTGGACTCTGTTCAGGCTGTGATGGTGTCCATGGACAGGAAAATGGAAAGTTTCAGACTAAAGCTGCAGGAGACCAGGAAGAAAAATATCTGGAGAATTTAATTGATGGTGGCAGCAGTTATTACAGACAAATACTAAAGAAATGGCAGTTTGTGACCCAAAGCAGATCTTTAGGTGGAAAGATAAAGGAGGGTAGCATGAACATCTGCAAGGCCACAGGGCTGACAAATTGAAATATTCTTCGCCAGCAGGAAGTTCAGACATTTTGCAAAACTGAACATACACAATAGGACAATAATCATTGTGATGTTAAATTTGCTGACCATCCAAGTTATTCACCTCTTAAAGATCTGAGACATATCTGATGACACTCGGGCATCCCCTGTGCACTTTTGTGCTCCTCAATAGGTTTGAGAAAGTGATAGGAATCTCAGAGACATCATTCTGCAGTTTTATTAGAATGAACAGCTGAGTGAAGTTACCATAGGAGCCTTTACTGAAGACCTTATAAGACATCGGAGAAGCCCATCAAGGCACACAGAAACCCATCTATACCTGAATTGCTGCAGTATATCAGTTGAACAGACTTTTCAAATCACAACTGAGCTTAGAGTCTACCAATAAGATTCCTAAGGGGAAAAATAAATAAGTTAAAAGCTGTAAAAACAAGCAGAATTGCTGCTCTTAAACCCACTGATTGACATAATAACAGTACTGATCTCATATGATTTTTTTTTTGCCATTAACAATGTAGCAGTAAAGTAAAAGAATAACTGTAATTATAGTTATTTATATAAGGCTACTATAGAATATAGGAGGATGACATGGAAACTTAAGGGATTCTACACCCAACCCCCCTACCCCAAAATTCCAAAATCTTTAAGAATGCTCCAGCTGAAATCTCATGCCATGGTCTTGCTTTATTGTTTGTTTTTAAACTGTTACATGGAAAATGATGATAGAATTCTATAGCAGGAACATATTTTTGGAGTAGTCAAAAATATTTCAGGCTATTTTGTACCTTCCTATTAAGGCAAGATAGCCAAACCTCCAGCCCATGAAAGAATATGTCATGAAGTGAGCTCTCAGAAAGACCGACACAAAAGACATTGGCTCTTTAAGAGCATGTTCTCTTTCTCTCCTTTTTCCAAGAAACACTTGCAAAACCTTTCCAATCTTTACCTTTGGATGAAATAATTGCGTGGACCGGGAGCTGATGCAACATAATATTCCATTATTTTCCTCCTCCTAGCTGAAGACACAGCCTAAGACATTCCCATCAGCACAGCCATCTGTTTACAGGAGCTGTATCTAGCCTGAAGCCCATAAAAAGCAAAGTGAGTACCACGACTGATACAGCAGATTTAATTTGCCTCAGTTTAAAAGATATGGTTTATTAACTCACAGTGCAGAACTACCTTGAATACCCAAGCTACCTTTAGTCTAGAAAACTCTCCCTGTTTTCCCATGATCTGCTGAAGCTCCAGATTCTGGCAGCAAGAGGTTACACAATCATCTCAGTTGTTTTCCACTGCATATACTCCTTTAAACTTGACTTTCCATGGTTTCAAAGAGGAGTTTGAATCAGAATGGTGCCTTTGTGTCACGTTTTCAGAAACAAGAAGAGTAAAAAAACATGAGAGAGATTTTGAAGGGAAAGGGGAAGTTATTTTCTAGCCTTTACATCAATTTATTTAGCAGGAGGTTAAGGGTTCCTCTGTCAAAATTTTCAGTGGTGCTGCCTTTGCAATTCAGCATTTGCTCTGGTGAACTACACTGTTTCTCTCCAAACATTTCTGAATCACAGAGGGTTTGTTTTATGGATTTGTTTGTTTGTTTTAACCCAAAAGAAAACAATATAGTTAAGTTTTTTCCATCTGAGAGTCTGTGGTAAGCAACTTACCCATACAGACAGCTATTCACAACAGGAGCCATTCAATTCTTTGCTCAGCAATTTTAATATTCCACTTTGAATACAGCTGAGCCACATGAAATTCTGTTGTGTAAGGCTCTCCTTCAAAGTAGAGATTTATTTTCTTTGGTTACAGCTCATGAAGTCTTGAGGCTACAACCATCTGTGTTAATCTATGCACAGTCTGTTCTTATTCATCATCAATAATAAGCCCAAGAAGCACCCATGCTGAAGACAGTATGAACAGACAGTTGTAATAAAGAAATAAAAGCTGCCTTGCTGAAATTTTTAGCTTCTGTATCTATCCTACATCCCAATTTTTTGACCGTAACTGGAGACATTAAATGAGAGAAAACAATTAACTTCATAATGTTTGAAAGAAAGTTCAACTATGTTTTCTGAGTGGCCATTACTGGAGTGATTTGCAGATCTCAGTCTTTGGCAGTGGGACAGCCAGCAACAGAATGGCAAAGAGAAGAACTTGGATGCTGTTGGCTTCTGCCTGCTAAATTTTATTGTGTCTCTTGCACTACAGCTATTGAGATGTTCTCTACTAACTGCTGAAGTTTGCTGCACAAGTAGACCAGGCCATTCAACTGCTTGCAGGTGAGATCCAGGGCAATGCCTGCAGAGTCACGCACAACATTACCTCCCGCTTGATCTCCACTGACACCAAAATAGGGTTGTCACTTCTGTCATTCAGCTTAAATGAAGAAACTCACTGTACGGGCTGATCACGCTGAGCATCCCCGGCAACATGCTGATAATCTTTTTCCTGGCACTGGACTGCCCACAGGGTTGCAGACTTATGGGGATGAAGGGTCTCAATTAAAATGTTTTTTGTCTGCTCAAACCTGAAGGAACTTAATTTGCTAACTTGTGAACTTGTGGTGTTAACTGGTACAGGGACGCCTTCCCTGAAAAGGCAAAGAACAGACTGATTTCTAGGCATCAGTAAGGGAGAAGTGACTCCTTGAGAGAAGTTTTCCATGCTTTGTTTGAAGCCAAAGCTTAACCCTTGGTGTCCCAGAAGGTATGTGACAGCGAAACAACAAAAATCCCTTCTGGTTCCTTGAGGGGACAATGAGCCAGACAGGCTTGGTCTCCACATCTTTCAAAGAAAAGTCTGAGAAATATTTGCCTTAAGGTGTTTCCCACCCCAGTCAATGAATGCTTCCTGCTTTTGTGGTGTGACTGCTAATTACAGCAGTACAGTTCTCAACAGTGGGCATCTGCCAATCTCCAAAACATTTCTGCTTAACAATAACTTTACGCTTGAACCACTGTCCTCTTAGCAGAAACTCCAACCCTCTTGTTAGTCTATCTGGTGTTAGTGATACTCCTTCTGTGCTTATGCATGGCAAACAGCATTCCCGGCTTTCCACCTTCCCTTTCCATCTTTGTTGCCTAATGACCAGTTTCTCAATCCAAATAACCATTTTCTTCAAACAACATCAGCCCTTCTCCTTATCAGTTTCGAAGGGGTTGTGCTGGTTGTTTTATCCAGCCAGCTTGCTTCAGGCAGGTGTTGTTCTTACACGGTATCACAAGGCACTGGTTGCCTGCAACTCCAGCATAAACAAACTTGTTGGTGCACCAGCTTTCGCCACTGGCTGTGGTACAGAAATCAGAAGTTTAAGTGTAAACAGGGATCAAACTCCTACAGGAAAATGGGCCTTGCATTTGATTCCCAAGTTGTACTGGTCCTCAAGAACTTGAACTAACGTGAATCTTAGAGCAACCACTTCCTAAACAGACTCATCTGTAAACATGCAAGTTTGCCTTCCTCTCAAAATGATGTTTGTGAGGAGTCATGAAAGGTACAGGACTGCTGATGGCAAACAGCAAGCAGAAAAAGCTTCAGCAGTTGCAGGGTCTCCTACAGTCATGCCTGTGAATGCAGCTATGGGATTTCACCCATTGCCTGGCAGGAGCACTGAGAGAGGCTCACACCCATTTTAAGAGATTCTTCTACATACAGGCTTCTCTATAGGGGCAATGAGTTCACAGCTGAACAAGTTCTGGGCTATATCTTTTTAAATCTGAATGACAGAATATATAAGACAAAATACACTAAGTATGGTCTCAGTGTGGTTTTCAAAGAGATTTTTTATACCACCAAATCAAGAACTTAACATGTCAACTGTCGACTCCCACCCATTCTGGAAGCCAAGACATTTATTAAAAAGAAGAGCACTGTGTGACTGCTTCTCATCCCAGACAGTAAGGAGGAAGCACACTCCTCTCCTCAGTGATCAAGTAGAGAGCAGAACTTTTTCATCAGCATTATTCAAAAAGCCAGTCTATTTTCTATAAGAAATTAAGGCTTACACAATGTCACTTTCAAAACATAATTTAAAAAAGGGTTAAGCTTCTCAAACCAGGCAATTAATATGGAAATAGTTACATGGGCTCCTCTAATTCCTTTTTGGAACGAAACAGGCATGTATTTATTATATATCCTAATTTAAAAAAAAACAAAACACAAATGCAACAAACCAAAACCAAAACCAACCAAATCCCTCCCCGAAACCAACAACCCCTCCCCAAACCTATGAATAAGAAACACATTTTTCAGAAGCAAATCTCTTCCCATTTTATCTCCTTCTACAAAAGTATTTCAGCCTCAATTTTTTTCAGTCCTGCCCCCAGTCTCCTTCCTCTCACCCATGCCTTCTTTTCAAACAAAATGAATCTGTCCCTGTGTCTACCCTCTGGAACAGGATTAAAGTTTCACACTGAGCCTGTCGCCTGGTTCACAGTAGCAGATGATCTGTTTGAAAGCTGTTCATTCAGCTTCTGCCCTGGGCAAGACAAATTTGCTATGGAGTTTTCTTCAACCCACTACCTCCTACAGTTTACAGGTAAAATAAAGCTGGATGAAACCTGTCCTCAGCACTCAGTGCAGCTCCCAGGAACTACCTTTTCTTCAATACTTGCTAAAAGCATCCTCTTCAATGCATGTCCTATGTTGACATCACATTTCCTGAATTCTTCAGATCTTCTTTTTTGAGGGTGGGAAACAAGAACATAACCATATATTCACTCATCCACCAACTCAGACATAGGTGTTAAAAAGGGTAATAGAAAATCAGAATTCCATCCCTTACCAAATGTTTTAATAGGTCCAGTGCTTTTTTTAAAGATAATTTTAAAGGCTTTTCCCACTGCTTTTTGCTAAGATCACTTGCTCTGCAGATTTTCAGCTTCTGTATTAAACTGGTCCTGAAAGACTGGCGTAGACTCTCTGCCAACCCAACGCATAACCACCACACACTAACAACAGAATCGTTTCAGTGGTATCAGGTTCATTTAATTCATTTAATAACATGTTCTGCTGGAAGCTATGTTACAGCCATCAGATCCAGAATATTGTTTCAAAATGGAATCTCTGTCGCCTGCATTTTAGTAATCCACTTGTATTCCATATCCAGCAGTTTTACTGTCTCAATCTTTGTTCAGTGGCAGCTGGTTTTAAGTAGAGGCTCTTTATTATAAAGGCCAGCCACATGCATGAGTCATGACACTGCAGCAAAGAATATAAGCCTTGTCCCAAATCAATTACTTTGTAATAAAAAAAAAAGACATTTGGAAAATAAAAGTGTAAGCAAGATAAGATCAAAAAGGTATTACCTTATTCAGGACCATCTCTGTCAGTGTTTTGATCAAAACCAGTAGATGTGAAAAGGGCATGACAGGACAGCCTCCAGGCATCTACTGCTTCTCAGAAATACCAGCACACTCCAATTTCTCTCTCTAGTCTCATGTGTTGACAACCCAAGAACTGGGGAGTTTTCAGACAGTAAGTTCCTTAAGTGATGGATACTGATAAAATCGGAGGTTTTTCTGTAAGTTGAACTGCAGACCCACCACTTTGCATTCAGGTAGTAATTGGTGTCATTGCAACACTGCAATGTAAAGGAACTCCTCCTTCCTCAGAGCTGTATGTTTGTCACTTTGTATTTTTTGATTCACTGGAAAAAAAGGTCTGTTAGATATAAATGATCCACTCTTGCATATTTCTTTTCTAAATTTTAAGCTTGAAATTCTGAGGTTTCCTGCTCTGAAGATCACTTTAACAACACTGAAGTGTTGTTTTTTACCATGCAGCATCCCTTCTTCAGAGGAAGGGCTGAATTAAAGATCAGGCCACTGCTTCCTCAGGAAATTGCTCTGCCCTGTCCCCTTCACTCTCCAGCCTCTGCAAGTAGCCAGTATGTGTCTGCCCTCCCCACATTTCCCCTCTGCTGCAATTGCCTGCCTGGGGCTATGTGCTGCCAGGACAGGGAGCCCAAATAGTGCCTCTCCAAGTCTCTTCTCCCTTGGGTGTCATTGGTGGGAACGCACCCCTTCCCAAGGGCAGTGGTGAGGAGCCAGGGTCTTCCTGTAGGTGTCCTCCCACAGCCCACCTTTAGGTTTGTATGGCAGGCACTGCCAGCTGAGATGTCCTCTTGGGGCTTTTCAATTGCTGCAGCTCTCCATGTCCCAGTTGACATCCCCACCCCAGCACACGTGTGTTGACAAAGGCACCACTTGTTCCAGCAGCCAGAAGACCCCCTTAGGGCTATCTCCCCACCACCTTTTCCCCTACAACAGGCTGACCCCAACAGCTCACTATCAATGCTGAACCAGCCCTTGGCTCACAGGTCCTCTCTCAGAGGTGGATGCCCCACTGGACCACAGCCCTGCTGCCCCCTCTGCCACAGTCTGAGCAAGGAGGGCAACCCATGCCTTTAGCACCTTGAGACAACTCCAAATATGCAAAGATGGATTTCCAAGGCCATCAAGCTCTATTTCCACCCTACTCTGAGTCTTCAGCAAGACTGATGAGCCTCATGCTGGTCCATAGGAGTCACCCTCACCTGAAGCAGGCCAGGTCAGTTCAGAGGGTACTTCTTCTTCCCAGTCATGTTTGAGAAAGGAGCCCAACTGCACTGTTAACTCTGGTTCTTTGATTTGCTTACACAGCAATGAATTTAAACCTGCACTATTTTACTTACCTCAAGCAGAGTCTTAGAAATGCAAGCAAATTGCACTAAGGCACAAAAAGAGGCAAGCAGAAGTAAACAGTTCAGTGTTGTTTAACATTCATGAAGTTAAATAAAAAGGCAGTGGACTTACTATGCAGGGGGATACTAATGCAGTAGCTGCAGAGACTGAATTCCCCCAAAGCCTTTACAATGTAATGCCTGTTACAGGCAAACAAGCTTCCCACAGCCACCCCAAGTATGCCCTCTGTGATTAAAATGCTACAAGCCTGGCTGTTGGTTTGGCCACTGCCTTTCCGCTGAGACCACCAGCAAGAAAGCAAATGGGTGTTCTGGGTTTTGGTACATTGCTATGAACAGCACAGGCAAAACAGAGGAAGAAAAAAAAAAAGACCAGACTGCAGCCTATCCTTGAAAGTTACGCAAGAAGAGAGGTACATGATGAGCTTTTCCCACAGCAAAGTTTCCAGCTACGATTGCAAAACCTCAGCAATCGCTCAGAGACTCTTTCATGAGGTCTCCTAGGGTCACTATTCACTTCAAAAATCAGCAGAAAGGTGGCACAGCAAGGATTCTACTGTATTGCTACAACTGGTTGGCAGAGTTGTCTGGGGAAAGCCAGAATGTTGCAGCCATCACTCCCAGAACTGTCTGAATTTATGGACTGGTATGCCATTAGGATCCATTTTGTTAGATTGAAGAAGATATCCTCTGGTAACTGTAGCCTTGTAAAGGCCATGTGTCTTGTCTAGACTAGTCACTTTGTTTCTATCTACAGACAGATAAACACTTTCAGAGGATCTTTCAGTCATATTAACACAGCACTCTATTCCAGAAGAATTATCTCTTTTAGGGCACCCCTCTCTTTCCATTGAGTTTGTCAACGTAGATTAAGGGACTACACTTTACATATCTAATGTCACGTGAGACAAGTCCCTCTCCTCACTGAAGATTTGTTATCGAGTTCCTTTTACCATGTAGACCTTTTCCTCAATCTTATCACCTTGTCATTTAATATTACTTTCATACAGATTGCTTTTGTAGGCTCTAATATATCAAGACTAGTTTCTAACAGACATTTAGCAACCTGAAATGAAATTATTTTAAGAACTCTTGAGATGAATTGCTTTACAGTCTTTATGACATTCATTCAAGGTTCATAATCTTTGTTGCATCTTGCAATAATTTAAGAGACAAACCACTGCTGGGAACAGTATGTGTCCCTCCAACCCCACCAGCCAACAAAAATTTGCAGAGTTCAAGAGAAATCTCAGAGAATGGAAGAGGAAAAAAAACTCACAAAGAGCAATCACTACAGATATTGAGATTTATTGCTGATTTTCCCTTTCTGCAAAGCTGTCAAACTGCTGCAGTTCCAGAAGGGGATTATCTCCAGAAGCCCCTTGGCCTCCGTCCCTGTGCCAGTTCAGACGACGTGACCAGAGACCTGCGTGTGGCAGCTTGCTGCTTACAGAACAGTTGGAGACAAAATCCATCCTTCCGGATCCTGAATTTATGGCAGGATCTGGGCTCTGACATTGCTTGGTATGACCTGCTGTCAGCTTCCAATAAAAAAAAACTGGGGGCATCCAGTGTGGAATGTTGCTTTTCCTGAGTTTAGTTCCCTGTGCAAGAAGCTGCTACTGAGAGGTTCTCACACAGAGCCACCAGCATGAGACAGTGCATTTTTTTCCTTTACCACATCAATCTGATATAGTTTGTCTTGTGCTTTGAGGCAAAGGCTCCTTATCATCTTGCCAACTATGCAGCTTCCTTACCAGCACTATTAATAGCATAGCTTTTCTTTCTTAATGAAAAAACAATAGATCTCTTTCCTCATGTTTGGTTGCACTTCTTCATTCCTGCTGCCGCAATTTTTTTCATCATAGTGTCTCTAGGTTGCAAGTCAGCTCTTTTCCAGCTGGCGAAATCTGGTTCCTCTTTATGTGCCTGTCCTTTCAGTGTAAACAAGCAATGCTTCTCCAACTCCACTGATTACAAGGCTGTAAACAAAGTACACCACAAATTTAGCATCAGGCAAGTCCCTCTACTTGATACAACAAAGGTATTGTTTTACCTAAACACATTTCAACCTAGAGACAGTAACCCAGGTGATTTTTTTCACTTGTCTTGCTAAGAAAATGCTGAAACCCAAAATGTCTTATTTAACTGACCAGATCAGAAACAACCTTTCCTATATTTTAGTGCTGATGGTATTCAGTGAAAATGCATAGACAGAAATCTAAATAGAGAAGGTTGCCCCTAGTTACAAGAATAGCTCCACACTAGCAAGAATAGGAAAGGAAGGCAAGGGATTTGAACCTCATTAGCTTAATGATTCCCTCTTTCTGTTTGTGTTCTGTCCTGAAAACTTGCCACTTGATAATGTCAGGGGAGATGTAAAGCCTAGGTTTTGGGGACTAAGGAAATCTGGGAAAAATACTTTTGCTCTGGTGTGATCCCGTTGGCACAGTGAGGCCAGCAGAAATGCTCGTGTTTGCCTCTCTCTGTGCAGAACACGGTGAAAGAACCTGCACCATCCAAAATGGCACACATGCCCAAGTGCTTCCTGTGCTGCTCACAGCGTAGTGGAGGCAATAACACCTCCCTCCAAGACTCAGGCTAGAAGCAGGATGAATGGTTTTACAAAAACCTTCACTGAAATATGCTATCAACCCATTCAATCCATTCAATAGTTAATCCCCAAATATCCTCTCTCTGCTATCTATCATAGATGACAAGAATATGGTAGGATGCCGACTCTTCTCCCCTTTTATAACAGTGCAAAGCTAAGTGTACTGACCTTTCATCTTGGCCTCATGGCTTAATTAGCTTATGAAACAGAAAAGCTCCTTAATGAACTTTATAAACAAAACAAACTCCTGTTAAGTTCATTTGTAAGAGGGCTTTTTTTTTTTCCTTGGGAAGATAAAAAAAAAGGCATGTAAGGCTGAAGGCTCTTTGGTCTAATAGTATTACATTCACTTAAATCGTAGCTTTAGTGAGTTGTTTTAAAAACCACATAATTGCCCTTGTTCTGAGAGGGAAAAAATATTGTATAACAACAGCACAGTATCTTACAATTACACAGTAAACAGCCCTGGAAAGTAGGTGCTACAGACAGTCTGTAGACAGTCCACTGGGGAGACAGACTACCTTTGGTGTGGAATTACCAACAAGGAGCAAAGGGCTGAGAGGGCTGCGAGTTTTTCGAAAAGATCTAAACCACTTGAGTCTGGTTGCCTGCGATCACTAACAACCTTCGAGTGCTTTTCTTTGGAGAGGATTAACCCCACTGTCTTGCCTGGATTTCATCTCCAGTTATAAACATACAGTCTGCATTAATTTCTTTGGAAACTAAGGTTGGATAATGTATTCTTTATCCTAAAGAAAAAAAACCCAAACCAAAACACTTCATGTAGAAGACCTAAAATCAACAGAGACTTAGAAATTTTTTTTCCCATTTCTACAGAGTAATTTTCCAAATTTTTAAAAGACACTTTAAAAAACAAACCTAACTTTGACATACCATCCCAAAAATTAGACTGGCAATTCTGTACAAAAGATAGTAAACTGCACAGCCCCATTCTGTAAAAAGATGCCTGCATCTAAACTGTTCTTTAATATCATACATCCTACATAAGAGAAGAAGAAACCAGATTACTAGGCCACTAGAAACCATTGTTATATCTTCAAGATAAAGCAGAGCAAAAACCACGGCTAAATGCCAACCCTTGATTTACCTTCAATTTACCATCTGGCAAATCCTTCAGCTTCTGCTTATAGTGGGGTGACAGCTAACTGCATTTGCCTGTCATTCAAAAATTAACGTATGATATTGTCCATGACAACCCTGAACCAACACTAAAAATCCTCAGTGATTAATGATCTCATGAGTGTTTTGCAGCTGCTATGATCTAAAAAACTATTCCCAAAGTTTTGCTGATAAGCCAAGACACTGCCAATGCACAAGCAATATGAGAATTCAAATGAAAAAAATAAATAAAAGAAATGGTTTTTTTTTTTAATTATGACAATCAAAGTGTAACAGTGGTCCAAGGGCTAAAGCAAAGTTTCTCTTAAACATACAGAAGTGTCCATCATTTATATACCTTGAAGTGCATACAGGGCATGTGTACAACTACATGGGTCCACGTGCTCACATTAACAAAGGTACACATTATTTTTTAGTACATGTCTCAGTGAATACATATATTTAATTCGAGCCTACCTCTAGCACGCACATGATAGACCTGCACAAACACATGTAAAACATGGTGAAGAGCAGCAAGTTAATGGCCTAGACTGGGAGTGTTGTAGGTGCATTGATACTAGTTTAGTCTCTTACACACAGGTCACGTGTATTCCTAGCACTAAAAAAAAATACACAACTTATTTCAGCACTCGAGATTACATGTGCCTAAAATACACATAGGAGTGCATATTCACACACAGGTAAACGGGGCTGGTTTGCACTGAGATTCTTCTTTCTGTAACAATTTTATCACACCTGAAAAAAGAATATTCCGCTAATTCCGCTCAGCGCAGAGCTTAGTCTTTAGGATGGCAATCAAACTGTAAGGTACAAAAAGGAAGACTAAAGCTTTTCAAAAGAAAGCAGATTTTTATTTCCATTAACAAAGCCATCCTCAGAGATACATGCCTAATCCCAAACTGAGATGTTATTTGCATGGCAGAAGCATTTAGGAGCATCAGCTGTGGTCTGTGATTCCCTTTTGCTGGGTGCTATACAAACACAGATCAAAAACACTGCCTTTGACCAAAGCAGTTTGCACCACAATCCTTTATATTAATACCTAAAAAAATTCAGGTTAGGTGATTCATAATGTGTGGTCACACATTTCAAAATCCAGATACAGCTTTGGAAAAAGTTCATCATCATTACTTTCTACTGTTTTCATTTTATGCATTCACAGTACACAGTGTGTTAGGGAAACTTGAAGGCACCCTTTTGGTTAAAACGATGTCAGCAAACCTCGGCTCCAGTGTTTTATTTCCAATTCTGCCACTAAATTGTAGCATGACTTTGATGGGTCATTTATTTGCCTATTGCATCTATTTGCCTAGCGGTAAAACATGCTGAGTGAATTGTGGCAAGGCTTAACATCCAAAATGTCCACGTTCTCCCACAGAGACAGAACAAACACTCTTCTTATTACTGTACTGCATCCATCACTGCACACCTGGTTCTCCTTACATGCAAAATAATACTGGCAGCAATAGAACTTGACATTTAAAAGTATTTCCACACAAAGCACTGTATGGAAATTCATTTTTACTGTTAAGAAAAAAGCTCGTGTAGGCACTTACCAAGAAATTGTTAGTACATTGGCAGTCATGGCAAAGAAGAATGGTGATAAGCTAGCAGTGATAACCTGTTAAATTGAAAAAAAAAAACAAAACAACAAAACCACTTTGTGAACTTGTACTATCACAAATGAAAACTAAAATACTTTTGCTGAAATTTAATTTCTGTATATGCAGTCATATTTTTTCCTTTTATTTTTTCTTTTGTTTTCTTAAGTAGTAGATGCAGTACCTAAAATAGACAGTCAATGTACAGGAGAAACCAAATGGGTCTGTGATAAACAGCGAGGCATCGCTGAAGACAGTTTACCCTCCTGCCCAGCCTTCTTCCCAATGTAGGTACAGAGACCACATACAGGCACCTCCTTTCCCCCTCAGCCAGTTGGAGACAGGCCAGAAAGAGCAGAAAAGGACCCAGCAGACAGGGACACAAGAGCTGCACAGCTAGTTTAGGGCAGGAACCTGATTGTGGGGTATTGCTGAGAAAACGTGGGCAAAACGTGCTGCAAAACATCAGGCTGGGAAACCAGTGGAGAAAACAGTATGACAGTCATGCATCACAGTTCAATTCTGACTCCTACAGAACCCAGGACACAGCAGAGGGAGGGCAGGGAACCAGAGCAGGGTTCTATCACACATCCCACCTGGCCTGGCATAGAACCCTGCTGGCTTTTACTTGCCAACAACAGACTGGGGAGAGCAGTCAGATCCCATGTTTGGAAAGCCTTGCATTTTTGAGGAGAATGAAAGCTTAAAATGTGTTTATGGGTGTATTAAAAAAATTAAAAAAAATTATCAGGGTATAGGGAAAGGAAAAACCCACAACTTCGGTAGGTTTATATCACAAATCTCTCATTACCACAAGGTGTCCTGGGCAGAGAAGCTGAAGAGAAATGATTTTATACTTTCCTAGTACTGATCCCAGAAACAACTAGATCTTGACATACAGATCCCCGCCTCAGCAGCTACAGAGCTACCACATCTGCAGCCTGTGCGCAGTTTTGGACATTTTGTTGCCAGATGGATAATGTAAAATGGAAAGAGTTCAAAGAACAGTGACAGAGTCATTAGATGAGGGGATTGATTTTCAGTCAACAGTTAGGATAAGCAATGCCTGTGGGAAAGGAAGACTTGGTAGTGGTTTACAAATACTTGGAAAACACAAGCACTGAGGAATGAAAGGAACTATTTAGGATAATACAAAATTGCCCAAGGAAAAAGATGAAATTAAGAAACAAAACATTTAAACAATTATCAGCTAAGATTTCCTAATCGTTGTTTGCCTAGTTGACTCCCAGGGGACACAGAAGAAACTTCATTCCATAATCTATTACTTATTAAAACACTACTATGTGTGCATTAGGGAAGCAAATACCATTTCATAGTGGATTCTGTGCACCAGAGCTTGGGCTAACAGTGTATCAGTCAATACCTACTACATTTGTTACGGCCACATTTTAAAAGTTGGGTTCTGAATCTGCCCGGAATATAATCAGTGCAGGATCACAAGCAGCAGCGGCAGATGAAGAAGAGGTGGTTGTATGTCACTTCTCCAGCCCCACTCTAAGAGTTAGCTGGAGAGGGGACAATAACCTAAAGCTAGCAGTAAGACCATGCAATAGTACTATGCACCACACAGGAGCAACGGCGCCAATGGGGACTACACAATGAATACCTCCTCTGGCCTATCTGGGGATGTTTCCTACTTTAGGAAGAGTCAGGCATACAGATGGCTTTTCTCCTTCCTAGACATTACCATAAATCACACCCTGATTGTTCTCCATTTGCCTATAGACCAGGCACCTGACAGAGGAAATGAAGCAGGAGATGGACTTGATCCAGGTAGGATACCACAAGACTGCAGACCCAGTCCATTCCTGCACAAATGCAAAATTGCTGGTATCAATACAATCACAGACATACCTCCTGATACTAATTTCATCTGACTTAAGTATTTTCACACTGTCAACTGCAGTAGTGTATAACACGGGCAATGATGTAAAGCTTAAAGCCAATGGAAAAAGTGAGCCCCTATTCCAAGGGAAAATCAGAGATGTGTATCAGCTCTACTCCTACACTCTTTTATGTATACATACAAGCAAACATACAACTAAATATATGTACCAAAAAGAGACTGACAAAGAACAAGTCATAAACATAGAATTATTCTTCAAAACTCAAGCAGATCATATTGCAACTGTGCACATGCATAGTCATTTGCAGCCAAAGAGAGTTGACACCTACTCAAAACAGTGGAATTTAACCATTCAGGAGCTGAATCTTTCGTGCACTTTACCTAAATACATCTCCAAGGCTCGATATCCATCAGTTCAAATGCGGCGCTCTAAAATACATTCACATCTTGTTATAGCAGGCTGGATTCTCTCCTTACACACACTGCAGCAGATGCATTGACCTACAAGGAACTATTTCTCATTTACATCAGTGTGAATGCTTGTAGAATTAACTGTACTGAGTTTATTTTAGGTTAACGTTAATTCATTACATAAAAATATACAATCCTAATTACCGAGCACGTCAACAGAAATGAACAAAGTATGGCAGCTGTGGTATCTACAGAGCATTCTTTTCTTTAAGCTCTTCTCCCAAAAGAAACTGAAGAGCTGTACATGAGAAGTGGCACAACTTAAAAGTTGTGTCACCCACTCCCTTGTAGTGCCTTGTTTATTAGAAACTTGAGAATCGAGGCCAACAGCAGAGAAATAGGCATTTAAGAACCCTCCCAACACAGGCCTTATCAGAAACAATACACCATTCTACTGCGATCATCCCAAACCTCTGCAAAAATGAAGGCTGTAGCCTCTTGGGCTACTATAGCTGAACACGGTTGTATTTTTTAAAAATTATGTAAGAGTGTCTCAGTGCCAAAGACAGACAAAATGTGGGTTGGAAGTAAGCGTGTGTAAGGAAAAAAAAAAACAAACCACAAAACAAACCAAAAGGAAAACACATTGCTCAAATGTCCACCTTTGATTGTTTACCTTGAAAGAGGAATATATTTAAAAATGAAAAACAAGTCTTCAGAGAAGCTAACTATATAATTTGTTCCAGGGGAAAAATCTAAAATCTAGGGACATAGTACAGAAGGTAATTTTCCTTTAAGTACATTTCAGCATCTTCTGAAGTGTTTTAAGTGCACATTTCGTTTGAAAAAAAACCCACCTACATTGATGTTCTGAATGGCCTTTAAAAAAACCCCCAAATCACAACAAGCTAAGTGCAGTAATCTCTCTTTCTTCACTTTAAAGGTCACAGTTGTCCTCCTAGGCATTTAGATGCCTTAGGAAAAGGAATGAGCTTGCAAGACAAAAGAAAGCAAGTTAAAGGGCAAACTAAAGTTAATGATTTCCAAATATATTTTGATGCTGAATCTTTAAAATTAAGAGATGGAAAGGAAAATTTTATTCAGCTGTAATACACCCATTTTGAACAAAGGTCCTGAAGATTTTGACATACAGTCACTATTCTATCAAATTATACAGATTGGATGGTTGAACATCGACTATTTTAGAAACAGGAGCAGCTCCATAGACTCTGTTTATTTATTTGCTTAAAGGAACTGTGAGCAGGCAGTATTGCAAAAACTACTTTAAAAACATCCATATCCTGAAAGTTTCTCCCAAAATTCTGACACAGTTTTCCACGATTAGGAAAAAAATCCAAGTGGAGCATCACTTAACAAAACATTTCCATGTGAGCTGAATTTTATCCTAAGAAATCATTTCAAACCCTTCCTTGCACCAAAAAAAAAAAAAGGTTAAAAAGGTTAAAATATTATTTCCTAAAATAAAACTAAGTTTAGTGTGTCATTCCATTGTATTTTGGAAACAAGACCCATTTAAAGGAACACTTTATTAACACCTATTTTTCTTGATTTCAACTATTTCTGTAGTTTCAATCACTGTGTTATTTACAAGTAATTTTAAAAATTATTAAAAATCTTGGCATTTCAAACTGTGTTTGTCATCTCAATCAAACCAGTTCGAGTTCTTTACACGGTGTATCAGCATATCCTTGTGATGGATACTTACCTAGGAAGAGGTCTGTGCATAAGAGGAGAGTGGGCTGATCTCCTCCACACAAAAGACTGGGACTGAATAGTCAGGTAATAATACAGGGACTAAACAAGAACCAGGAGAAAAAAACAAAGGGCAACTCAGCCAGTTAAGAGGTATCAAACTTCTTCATTGGAGGACATTCCAAAATTCAGGTCCCCCACAGAAAAGGGTGAAAACTTCAGGGATCAACATCATTCTGGGAACCAAAGACAGGCCTGGATGCCATAAAACATCCCATACACTGTTTACATTGTCATTTACATTTAACAAGCTGTTCTCAAGAACAACACAGTGCCCAACTTCAGGATCCAAAGAGAAGAAGGGAGATAATTCCAGAGCTCCAGCTTGCCACTTATCAGGTTGAATTACTGGCTACTAGAAAAACAACAGCAACATTGAAGATCTGGGTAACAGACTAAGATCCATAAAGCACAAATATCCTAATGTGTGGAAGAACTTGTTGCAGAGTAGGGACAAATCCAGCATTCAAAATCACCTTTGCACAGGAAAAAAGTAGGTATAGGAAAGAATATGCTCTCATGCATCTGGTTTTTGTAAATCTGCTTTAGTGACTCAGGAGTGGAGGGATGCACTATTACTACTGTCTTTAAAGAGTTCCCAAGAAACTTGGATGGACAGACCCCTGCACAGCTCATGGCATGAATGATCTCCTTTCTCCTAATCAATCATGATCAGACAAGAAAAAGGATTCAGAAGTGACAGTAAAATTTGTTTCATAAATGTTGTTTAAAAAAATTGAGGGAAAATGGAATTTATGTTAGAATTAGAAATTAATTTAGTTTTATAGATTACAAAATAAAAAAATATAGGCTGCTTGGAGAATTTCTTGCTGAAGGATCTTAAGAAAAGGCAAGATCACTATTGAGCCAACATCCCTATTAGATCTTTTTCTTGCACACATAACATCAGAAAACTCTGGTAAGTCTGATGGCATTCTAAGGGTTCCTGGTCCTTGGCAAAGCAGGAACTTGCATCCAGGGAGATACAGGAATGTGGAACTCTGTATTCTTCTCTGTCTTGCCTTCCCCATTGACCAGCTGTGGTTATACCACAGCTACCAGTGTGTCAAATCTTGATCAGTTAAAACCAGCCAGCACTGGGCTAGATAAATGTGTCATTCTTGACGAAATTATCATTGATTCCTTTCATCCCTGACTTTACAATTACTTTAGAAAAAGATTTTCAACTGCAGAAGCTGGCTGTAGCTTCTGAATATCTAGCATTTCTGAGCTGTTCAAGAACATATTGTTTATACAGCCAAGAACACAGATGAGGACATTTTCAAATTTTAGATTCTGATTTAATCTTCCTATTTGAAATGGAAAAATATGGGGGGGATTTAGTCCTGACATGACCATGATTTGTTAATATTACAACCATACTTGTACACACCACATAAAAAGTATGTTGCCTCTGATACTTTTAAACTGTTAAAAAGTTAAATGTCATAGTTCTCGCTGTAAGTGAACACAGAATACTTTACAAAAGTTTTCCTTAATTTGTGCACACAGAGCCAATCCTTGTAACCTCACTTCCCCAAACTGCCAAAACCTCTGTCCTTACAAAAACGCCTATTTTTTTCCAAAGACAGTGTTTTGAAACAGCTCATCAAGTTCACTCACTGTTCAAAATAAATCATTCTATTTACCATCAGATCGTCTTCTCAAAACATCAGGAAAAAGCTTCTGATGTACATAACCTTTGTTTTCATTCTACTGTTGGAATTAAAGCAATATCAAGCTTTTTATAGACATAATATTCGTTTTGTCCCTCTTCTGCGTGGTTTAACCAGCTGCTAAGATAATCAACAAAAATCACCAGGGAAATGGATCACTGTTAGTGACACTGAAAACAGCTACACCAAGATAATCCAGTACTACCAAAAAGGTAAAAATTACAGCAGGTAAACATCAGTAAAAACACATAATCTTTTGTTTCTTGAAGGAGAGCCACTGAAATAATTTCCCAGATTTCAGAGTTACATCTCTTTTGTACATATGTGCACACAAAATGTTATGTCAGATATGGAAGTATAGCAAAAACAAACCAAAAATCTTCAGAATAGAAAAAAAGGAATAGCTAATATTTTAATGCCATCTTCTGTATTCATTAATTCACATGAATTTTCTAAGCTATTAATATCATTCTTCTGTTTGCACACATTTTTCATCTCAGCTTGTCTACAAGCCATCTTTATCTAGCTCTCCTTGGCTTTGCTATATCCAAATTTAAGGCAACCAAACATCGCCAGATGGGTAAATTCTCTGCACTCTAGCAGGAATACTTTCATTCACAGACATTCAGTAGCTACAGAAACAGATGAACAGATGAAGGCATTGAAATGGGACAGCCAAATACATGGAAAAACACTGAGGGACTGAGATCTCCCTTGTCCAAACCCTGACTGAAGTGGTCCAGCATGTACTGACAAATCTTTTTGAAATAAACCAGATTTGAGATGAGATCTTCATAGAGCAGGTGGTGATTGTGAGGTTTCAAACTGCAGAAAGTCAGCAGTGAACAAGGAGAGGCACCAGTAAGACCACCGATAAGCTCACTGATTGTGGAAGGTTGGTACCATCACTGGAAACCTGCCATTAGTTGGCAGCAAAAATCCCCCCTAAAGATGACAGACATGGTACACATCCTCCCTCATAAGAAAGACAGGATGGGACTAGAACTAATGTCAAGTACAGCAGGATTGCTTGTAAATAGCATAGGGGAAAAAAATACAAACAAACCGTGTAGAAAAAAAGTAATGTTTTTCCCCATGATCATCAATCAAAATAAAGCACCATTAACAGCTACAGATGCTGTGAACAGATCTCCTCCATCCTGAGCAGAACTAAGTATCTGAATGAATGCTGCATGCAGAACCAGACCAAAATCAAAGTAGCATTAGCTGTTCAATTTCTGGTCAGCTTTGGGGATGACCTACCCAGAAATAAAAACCTCCCTGGAAGCTTTCAAGTATATTGCCTATTGCAATGACAAGGCTTTCTGTGCAATCATTTCTAGAAGCTCAAAGGCTTTTTGCAAACAATCTCTGGTTAAAAAAGAGATACAGCATATGCAGGCAAAATTCCTCTGACCAACTCTCATGTAAAGCCTCCTCCCTCTAGCTATTGATTTAGTTGTATTAATCAATACAATGAAACGAACTGTGAGAGTTTTCAACTGTGCTCTGGGGTCTGCTGTTACCAGTTGAAAAGCAAGACAATATATGCTGCTTAACCTACAGGCTTCAGGTGATAACACAGCCCCTGAAGGAGCACTATTAATTAATGCACTGACAAGGATGGATCTTAAGCAGATATATGCCTTTTTCCAAGGAAAGGTAATGAAGTTTTAGCCGTGAACAACCAAAATAATGGCTCTTCCCAAAGGAAACAGCAATGCCATGATTCTACCTGAAAAGCTGAGCAGCCCAAACAAGGGAAAGAAACAATCCTAAGTAAAATACATTAAAGGAGGGGGGAAAGCAAACCAGGCTTCCTTCTCAATTCTCCCTATTAGTTTAAAGCTAACTTGAGCATGTCTGCTGCGTACCCTCACAGCCTGACCAAAGTGCAGACATGCCCTAAGGGTTTTCATTCTCTGACAGACTTAACTGGAGACCCTCAGTCTATGAAATCAGGGGACACTGCAATGAGTTTGTGCATTACAGCACACTTAGGTGCACATCGCTCATAGGCGGACTCTGCTCAACTCTCCTGAAGGAAGAAAACCCTTTAACCCTTCTGACACACAGGCTGTTCCCTAAAGGATAATCTGGTGCTGCTGGCACCATGGCAACAGTGGCACCATGACAACAGTGACAGAGTCAGTAACTTCATGATCCACAGAGCTTTGATCCAGCCACACAGAAGTTTTTCCAGCTGCTGTAAATTTCTTTTAGAATCTTTATTTCTTATTTGCCTAAATGCCTGCACTCATCTCCATCTTCCCTAAAGTCTCTTTTTTCTCAAATGAGAAAACTCATTTTCTCAAATGAGTTTTTGGTCACTCTCTTCTGCCCTTTCCTTATATTTTATTCCTCTTTTTTTATGCCTCATGATAATAACAAAACTTAATTCTTGGGTAAATGAATCTGTCTGGTTTTCATAAAAATTAACTTCTGACAAAGCTTAAAATCCCCCACATATTTTAAAGTGGTTTTTTTTTCTCACTTTACCAATACCTAAACCAATAATCTCTGTATTGAAAAGGAGTATTTCTATATATCAGCTTTTCAACTGCTATAATAAAAGTAGATTTCTTAATTATCCCTAGTATGCATTTAGAGGGCAGATAATCCTCTGCATTTCTATGGCTAGATACCCATATGTAGACGCAGTATTCAAAGAATTTCGTATCCATCCTCTACTTTCTATCTCATTTATGAAGATTTGGTTTTGGTGCTGTTTTCTGTAAGTTCTTTTCATTTCCAGGATTTGATGACCAACACAACCATGATGCTGATTCTGCAAGTCCAAGATTCTGCATGTCCAAGATTGGAGCAACAGGTGGTTGTATCAGCTTCCTTAAAGTCATCCAGCATTCTGTCTTACCAGATTAGTACATGAACTGTGTATGACTAACGTCCAATACTTTCAGATTAATATTCTATAGTAACTAGTTTTTAGCCCCAAGCATCCTGTGAATACCAAAAGAACTGCTGAACTACTGTGTAACTTCATAATTTTTTAATTCCTCATAAGATGAAAATGGCCAAGCTATTGTTCTTGTACTGTATGCATCTCATTAGCAGTTTGGCTGCAGGAGAAAATGAGCCATTAGGGAAGCTGTGGTTAGTAGGTCATTCTGGAACCCAGCTGTGTGCCCAGCCCCATTCCACAATTCAGAAAGGGCTCAGAAAAACTCATGTCTCTTGCCTCTGAATCACTTCTAGAGAATCCTCTGCCTTCACCTCTTTAAGATATGTGGCACCTGGTCTTACAGCTCTCAGCCATACAAAGATTTCATGTATAGCTCACAGACAGCTCTTCTAATTTGTAGCAATACTTTCATTTTCTTGGCTCTGCACTGTCTCTTTATTTAAACCTTACATGAGCCACCACAGAGAAAGATATGGCAATTATTTTGTGTTGCAGAAACAACTTACCATGTTAAAGTAAAGTAAGTAAAGAAGGATATGTGTGTTACTGAGTGTAATTAATAGGATCTGTGTAAGAACATTCTCCTCTTAGGAGAAGCAGGATATCATGATCATATTTACAATGATCAGACAGGAACAAGGCAAGGCAAGACAAGACTCCTCCTTTTCAGAAAGGCCTACATCTATCAATGTATAAACATGTATCCATCATTCGTATATAAACATATACTACATATATACCATTGAAATATATAAATGTACATCACAGATGAGAGAAGACTGAACTATTACAAGCACATTACAATTCATTTTGCTTTCCTCAAAAAAAGTGAGACTTTTAAAGAAAATCAAAACTCTTTGCTCCTTGTAAAATACCACATTGGGTTGAAAATTATGGTAGCTATTTCTTTTTGAATATCAAGTAGCCACTACACCCCATCTTCGGTCAAACATAAAGATCAGACTTTCTGTCAAAGCCAAAGTGAATACAAGAAACATTTGCCCTCTGCTCCTGGAGATAATGGCCAAAACATACATTTCCCCTTCCTGTAACTAGAGATAGCTGGAGAAGTGCCACCAATCTTCAGCCTATAGAGTGGTTGTAGTACAGGACTCAATTTTAACAGTACCTCTGCTCATATGGAAATATTTCTCTTAAATGTCACAGTCTGTAAATCCAGATACTATTATTACTCTCAGTTACAGTTCTGTATTAAGGGGACAAAGGGAAAACCCTGTGCAATTCTTGTACGTTCTCCCTGAAGCACGCTTTGCTGATATGGAAACACTATCAATCATGATTCAAACAGGTGTGTGTACATGCACCAGACTAAGAGCATCTGTTTAGGTCAGTTCTGCAAATGAGAGGCACAATCCATGCTGAAGCTTTGTCAAGCAAGGACAACAATAGTCATTTAACGAGGGACATGAGAAGGCTTCTTTAGGCCAAATAAATTTGATGTTCTTTGATATCACCAAGAACCTTTTTTCCTATTCTTGCTATTACCGGATTGACTGTTAATGTATGTATATATGACCAAAAGCTGAAATATACTTGTATTTCCAGGTTACACCAAACTTAAGACCCAGTACCTCCTGTTTCGTGTAAATGCTTCCTGCATTATAATGCTTAACTGTACTTTTCCTGTAGCTTTTCAGCCTATCAAGGAGTCTCTTTCCCTTATATGCTGCCTCAATACTGCAAAGGCCTTAAACTGCTCCTGACATTAGGTCTCTCCCTTGAAACTTCTGAGCTCAGAAGCTGACAGGGCAATGTGATTCATCATCTTGTTATGTTATGAATTATTAAATATTTGTCTAATGGAGTAAGCACTGCAGTAGCAACAACAACAGCTATGAAGTGTCCTATCTACCAGGATTGCAGACACCAACTGGATGGGACTGAGGGTTTGTTTAGTCAAGTATTGGTTGATGGCAGAGAATTCAGGAGAATTTATGATCTTCCCTAATGCATCAGTCAATGTGCACAGCAGAGGAAAGGATGTTATTTGCATCTTGATCTTAGTTGATGCAAAACTTCCATCCCATGGCATGCAGTTCATTAATCTTTCCACTGCTGTCTTAGAAACATTTCCATATAATGTCTGCTTCTGCTGAAATTACTAGCAACTCAGTCACTGGAACCTTTCGAACCTGTAAAAAATATACATCTCTCTACCTTTACTGTCTCAGTATTATCTTCTGTTTGATGCCTTAAATTCTACTGGTCAGTAATATCATACACTGTGTTAAACAATTACTTTTTCTATCTGATTTGGAAAGCACTGATTTTCAGTTTTGGGGAGCAGTCAGCTGTACTAACCCTCTGCTGCTGTAAAATACCACAATAAAATACACTTCATCTTATGCTAAGCTCAGAAAGAGCTAGCCTTTTGACAAGTTACTCTTCACCTAATGAGATCATGAAATAGAAATTACCATAAAGAGACAGAGACTGATAACCCAGATAAGAAACCATGTTTTTCATTGTCACACGTAAGCAGTTGTGGCGGGTTGACCTTGGCTGGACACCAGGTGCCCACCCAGCCACTCTATCACTCCCCTTCCCAGTGGGACAGGGGAAACAGTAAGGTGGAAAAAAAAACCAACTTGTGGGTTGGGACAAGGCAGTTTATTTAAAGCAAAAAGTAAAGCGAAGCTTGCACATGCAGAAGCGAAAGATAGCAGGGTTTATCCTTTACTTCCCAGGAGAAGTGATGGTCAGCCACTCCCAAGAAGCAGGGCTTCGGTGCATGTGATGGTTCCTCAGCAGGCAGCCATTGGAGACAACAAATGCCCACCCTCCTGCTCTGTGCCTTAGCTTTTATATCAGAGCTGATGTCATATGGTACAGAATATCCCTTTGGTCAGTTTGGGTCAGCTGGCCTACTTGGGTCCCCTCCCAGGATCTTGCCCTCGACTGAGGAAGGAATGTTACAGTGCTGATGCTGTGCCTGCCCTGCTCAGCAGTAGCCAAAACACTGGTGTGTTACAAACTCCCCTCTAGATACCAATGCAAAGCACAGCACTGTGAGGGTTACTGTGGGGAAATGAACTTCAGCTCAGCCGGACCCAACACAGCAGTGAATGTAACAGGCAAACTGACAATTTGCTATGTATATCTGGCACAAAAGGAGCTGGCTTCTTGGGAAGGACCAAGCTCAGCATCTGCCTATGTCTATCTTCTTCCCAAGTGCTAGATGCCAATGGGTGGGCCCACAGCCAGATCAGCCAGGAACTGTTACTGTAACTGCCTTGCAGTATCAGGACCTCTGACCAACAGCAGGAGAGGATGCAGTTCTAAACTCCTCAAAGGTGGACCATGACCTCCACAGTAGTGGCTCAGTGGTGGCTCAGGTGGCATTCAGGAGAAAAGAAAAAGCTGGTTCCAGCAGACAGTGTTTTTTATAATAGACTGCTCAGTGGCTGTGATGACTCTTCAGCATTTAGCTACTTTATGTGCACCATTTCATAATTCTTACTAAAGTCCAAATTAATCAGGCTGATTCTTTCAACCACTGTCAGTTCGATCTCTCTCAAAGTGCAAGAGAACATAGTTCAAGGAACCACGACTTTTGAAAGTCAACTTCAACAATCAGGTGACTAAGGCAAAAAAATGGGGCCAAAGGCATTTGTTGCAGGCTACATCAGTGTGTTCCCATGCATCACAAAACCTGAACGTCTTTTTACGAGTCAGCTGGACACTCAGCCCAAAGCCATGTGCTTAGGTATTGTTCTATATCAGACAATAATTTCACAGAACAGACCTGAAGACTGAGAGCAATAAATATCCCCTGAGCAACCTGGGAAGCCAACAGTGAACTTTTCTTATCCACACAGACATCAAGTAGGTGAACACCCACCCAGTTGTGCACTCTGAAGTCATTACACAACTGACTCAAATGACCCAGATGGGGACTAGCTCAGGACTAATCACATCTGGAGTACTTTGCTGTAAAGGGGTGCTGGGTAGGATGCTGCACACATTCTCAGAGATTGCTCTTTCCATGCCAGACTGCCCAAAGGTCTCAGGCTGAACACTGCAGATTGAGGCCACTGTCAGTTCAAGACCTGTGTGGTTTTTGTGTGCATCTTCAAACCGTTTCTTGTCCCCAGTATCACTGCTATAAGAGAACATGCTGCTTTACTTATGCATGGAAAGCCCAAATATTGTTTAAAGGGTTCAAGGAGATTGTGAGATGTGAGAACCAATGAGGTTGCCTGGCTTAAGGGGACTGTTTTAGTTAAAAGCAATAAAAATGCAATTTTCCATTGTTAAAATCAATAGAAACACCTGAAGTGCTTACGTTCCTTGTCAGCATTATCAGATGTAAAACATTTTTCTGCCATGACTTAACTCAGGACTCTGTGGAGGATATCAGTAGTATCAAAATAGCATAGGAAACTTTGGGATGCGTAATCAAGTTTTTTTAAAAAAATCTGTTAGCAAAAATAGCAAGTTTCCATCAACCTCTCTCCCCCATGACACTTACAGTTTTGGTATTTCTGTGCATGTATAAAGTCCATTTCCTATTGTATTTCCCATCTCACGACTCCTTTGGGAAAGCCTACTTCATAAACAAACAATTCCCAGACCAGATAACTAAATCTTCCTACTAACCCCTTTCCATATAACCCAACAATAACAGAGACGCAGTCTCTGCATTGACATTCTTTGGTGTGTTTATGCTGTTTTAGTAATGATGTAATGGAAAGTAAGTGACATGCTATTATTATTATTATTATTATGCTAAGGACTGCAAGGAAGAATTGGTATTCTTTAAGGTTTTATTTTTCCATTCAAAAACAAAAGTCTATCCAGGGCTTTCTAACCATTCACTATTACGAAAGGTCAAAATATTCCATCAGAAACATTAAAAAATATGATACGTGAAAAAAGTTTTTTCAAAACATTTACACAGCTGATCAATTTTGAGTAATGCATTTTATGAGCAATGTCACAAGGTTATACACTTAGCCTTGTGGGCCTCAGCAGTTCCTGCATGTCCCACGCATGGGAAGACAGCGACAGAAGTGACTACAGCTGACCACAGTCTTGGCCTCCCATTCCCTCATAAAGGGTGGGGAAGCCTCTGCAAGGCAGACCCATTCCCTTTTGGCTCCTTAGAACAACCATCAATAGTAACACACATGGAAAAAGCTGGACTCTGCCCTCTTCCTGTCCATGCCAGCCATGTATAGGTCAAGAACAACTCACATCTCCTGAGATTGTCTGAAGCCTATGTAATTTCCCTGAGCACCACATATTTGAGGAACAGGATATATGCCATTTAGTCTGAGTTCCCCAGAGCCCTATGGTTGTTTGCTGACTTTTGTTGAAAGTCAAAATCTAATCCTTAAACAGGTGTACATAGTTAGACTGAGAAATTAATGCACTTGAGATCTGGCAGGGATCGGGTCCAAGGTGGGGAAGAAGGGAAAGACAGGGAGCCCCATTTCAGAGAGCAGTAGCTTGTAAACATGAGAAGTTTCTGAAGGAAGCCACCTGAAGTGTGACACCGAGTGCCTATGAGAGAGGTCAACGATTACCCTCAAGAGCTGTGAGACAGTCTGGAGACATTTCACCCATGAAGGTGAATCAACAAGGCAGCTAGCAATCCAGATCCGGAAAAAAACAGGGAACCAGCAAAGGAGAAGAACGTGGCTGTTCTTGCTCATTTTTAGAAGCCCAGCCTTAGCTAGCTTTGAAACCTTCTACATTAGTATGTTACATAGTGTGCAGTTCTCCCATGTAATTTTGGCATTTACATCAGTGCATTAGCAGCGGAAATTATTTCCAAAACAGTTCTCATTCTTTTTGTCACAGTTATGATTCATCTACCAACCTCAGCTCTTCATATATAAGTAACTCCAGGAGACCAAATAAAAACTTGAGAGACTAGGAGCCTATTACGCAGAGGAAGCAATGAACCTCCCTCCTCTGCAATTCAAAATTCTTTTAGATTTGAAAAAATTTAGTTTTAAATTATAATTTTCTACTGTCAAGCATATAGAGACAGTTTGTCAGCAGTAGGAGTGAAAAAGTACCTTCCAAAGACATACTCCAAGCTAGTGCTTCTACTGTTAGCTTTATGTTCAAGAAAATGACAATACCAAATGTACACTTCAAATGGATATCATAATGGATAAAAGGAAACAAACTAATTCAGAGCATCTCTTAGGGCTCAATCTATCAAGTAATGTCTGCTAAGACTGGATTGATTATATCGAGCACAGATGAAAACTGTGCTGCAATACTTCCTCCAAGTCATAACACGTAACTTTATGTACTTATTTGTGTGACTTGTTATGCCCAAAAGCTGTGTAGCTAGCATTTTCAATGGATACACAACTGCAGCCCTATACACCGCCTCTCAAAATACTGAAGTTTTCCATTACCTGCAGATTCAAAATCTCCAACAAGTCTCAGCTGTTCTTGTAAGACAGCTTTCTTAAACTGCATTAGTGCCCCAGGGAGCCTGTGTCACTCAGCTTAGTGGTCATGCAGCACACAAAGGAGTTGTTATGGAGACTGATGTCTTTCTAACAATTATATGGTGTAATTAGTGTTGGCTGCTACAACATAACTATCAAGTTGTCTCCATGGAAACTACCCAAACCCCTGTATTTTTTAAGGTTTCAGCAACTGGTCTTTTTTATAGACCCTTCATACGCAGTGAAGTGCACACTGATTGCCTTATCTGCTTGTCAGGCTCAGCTGAGAAACACATTTTCTTTTCCAAGGTATTTGCATAGTCCCCATCGTGACTCACAGGAATCAACTTTGTGTATGAAGAATAATGTACATATTTCATACAGTGAGGACCAATCACAAAGCAATAAGGATTGTTACCATTTTCAACTACCTTTATGCATATATGTGTGCATATCCACGTGCATTACAGTGCACAACACGTGTAGCTGGAAGCAGCTCACTTCTACTCTTATGAACCCCTTCCTGGTATCCTTGAAAGCTTTAGGGTCACAGAAACTCCTTCTCAGATTAGAGACACACTTCTAACAATGCTGGTGCCACGGAGCGTTCCTACCAGTAGAGTCCAGATGGGTCTAGCACACAATTCTCCCTCTCTCCTGGGGCCTTGGCTTGCAGTTGCACAGTTTCTCCAGGTTGGGTGAGGAGCGATCTTGAGAGAGTCTTGCATACAGGGCAGGATCTTTGCCGAATGAAACCACACTGTGTTTATGGAATTTCAGTGGGAGTTTATGACATTTTTGCATAAAGCTTTATGAGGTCCTAGCCAAGAAAGCAACGTGATTTTCAGCCAAGAATCTCACTGTCACTGTTGCCTGAGCCCAGCAGCATGCAAAGAAGACACTTTTTCTCTCTACAATATAACCAAGTGGGCAAGTGCCAGAAAATCAAACACATTCTTTTTCTGGTTATGATATACATATAAAATTTTTGAACAGACCTTTTAAACACAGAATCCTGATGCACTAGGGCAGCAAAAAACAAGGAGATCCATTTGCTTCACAAAGTATCCATGGCAGGACTCTTGAGCACCACTTATTTCCTGCAAGTAAATAGCCCTCAACAGAAGTAAGGAACTGACATTCTGGACTAGAATATTTTCTAGCACTTGCATGCGAAGCAGCAGTGAGAGAGGAATTAAGAGATATACAAATAGAAGCACATGCTTTAGCAGAGGCTTTAAGACTGTAAAAATATGGAAAAGAAAGCATGAATTAATTTTATTTCTCTTGGTTGGTTTGCACCTGGGATTAAAGCAGATAAAATGTGAACAGTCTGCGAAAAGGTGCAGTGAGCACAATCAGCCTAGGAGCCTCAGAAGACCTGCAGTTGTGGCTTCTCCACTTCATGAGAAGCAGTAAAAAGAGAATTTCTGCTTCAATAAGTACTTTTCCAATCATTAAGACTGGATATCATCCTTTTTGTTTGCACTGACATGAAGAGGGATCTAGTGTATCCATTTTCTTCAAGGCACCATGGGGACCAAAGAAGCAGACACAGAGACACAAAATACAAAATCCAAGACACCAGGAGTCATTCTGAATAGCAGAAGGGATTCTGAATAGCCATTATATATTTTGGGGGAAGACTAAAACTGCTGGGGTATAAGTATAGTGGGCTACAGTTAGGTACACAGGACCCATGGATGAGAGACGCTTTCAGACACTCCTGCGAAATTGCTTTCGCAACGTCTGGCAGCCAGCATTAAACACAGGATGACCTGGGGCAAACACGTCTAAAGTTAACAAACAAGGAACCAAAGCAGCTGCCAGGGGATAGTTTTATGTATTAGGAAGCCTCCAACATGTTCCAATAAACTACAGATTACATAATAGTGCCTGGGATGGTCATATAGAAAGGAGTTGCATACTCTTGATCTGATTAATCTGAATTTTCTTCCAAACAATGCATAAGAAAACCAGTGTAAAGCTCAATGCAACTTGATCTCAGTTATTCAATTTTGTTTCTTCAGATGAGGAAGAAAGAGAGAATCCCAAATCCACTGATTTTCTCATTTGTTCTTCCTCTTTATAACAAGCTGCCTCAATAGATTCCTACTGAGAACAAGCTGAATTCCCTACTATAAGTTCATTAGGATAACATTAAACATGATATAGCAATATGAATTTATAAGTAACCAGTATCTTGCTGAATTTTTCCATTCTATTTATTACTTAAACTATTTCTGCTACTTAACTTTTAGAGGCCCTAACAGGCTTCATCACCAGATATAGATTGGCAGACTTAATCAAAACAAACTCACTGACAGCACTGTTAGAGCTCATTAATGTTCTCACCAGATGCTTCTGTCTGTGTATATGAGCATCTCCAGTTTTTCTTTCCAGTGCATGACCCATGATACCAGCACTGCTCTCAAATTAAAACAAGAAATCTAAGTACAGCTTCAAATCCTTGCTCTTCTGGGGATTAAATCTGTGCAAGGCTATGACTAAGCATTTAATATTTCTTGGATCTCCTAAAAGCTTTTTTTTTTTTTTGTTATACAGATCACTTCAGTGATTCTTTTTGGCATTTCTCACGAAGTTATACAGATATGACTAACACACACACACAGTTTGCTCTCACAGAAAAAGTGCAGAAAGCATTTGTCACTATAAATATCACACTGGACTACATACACAGATGAAACCTGCGCTTCGTCTGTTTCTGCACAAAGCAATGCTCTGACATGAAAGCTGTCAGAAATCATTACAGGGAAGAATTTAAAAACCTCATACATTGATTAAGTTGCCTAAGCCAAAGTAAGTATCATAAAAACGAGTTACGACCCAGCTCCAATTTATAAGTGAATGAAAAATTAGAGGGGAGGAGGCCAAATATGTGGGCTTCACAAAGAATGTCTCCTTGGATGTGCAAAGCAGGCCTGATCAGATCTCATGGTTAGTTCATTGGAAATGAAGCGGTGGCAACGATCTCAGGCCCAGCTCATCAGTCAGATAGGTACAAAGCATCCACATGGAAAACAGATTTTCCAATTCTCTGCACCTCCCTAGAGGCCTGTGCTGCTGTCTGAGGACTACAGCATTCTCCTTTCTTGGCTCTTTTGCAAGATAAACATATTCTGGTCTCTAGTGCTGCTCCTTTCCAACTGCTGGTGAAAACTCCAGTCAGTCTGAGAGATTAGGAGGATGATCTAGGGCACTACTCAATCCAAGAAAAATGCTCATGTGGGAAGGCAAAGCTGTTGTCGTGACCAGAGGTGTTTTTTTTTTTTTCACTGAATACCATTCTGCAAGTCCAGACTCAAATACTTTCTACCTTTATTCTTTACCCACATTAATTTAATTTCTTTTTTTTTTGGCTGTTTGTTCTTTTTTTTCACAGGAGCCACACACTTTGATTTAAACAGATTTTTATAGTGCTAGTTAAATACTGCTTTTCTGCACTTATGATGATTTAAGATGTGATTGACACAACTCTCATACCCGTGCAGTGCAGAGTTGGATTAGTACATAGTTCTAACACTTTCAAACACCTGCAGGAAGTAGCATTAGTGATCATACAGATAGGACTCTTCTTAACTACCCCATATGTAAATTTATAGTTCCTTACAGATAGAAGGTTCCTTGGGAGAATTTTGTAGGAGCTGTGAGATCAGCCCTGACCCTTCAGGCAAGCCCCAGTTCAGCTCTTGCTTTCTGCCTATCTGTGTCTGTCTCTGCAGTGTCTTTTGATCCCTTTCTAAAACTGATGTATAGTGTTTCCGAATTTTTCAAGCATTCACTGACTTCTAATCCCAAATCAGCTGCATTTCAGTAGTTGGAGCAGCAGTTCCTCCATGCTCCTCATGCATCCCCAGATAGGTACATCAGAACCTTAAATAAGCCTTATAGCAAGCTTTAAAACAGTAGTCAAAGACATAGGAAAACTGCTAGTTTTGATAAAATTATTAGTGCCACAGACAAATCTCATGTCTTCATTACTTATTCCCCTCTTTGAACTCAAGACAAAACATATTTTGAGCACTCAGTTAGAAGCTACAACAAAAGGAAAAGGATTAATGTGCTCTGTTACAAAAACCTTCCTAAGCAAGATAATTAAACCATGCATGTTAAAAAGCACACACTTTTAAGGTTGAAAAACAGATTATATCCTCACAGTGACATAGGGGCAAATTTCTAGTTGCTATAAAGGCACATAATTTCATTGACAACAGTGGCTAGAACAAACTTTGTCTAACTTACGTCTAGAGTTAGCCAAACCCTCACAAATCTAGAAACCCTTGAACTTTGGGAAAGCTTTGATCCAGTCCAGACTTTGTGGCTCTGATCCACTTCAGCTGGGAAGGACCCAAATCTGCTTAAAATATATTTCACAACACATCTCTGCCTGCAGTTTTTTCAGATAGGTCATAAATACCACATGTAGAACCATTTACCCTCATTCACACAAAACACCCACACCCACTAGCAGAGGCAGCTATTCCCATCTCCAACTCAGAATGTTAAACAAAAAAAAAAAAAAAAGAGTCATGAGCAAGTTTTAGATCAGTTGACTTGCTACCAAGAAGAAAGAAGAAAGCTAAGGTACTGAAATCTGCACAGTCAGAATGTTTGGAAGAAATTCAAACTGGTGAGACTTGTACAGTGTGGAACAGCTTGCAAAGCACAAAGCAAGCCATATCACTCCCTTCTTGTTATCCTCAGAAAAACCAGACTCATTTGACTACAGTTTCTAAACAAGCATATTATGCAAGTCTACTTTTTTTTTTTTTGTAAGGCAACAGCTTCATTTCACTGTAGAAGGAAAGTTGTGATCACAAACCACATAGGAAGGTTGTGGTTTTCAGATGACCTAGCTGAGAGTGATGAAACTAAGTAAAATCTAACCAGGGAAAAGGAGTCTGACAAGCTCTTCTGACTGCATTCATCACCAATAATTTAACAAATCAGCTGTTAATAACTTAAATCAAGCACAGCCAGACCCTAAATCCTCAGATCATAGGATAATTCCAGTAGGAATGGACCTCAGGAGGTCAGACTGGGTTGCTCTGGGCTTTATCCAGCTGGGGCTTGAAAACCTTCAAAGATGGAAACTGCACAGCCTTCCTGGGCAACTTCTGCCCTTGCCTGATTTGTCCTTGGGGTGAAATAATTTTTCCTTATACCCACTCTGAACCTCTATTTTTATCTTACACACAGACCCCTAAGTACCACTGTGAATAGCCTGGATCTGTCTTCTTGATAATTTCTCCATAGCTACTGGGTGGCTGCTATTTGTTAGGTGCTCCCAGAGTTGTCTCTCTTCCAGGATGAACAAGCCTGGTCCAGCAGCAACTCCCCTAAAGGCAAGTGCTCCAGTCCCCTGGCTTTCTTGGCAGCTCTTTGCTAAACTCACTCCATTTATCAATGTCTCTTCTATATTGAGGTGCCTAAAACAAGGCTCTCTATTCCATATGTGGTCTAACAAGTGCTGAGTAGAGGGGCATGATCACTTCCATGAATTTACTGTCTAAGTTATTCTAAGTAGAACCCAGGATCCTTTTGGCCTTCTTAGCTATCAGGGTACACTGCTGGATCTTGTCCAGCTTGCTCTCTACCAAAATCCCCAGCTCCTTTTCCATAGAGCTGCTTCCCAGCTGTGCAGTCCCTAGGCTGTATTACTGCCAGGCGTTCTTCCTTCCCAAGTGCAGGGCTTCACATCTGTAACTGAGGAATTTTCTAAGATTTCTGTTAGCCCATTCCACTAGCCTGTCCAGATCCCTCTGGATGGCAACCTTGTCCTCCAGCACTATTGACTGGTCCTCCCAATTTAGTGTCCATTGCAAACCTGAGTGCACTCTATCACCTCTGATTCTTCAATAAAGACACTAAACAGGAAGGGCCCCAGGACAGACCACTGCACCACTCTGGTTGTCACAAGCCTCCAGTTACAGTAGGAATCATTAACTTTCACCTTCTGAACCCAATCATAAATTTTTTTACCCATCTGGTTGTCTGTCCATCCAGACTATAACAATCTAATTTAGATATAAGAATATTGTGGGACATACCGTCAAAAGCCTTGTTAATCTTAAGGCAAATGACATCCACAGCTCTCCCTTGTTCCAAAATCAATGGAAGTTCTGGTACTGAACTTTGGGGAACTAGTTTTAACTTTTGGCTCAGGTAAGGCATGCTGCAAACAACAGCTGGTGTACCCACTTCAGAAGGAGTATTCTTCTCCAAAACACCTTTGGAAAGTATAGATTGCTTTGGAAAGCACCATGCTCAGTTTATACACAGTATTTCATCTCAGCTAATGATCTTGGTGTATTATGCACCTGATACTTGTTGTGTCAACTCTACATGCAGGCTGCACAGACAGGCCCTAGGAGTGTCAAGTAGGAATAGCAAGGGAAACTAGAGAGATGCAGAAATTCCTCAGTTCTCCTGGGAGAAGCCCAGATTCACTGTGTTCCTGTGAGGGTCTCTTACCTTTGCAAGGAAACTCCAGGCTGCATATTGCCCTGAGGTTGTGCTGCTTTTTAGCTTTGCTGTGTGCAACATCAGAAAGAATCCCAACAGTCCACTGCAAGGGATAGGGAAAGCGTGTTAATAAAGTCTCTTAATTTCAACTAAACAACCTTTTACAGGCACCTTGGTTTTCAGAACTTGCAGTGTTAATCCCATTTGGGTAAAGAAAGCTGGTGGACAAGGAGCTTACGTTATGTCCGGTACATCTTGGGTTTTGTTCAGTCAGTGACTAGAATCTGAGTAAAGTAAGTCTGACGCTCTTATGGTTGGTCTCTAATGCACTTGCATAATCAGAAAAGTAGAGATTATTGGAAACATGAGGTGAAATATTAACTTCAGGCATTGAAATGGCCCTGAATAATAGCAATGCTAATTTCGACAGGAATCACACATGTTTGGCAACTCACTTCAACCTCCACAGAGTCTTGAACTGAAAAAATATCCAGTGGAAAGTTTCTGCCTGAAGCTTTCAAGCTGTTTAAATCTCATGGAACCTAAATTCCAATTAGGAAGTCAAATACATCTCTACTGTATAACAAATAGATGACTCAGTAGTGCTGGGAACAGGATGCTCCAAAGTTTTCTGCTGACAATTAGGAGAATTTTGATTCTCAAGTCATATCGGACAGTAATTCCCAATGCTCCTGTAGCCAAGAGTACTCTAAAGGAAACTGTTCCACATTTCACTGGACTTTACAGAACTTATGAGCCTTGGTTCCAGAGTTTGTTTCACTTCTGACTTATGTACAACCCACTGGTTGTGAACCAGCAAAATAGTGCAAACCAGCAAGCAGGGAATAGAAAAAGGACTTCAGAATATGTAAGGCAAAAATTACTGTGAGGCGTAAGAGATCACAAAGTACTGTGGGAAGCTGCATGGGAAAGGAGATAGGATCAATACCACATACAAGTGATGAAGCAAAAAGTGCCTTGGTATTTGCAGAGGGTATGCTGTTCTGGATAGTGATGCAGTGCAGTTGGCCCCCTCTCTACAACAGCAGGAAGGGTGGAAAATGCTGGCTCCCCGGGTCAGAATTTTCCATGCTGGGCTCCTGTATATCAGCCAAGTGCTGTTTCCTGCTCAATACACGTGGCAAAGTTCCATCTCAGCCACATGTCAGTACAGGTACCAAACAGTAAGGTAAGATAACTTCCCAGGAGTAGAAGGAACTAGTGTTTCTTACACTGAGCCATAACATGAGACCCTAAAGGACTATCTGCTATGCCTGAAGACAAGGAAGCAGATGCTGTTTTGATGATAAAAGATAGGCCCAAACTCAGCAACTTGTTGCAGAAGATGAAGTGCTGAGCAGTAGAACATTCCACTCTGAGAAATGAGTTAGTTCAATGATCCAGCATTGCCCAGACTTTTTAGAGTCCAGTAGCTGGCTTAAGTTTGTTTCAGATCTTCTGCTGCGAAGGGCTTTTAGTCAGAGAGATTTGATAATGTTTAGTGTAATTCTAAGATAAACAGTGAAACAGCAAAGCATGGGAATGTTTACCTAAATATTGACGCCACAATAACATCAATTTATTTTGTTAAATAGACTGAGCATTTTGCACCTCATTGCTAATGCTTCAGACATTCTGCAGAGGCAGTAGATTTAGCTGTATCAGTTGCCCTTACTTTACATTGTATAGGTTTTCCTCCAAATCCTTTATGTCTATAAAGACACTGGATTACAAGATGTAGGAGAGCAAATGAGATGCTTGTTTCTCCATCTAACCATTCCTTTTCCCCTTCCTGCTGTGCAGTGTGCTATCTACTATACATCTGCTGAAGGTGGGGCAATGGAAACAGAAGTGGGAGGCTACAAGTGTCAAAATTCTAATGAAGTGAAAGAGAAGAATATCTGGGCTAGACAGATATCCATTAGTGCTTGCAGTTAGACCTTGCCTTCACAAAAAAATACCTAACTACAAGCTACTTGCAGTATGGATAGTCCACCCTTGAAAAAAAAGTCACTTTCATAACAAAAACCTATGTACATTGGAAATTATTTAACAATCATTCTTAATATCCCCTTTTAATGGAAAATCTGGATACTAGTAAGAAAAACCCTAAAAATGAGGAAATATTTTTGCCATCAGTTAGCATGAAAAGACTTTTTTCCCCTCTAAAAAGAAAATACTTTTATTTAGCAAAAGACTGAAGGGAAAAGATGGGAATAAGTTTTTTTTTTTTTTTTGAGATAATTAAGATCTATAGGAAACATATTTATGTTGTCCTGTAAGAATTATGCTATTAGGCAGTGAACTTTTGCTTCTCAAAATAATGGAATGCTTGTTAAAGCCTCTCCTTTTTACCCCAAAAAAGCATTCTGCCAAATAACAAGATGTACAGGCAAATAAATCCATGTACAGCCATATACTGCTGAAGACTAATACTTTGTAATCGCTGCAAACAGCAAGTTTTACTAGGGCTAATCCGACTTCAGAAGCATTTGAGAGATGCTCTGTATCAAAGCTTTGCTACATTTGGTAAAAATTATTTTACTGGTGACTGGGAACTCTCCGGATCAGAATGCGCTCACTCAAGGAAACACATAAAATTCCAGCACATTTGAATCTCAGGCCTTCAAATGCATATCCACAGATAGGCACAGATGTATATTCTCTGCATTTTTACTGGTTTATGCCAGCAGAAACTAGTATAACTAAGGCTTTACATACTCCAAAATTTTTAACTGAGAGTCAAGGTTGGAAGTCAATGTGCTCTCTTATTTTGAAAACATTTACATGTCCTGTTACAGAAACGTTACCTGGCACAGCAGCTGCTATGAAACCTGTAGAAGTACAGGAATGGAAAGTCCAAGGCACTGAAGAGATCACCTGAGGGACAAAGCAATATACTCAGTGGAACACTGTTACAAGCAAGGGAAAAGCAATTACAGGAACATTATTAGTTTAACATTCCTCTGAGCCTTTACAGCTGGCTAACTTTTCATTTATGATGCTTTCCACATTTCTGGTGTGTTTAATGATTTCTTTCTGACCTTGCTTTTAGCCAGTTCCTGCCTTTGGCTGAAAAAGGGAAAAGGGATATGTAAAAGTATTCTCTGCGAGTATACAGAAAATCCGGCTTAAGCAACAGTTGCCAGTGGACAGACATGCATTATATCCATTTCTTTTATTATAGAGTTTGACATAATTCCTACTGAAGTAACAGGAAACACACACATATGGTGGTTGCTTCTGTCTTTGGCATTTGAACTCTCTAACACATAGCATGTTGAGAGGATAAGTTCTCCCAGGTCCAAGTAGAGCTCTTGAGTACTTGAATTTCCAGGAACCTGGGCCCTGGTTGCTCTTGGTAGCAACAATTTCTTGGAGTTCTCTAGCCTTTAGGCTCTACAGATTTGCAGGAAGCTCCATCCTTCACTTTTTGAAATTCAGGACTGTTTTGCTTAACATTTATGTCTATCCTGTGTGTGTGGGGGGGGTGCCTATGTACACAATATGCACCACCAGGCAAAAAGGGGAATTTATGTTTCTTTAAATGCTTCCTTGATTTCTGACTGAACAAATGTCTAGTGAAAGCAACAGGTGATCATCTTTACCCTTCTAACTATAAAAACACCAATATGGTAGGATTATTAGCCACCATAAAATAACAAAGTTCTCAATTTTTACCATTTGATCTGTTGCTACTTCAAATCTTGTCATGGGCTCAAGCAATGGGATACCTCTTATGAAAGCAACAAAACCAACACTCTGCATAGCACTGAGGGCAATGCAGAGAAGGAAACTCAGTTCTATATGGCCTGCTGGGACACTGCTCTGAAGAGGACATGTTGACCCAGGGAATCCTTGTTTTTTACCACGCACCAACTCAAAAACTGTTCTTTGTTGTCTATCCCGTGCTGCTTCTTTGCAAAGGGCAGCTAAGTAAGGTATTAGGAAATATCATGCAAATTACACCAAGTTATATACTATTCTCTGCTCTTCCTACACGATCACATATTATTGGTCATATCCAAGGCTAAAATTCTAGAGGGTATGGTCTCTAGAAACATGCATGGAAAGGAAAGGCAATATGAAAACCTAAAAAAGGAACAACTCAATACACTTTACCTGCTGGATGGGATGCAGAGGCCAACAGCACCACACTAGAAAAATTTTAAAAAATTAATTAATTGGATACTACAAAATATATGACAAGGGCTGAACATTATAAATTGAAGGTTTGTGTTTGTTTTTTTCATGGTGAAACTTATTCCAGTTAAGTAGAATAACTGAGGCATAAGTATCAATTAGAAGAAAAACAAAGTTGATTGGTAAAGAATCTCTGGGGTCACTTAATACAGTTTCTCACCTGAAGCAGAACTGTCATGAATATTTGATCAGGCCCTCTGTGGTTCTGTCTCAAAAATCTACCAGCATAGAGATTCCAGGTCTCTGGTAACTTGTCCTAGGGCCACTCTACCTACCCTCCTAGCAAAGAAGTTTTTCCTGCTGTCCCATTTTTAAACCATCAAAGCTGAAATGTATGGTTGTTTTTCTGTGTTATGCCAGAACAACTGCACTTAAATAAGTTTAAAAACACATGAAAATAACACTAAGTACCAGCCCAAATGATTTTTCAGAAGTAACAGTCCAAATGATTTTTCAGAAAGATATAAGTGATCAAGCAAATCAACTGTAACCAGTCCTTTACCTGAAGTATCACTTAAGATTTCTGAGGTCTTACAAAGACTTCATCCTCTGAGTTTGCATAGGCTGTACAGAGCCTTTTTCAGTGCTACTGATTCTTCCTCTAAATTTCTGATTTTTCCCAATTTTTTTCATTCCAAGTTGTTTCCAAGGTTAGAAGGCTACAGAAACATATTGTGGGGCACTCTAAGATGGGAGAAGCATGTATGTCTCCAAAGCAGAGCTACAGCTTCTTCCAATTAACAACATACATCGATGACAAACACTAAGGATAAGTGGGAGAAGGACAAAAGAGCATCTGCAGTCTTCTTCTTGAAAAAAGCAGTAAGCACTGCACTTAGAGAGGTAAAAAGACATTCATTAATGTTATGAATGCTAAAGCATTCCAGGGCAACTCCCTTTTCCACTGTTAACAGAGCCACTATTTCGAAACCTGCTCACTCAGCTCGTCCCAGCTCTCTACATGATCAGGCTACTGCACTTAGTGACCTGCCCTCGGCAAGCTCTGGTGAATTCCAGCGTCATTCACAGAGGTACCAGCAGCAAAACGAACTGCCAAGAGCATGGAAATGCCATGGCCAAGGAAGCCCTGGAGAGGGAGCTTGTCACTGAAATCAGCCATGGAACATAATGGGCTGGAGAAGGAAAGGGTTTATGAGGGATAGACAGGCAGGTATTTTAGGCTTCACATTCTGTATGTCTTTGAAAGGCATCAGCTGCTACAGTACATTCACACTGTCAACATTTATACATGTTTTTAAATGATGCAGTTGTCACAAAGATAATGAAGAAGGCAAAGCAGATCACAGCAGGTAATTTCCCCCCCACATTCCTCCCCTCACATGGGTGCTCTCCCTGCATGTGATGCCAAGAGGAACTCACAATAAACAGGCCCAATTCCTCAGTTTCCTGCTAAAGAGAGAAAAGGAAGCAAAGGTCTATTGCTTTTGACTGAGAAACAGAGAAAACAGGAGACTGGTAGGGGAAAGGAAACTGTATCAACAGTGATGAGAATTACGACTAAACTGTGTTACTCCACTTCCTTTTTGCACTATTAAATTTTAAATAAAAAAACACCGAGACTGGGAAAACTCAGAGAGAAACTTCCTTCTGCAACCAGGAGGAATTGATAATCCTACCAGACATCCCAGGTTTTGAACCAAAGAAAACATAAGAGGAAAACAAAACCTTATTTGTGAAGTGTGGGGCAGGCTAAGGCAAATGGGTTAGATGGCATTACAGCTGCACTGTAGCTCTGCTCTGAACAGAGCATCAGTAGAAAAGACACAAAGATGTTGAAAAACCAGATGAGGGATTCAAAGGTTTCTAGTAGGACAGCCTGGATACCAGGCTGCAGCAAAACTAAAACCCCTGTGCTGGATTTCTCTGCTCCTCTCTTTTTTCCCTGTACTCAATATTGAGGGCTGGGTCACCTGCAGTTTCCTTTCTGACTAAAAAGAGGTTTTGTCAGCAAGAATATTAATTTTTGCCTGCAAAGCTGCCTTCTTCTTATGCAGAAAATCTACTGCAGCATTTTTAATTCACAAAACTGATAGATTAGCAGCTCCTCCAGAATCCAGATTTAGTTTAGCTGCATAGAGTAGAGCCTAGGGCAGTGGTTGAGTCACCATCCCCAAGAGTACTTAAAAGACATCATATACATGCAGTGTTTAGCGAGTGTAGGACTCGGTAGTGTTTGGTTAATGCACTCGGTGATCTTAAGGATCTTCTCCAACCTAAATGATTCAATGATTCTACATTCTATCTGCCTGTGCCTACACAGCTGCTTTCTTTTACCCGCACAGCCGCACGCCGGCTGTGTGATTTAGGTTAGAAATAAGCAGCTTTAAAGACCCACGGATCATAGTGCTAAGAGGAGAAAGTTGCACTAATACCACACTAGCAAGTTCCTTCATAAATCATAGAATCATACAATCATGCTTGTATAGGCAAGATCTCCAGTACACGTTACAGTATCCTGTTCTGGAGGTGGAACTGGGATTCTGTCATGGCCAAAACAGTCCTCAAGAAGCCTTGAGTACAGGAAGCAGCACATACATTAATACCTGCCAAATCACAGAATTTAGCACTGGGCACCCTCTCACAGAGATAAACCCACGTTTACAGTAATTCTGACCCAGAGCTGCCTTTGAGGAGTTAGAGTTCATTTGGAGAATATTCTTCTACTCAGTGAGATTTAAAAATACTTTTGACTGTTTTCTACAGAAATTAAGCTTGTGCAGTAAAGCTGTGTGTACACAGCTCTACATAGCTCTCAAACACTCTGAACAGCTTCTTCGAAGGTCTCACGAAGAAACAAACCCCACCGGTGCCTTCTGCAGCACAAGGATTTAAGTCCCTTTAAATACTGGAGGTGGCATGCCATGGAGGTTGCAAACATGGAAAGAGCTTCCACCAAATTTCACACCCTTTCAAACATCGTCAGTTATTATGACAAAACAAAACTCTAAAAGAAATCAGATGTCACTTATCCCATTTCTATGGTACTGCTTGTTTTCCCTCGTCCAAATGTTATGGACTGTGAGCTTTTGTAATACAAAGAAATACAAACGTATATAGATATCTATAGACCCAAGCCAAACAAAGAAGCATCCAGTCTGCTACCTCCTCTCAGTCACCTGTTTTCCAGCAATTGCTTTGCACCATCATCTTATAAGCTATGCTGACCTTTAAGCCTCTTATTGGTGAAAATCTTTGGAAGATTTGATAACAAATTTTTGTTTTTAAGCAGATGCTGAGAATAGCCATCTTCCAATTTGCACAAATCCATTGTTGGATTATTTGTTTGTTTGGGTTTTTTGTAAAAAGAAAAGTTTTAAAATACATACCATTGCACCTCACAGCTCCTTAGCAAGAAGTTTCTCCCTTTCAAAAGCTTCCAAATAAACAATCATACTTTCCATGTAATGTGGAACTCCTGCTCTCTGCTGGACACAAGTTCACAGACTCCAAAGGACCATGATCGCCGATTAACAGAGAAGACACCCAGCCCTGACTTTTCAAACAAAGCTGCAAATTTAAGACCTTCAGCCAAAATCTGAATTTAAAGGTTCAGGCCTATGTGCAATTTTCAACTAAAATGACAACTGAAAGCCATATTCAGGCAACTGCCAAATGAAAAATCAATTGATTTTACTGCTTGTTTAATTATTTTCCCTTCAACACAGAAAACCAGCTACAACTCATTCAAGACTTCATGGGTTATTTCTGCATGTGGCAGCTATTTGCAAATTCCACAACTAATTCTTCCAAAGTTTCAATAAACACATCTACCTCCTTTGCATAAAACTGATTGGCTTTGCATTTCATAGTGCATTGCATAGACAGAAAACAACTGATTTAAACGAGAGCACTTCAAGCAAACTGATATTCAGATATTATCCACGAATGGGACCCTGGTGAATAGACACTGGAATCATATAGAGGCAAAATCACAGGCCTGCATTACTTATGTATCGAAACAGCAGATTTGACTGAACTAAGATAGAAAGAGAGGCACTGTTATCATATGGATGATGTTACAAGATAAATGGGAACTGAAGTGAAGCAATGTTCCTACACTGGTGTCTCTGATGTGTTCCTATCAATGATCTTTCATGTGGTCATACATCTAATCAAACAGAGAAGTACAACTTTACTTTTGTTATGTTTATTCCTAACTTCTGCTCCCTCTTTCATTCCTTTTGACTACCCTTTCTTTGAATTTATTATTCATATTTCATAGTGTCCCCATATGACTTTAGCTACCATCCTAAGAAGACGCCAACATATACAACATATGGATGGAGGAGAATGGGCATCCAACATATGGATGAAGGAGAATCTAATCAAGTTTCTATATGCCCTACTTCAAACAAAGCCTCACCAAAACCCAACAGAAGCCAAGTACACTGAATGTTCTGACTTGTGTGGCTCTTTGAGGAAAGGATTGAATTTAAAAATATGGTCGGTGACTCAGGCTCTTTCACTTGCTAAAAAATAACAAGCCACTTTTATATCTCCAAATCAGAAAAACAACTGAAAGTCTGAATTACTCAATCCCACTAACAGCACTCTGAACAATCAGTTACTGCTCATGTTCTTTGCACACAGTACTTTTGTAATCACTACCTCCCCTTCTGGCAATTTTGTACAAGTTTTATTTTCTGAAGTGGGGTATTGCCAGGGAGTTACTCTGTAAATATTATTTCTGGAAATGATAGATCACTTGTGCACATGGTGATTTAAAAATTCATAATTAACACCTCGTTACCTTCCCAGGTGTATATTGGCATATCCATCCATAACCAGAGCCAAAAAAATTCATCTGCTAAGCCATTCAGCTTAGCACTGTTCTTTCAGTGAATGTCCTTCTAAATTAATACATTTAAGTAGTGGTAGCTATGAGTTTCCTCAACAAGCCACGGTTGAAAATGAAAACATATACCACATAAAACCAGCTATGGTGTATCAAAGACTTATTCATTTTACCTGAATACATAGTTGATGTACTGTTGGTCCAGATCACTGGGAGAGGAGGGAAAGAAAAAAAAGTGCTTGTTTAGCAAAGCAGTTCATTTGGTATAAGAGATCAGTATATTAAGCAGTATTATAACACTATAATATTCCATTATATTAATTTATATAATATAGTTAGGTAATAGTAACATTATATTATATACATAATGAATATAATATAGTAATAACTTTATCGATATTAATAAATTAGCTAAATTCTCAATTAATCAGCATATTAATTTACACATAATTCACATATTATTTGTTGTTACTATGTCAGTGAAAGTCTCATTTAAAGTGAAGTAAAATGAGACTGACTAAAATTTATAACCTTTAACCAGAGATGGAAAACGGTTTTGAAATAAATGAGGTCATCCATATTCTACAGAGGCAGATATTATGAACATATACATAATATGCAGTGGCAACAGATCCATCTCCATCTATACAGACGACTGCAGATTACAGACACTCTGAACATGTAGTGCCATCTGATTCTAAGACTACTATTGCATGGCTGGAGTTCTAACAAGCAAACGGGATTAGTGAAAGGTTTCAAGGTGCTTAAGGCACTTGGCCATTCCAGTCCTGTGGTAAGTCAGCAACTGCTGAACACTTCTGAGACTGTCACAAAGGGAAGTACTGACAGATTCAAACCGTGCAGCTTTCCACATGAACACAAATTAACATTGCCTCTTAACACCTGTGCCAGTAATTAGGGGTTCTTTTTCCAGGACTGAGTCATCACCCTTGGATAACACAACGTTTAAAACTAATTCAGTGTCCCAGTTAGCAGTACAACTATCAATAACCACATGCTATTGTTACCAACAATAAATAAGGCTCCTCTTGCAAGGGAAGTCATTAATGATTAACCAAGAGTGGCCCAGCTCATGCTGATAATGCAGAGATCCCTACAGTTTACCTGACTGCTACACAGATGTGTTTCTAAGCCCCTTTGATAGCAATCTCTTTCTTTGTAAAAGAATATGAAAACACACTACCTTAAGGAGCCAGGTTTCCACAACTTGTGAAATACTTTGTAAACCCCTGTAATTGAAATGACATGTGTAATTGCCATAACATGCAATCATTCTGACAAACAACAGCTTGTTTGGCCCTGGTACTGGCAGACATGAACCCCTCTGAATTACAGTTTAGCAACACGGCACAAAGGATTCCTAAACCATGAGTAAAATGAACCTATCGCTTCAAATTAATAGTTTTCAAAGTGTTATCATCTCAGAGTACAGTCATGCTTTGTGGTTCTGCTAATTCTTCTGAGGAAGAAACTTCTAGCTCACAGCAGCTACAAAGGAGAGTGTGTGTGTGTACGTGCTTTTGTGTGTAAATACATACAGAAAAGTGTCACAGAATGGGTTCTTCAGCCCACTCGATTTTGGGGATAAGTTCTGTGACATATTAATCTGTGTGGACCCCTACGTAGAGCTGTTGGCTCTGAGCTATCTTCACTATTTAAAGTTCTCTCAGCTCTAGCATCTCCAGGTTCTTTACATTTTTGACCCACCCACCTCTTGGTTAGCTCACATTTCTATTCTGGGTAAAGCTTTAAGCACTCATAGAAGAAACAATACAGCTTCAGGCTCTATTTTTTCAGACTCTTTCTTCAAGGCCTTGGGGTATTTTTTTTCTTTTTTTTAATTCACAGAGAGAACCGGAACATGAAAATTAAATCCAGTAGAACACTGAAACAGATGTACCCAATTCTGCCTCTGCTAGACAAGGTGAAGGGTAGAACACATGTCCTTTCTCTAATGCCCTGTCTCGATAAACTTAATGCAGGAACTTGGTTCATCTGTTTGCCCTTTCTTATAGCATCTTTATTTCAGTTGATAGGAAATCTAATTACACAAAAAACAACAGTCAAATCAACAACTCTCAAAACCAAAGAAATGGAAAGAAGCTATATTTTGAGCATAAACATTTTGTTGGCACTTCCTACACGTTTCAAACACTCAGAAGAACCTTTCCGAAGATTCTCTAAGCAGTTTTCCACCTCCATGACCAAGCACTGCTTTAAAAGTGAAACCACTTGGCTTTGAGAAAGCAGTAACATCACTCATTACATCAAATAAGTATTTGATGTGAAAAAATCCATAGCTTCTACTTTTTTCTAAATGAGTAAATGTTTATATATATATAATATTTCCTAGAGGAAAAAACCTCCTATTTCACATTTGTATATTAACAACATTTTAGAATGGGATCTGTAGACCTCCTCTAGACACGAATACATATAAACACATTACCTCTGCCCTGAAAATTTTACAATTTGAATAGAAGAAATAAAGAAGGAATCATCCTTAATCTGCAGATAAGACTTAACATATGAATGAGTCACTCAGTCTATAGGACAGGTAAGAATCAAATACAAGTTACTGATTATCCACCCAAATGCTCCAAAGGACACAAATCTCCTAGTTAAAGGTTACTACTCTTGTTTTCTTCAGATTTTCTGGGTCTGACTGTTTCTAGCTTTTCAGGGAAGAGTTATGATTTATCTGAATCAATGTTTAGTCTGAAAAAAAGACAAAAGAAAACCTGATGGGTTATGCGACTCACTGTTAAAATTCTTAAAAAATGCGTATGATTGCCTAAAAAACCCCAGCATTTCAACATCCTTCCTCTGGGACCATATTCCATGATATTTTACAGTATTTTTGTCAGTTTTTAAATAAAATCTGTGTGTGCAATAAAGGTCTAACTACAAGTTATTGTTTGCCTTTTTCATGTTTATTCTCCTCTTAGAAAGAAGTGTCTCTCAGTAGGTAACCACTAAAAAACAACCAGAAGAGCTTAGTGCTGATTAAAATTGTATGTGCATTTTCTCATCCATGGTTAACAGACTGCAATACCTAGTTTATTCTGATGTTGTTTTCAACATAAAAGCTATAATAGGAACACATTTTCTTATGTTTACTGATCTTCATTCTTTCCAAGCGTTTCTCACGTAAAGAATCTCAAATATCGGTAATTTCATAATAAAGCTCATTTCTCCAAAATATTTTCTCTTCCTAAGTCTTTTCTTAAAGAAAATTACTTACCAACACAGACCAAGTGAATTAGAGCCCATAAATAACCACTTGGATCAAACTGCAATAAAGAATATCTACATAAATAAAAACATGTTCATGTAAACATACATATTGTGATTTCCCTGCAGTTAACTTCCCAAAGCAAGTACAGTGAGTTGGAGCAATGCTAAAAGGAAAGAGAAGATGACTAAAGAAGACTGGGAAGACTGAAGTTCTTCCTGTCCCCCTTAGAGACCTGGCATATGCCAGTTACCCAGGTTCTCAGCTTGTCTTGACAGGGATGGTTCTATTTCCTTCAGTTATGTACAACATTTTAAACAATCCAATCATATAGACCTCAGTCTGTTTAGTCCTGTATTGGCAATCAGGGAGGAGCAAAAGGATCAGAGGATCATCACTAAGGTGTTTATCATGTCTGCTTTCTCCTCTCAGCCTCTGCAGCAGCTAAGGCTCCAACTAATCAGAGTATCCAAAAGAGTGCTTCAAACAGACATCTGCCCTTGAACAAAGCAGGCTCTCTTCACAATCAACGGGTAAAACCAAATATTTTGAGAGGAGACATTTTAGATGTCTGCTTTCAAGGGAGATGAATCATATATCAGAAGTTCCTGCTCTGCTCCATGGACTATGCAGAGCTAGTGCAAGTGCAGTGCTTCCGATGGCCACATTTGATCAGATGAATCCAGACAAGTTCCAGATTCATCCGACTTCAGATATTAACTGAAGTGTCTAAAGCAAGGAAGCGGCCTTCATAGGTCTCCAAATGAGAATCTCCAATGAAGAAACCTTTGCTGGAAGGAGCACTCTCTGGAGGTACCTCCTTTCTTTCTCCAGTAGCTACAGAAAGTGTGTAGAATGAATACAAAACTAGTTTAGGAACCTTCTGAAAGTACATGCAATTAACTCAAACCTAAGTGATTTGCTGTAAGCCCTGTAAGAAGTAAAATCATGGTTTTCCCAGCCACTATCTTCACCAAAGAGCTGCATGTCCAGACCACTCAGAGGTTTTACTATGATGCAAACACAGTAAAACCAGCACAACTACAACACAGCAACAGGAAACATTTACAGTTCCTTCACAGGAATCCTACCCTAGCTTACAAGTAAAAGCTGCATCCCTCGTATCCTAACACAATGTCACACATCAAGGTCTAACTAGAGCTGCTTTACTAAGTAGAACTCACCTGTGTGTCACACAAAGGAAGGCACACTGCTGCTGCCAGGAGGAACAGCACACTGTGGAGAAAAAAAAACAACCACAAGATCAAAAGCTTGCAACTTGGATTTGTACTCTCAGCAAAGTAGAGGCAAATCCACTTAATTTTACACTGACACTTCAGTTTTTTATTCTATATTTAAAAAGCAATTTCCACCACCACAGTTAAGTTTTACTTCATGCATTCTTTGTAACTCATACACAGCAAAGCTGTATGGAACAGAAGCAGCAAAAAGCATCTCAGAAGTGATGAAATTAAGTTTTTTTGGTAGAGAATATTATTCTTCACTTGCCATCTGGCTTCCCTAGGTTTCTTCAGAAAGCCAAAATCAACCAATTTCTGTCTGAATGGCTACCAAAAACTTCTTTTATTAAGGTGAACTGCCTGTTACAATAATTCCAGCAGAAGTGACTCCCTTAAAAGTAGTGGTGTTACTCCAGAACACAGAGCAAAGTGAAAATGAGAGGTATTACACTAGAAATGGTTTAAGGACAATGTAAGTCCTCTCCTAATCCACTGACTTAAGTTAAATAAATTCTCAACCTGTGGCTGAGTCAGTATTTCTTCACGCTACACTGAATATCCTGATGTCGAATTTCTGTGGACTGTCACTATTAATAATAACATAGACTTGGGTTGGGAGCTTATTTTCCTGCTCTCTAGGGGCATAGGAAAAGACAGAATAAAGATTATAAAAAACTCCAGTATCCTTGACAATAATCCAGTGGTGAAGACAAGGCCAGAGTAAGTTAGATAATGGAAATAACAGGAAGAAATTAGGAAGATAATGCCTCTAAGTATACTAAATAGTAACCCAACATTATCCATTCTTAAGTACAGCTAAAAGATTACAGGATGTGGAGAATAACAAGTGTGCTTTCTTCAGGGACGTGGGGGCATAGAATGAAACTTTAATACATGGCTGGTTGACTTTTGTTTGTCCTTTTCTATCTCCTTTTTGAAGCCTAAACAACCAGGGCCATCAAGGGTTGGTAGGTTGTGTAGCTTATTATCACTGAATCACAAAATCACTGAGGTTGGAAGAGATCTTTAAGATCATCTGTCCCCCAGTACCCAGTACCACCATAATCACCCCTAAACCATTTCCTCAAGTGTCACACATCCAGATGCCTCTTGAACATTTCCAGAGACGGTGACTCCATCACCTCCCTAGGCAACTTATTCCAATGCCTAAGCACTCTTTCGGTGAAAATTTTTTACGGATATCTAATCTGAACTTTCCCTGGTGCAACTTAAGGCTATTTCCTCTCATCCTGTCTCTTCAGACATGGCAGAAGAGACACACTCCCACCTTGAAATTAATTATTCTAGTAGAAATAGATATTATTTACCTTTTATTTCTCACAAAAGGCATTTTTAGTTATTTTCTAACACATTAATCATCTTTCTGATAATGTTTATGATCACCCATTGGAACTTCAAACCTGGTTTTCATCTCCTTTCCAAAAACGTTATGAGCACTGCTTTTTCATTCAGGAAGACTGGTCTTCTGTCTTTTTTTATTTTTGTAAGAAGAAAAAACATATCGATTCAAGTAATGGTTAAAAAAAGTTTAAAAATATTTAATTACTCCTATGTTGCAACTTAGGCTCACCGCCCACAGGAATGTGCCTGACATTCTTCATTGTTCTGGTGCCATTATCTGAAGCAAATAGAGAAGCTGGAGCCAAAACAAGTCTGAATCTGAATGTGAGTAGTTTTAAAAGCTTACCTACAGACTTTCAGATGAGAGGTCTGCTGTAAAAAAGAAAGTATGATTAAAAGATTAAAATTTAACAATAAAAATGGTGAAATAGTCCTTTCTCCTTCCAAAAACTGGAAAATTATGATAGCTGATCTTATTGCACCAAACACATTAAAACTTCAATTAGCAGCATTCAACAGCCCATTACATTCGAGCATGGCTGAGCAAATTTAAACTGGAAAAGAAGAATCAGGATTACGGATTAGCCTACTTCAACTTGATTTATATTTTCAGATTACTTACCAGCAGGTAAATCTAAAACCAGCATGAACTTTATACCTCGTCCTCAAACTTAACTTGAATTATACCAAAACTGTGTCATGTATGTACTCAAATACTGAGTTTTCTTAATTAGGTACTAATTAGGTACCTAATAAAAGATATCAGTCAAATCAGTCTTGATCTAAACTCATGAAAGATTCCCAATTCTTTGGTACAAAATTATTCCTGAGAAGCTTCTCAGCAAGGCCTGTCTTTGCATTATCCTTGTCTGCAGTGCTTTTGTTTTTAAAGAGAGGAATCATAAGCATGTGACATAGAAGGAAAATATGAAACACCTTGACAGGGACACTAATCAGAGGACAATGTCACAGGGACATAGTATGGTACACACTCTTATGTCCCTTAGGCATAACCTTAGTGACCTCTTCTGTTTGTTACAAGTAGTAAACATGGGTCATTTATTTGTCTTCTATACAGACAACAGATATAATGAATGGAAGATCCCTTTTACAGCAAGACAGAGGTCACTGTAAAAATGACTTTGTGATGAATGATTTCCCCGTGTTAGCTCATCCAGCAGTTCTTTAGTCAATTAGAAAAACATTTCAAGAAAAGCCTAAAAAGAAGGCTTCCTATTATAGTTTGTGAGAAACAAACTCAGCTCTTACTAAAGGGTGCAGGAATTATTTACTTGACTTTCACAGGTCTTAGGGTAGATTCTCAAGAATTCAAAACAAATTTAAAAATGCACTGTTCCTCCTGCATTTCATATGGAGATATGATCTATCTATAATCATACAACACACTAGATATATTATACTGGTTAGATATAAGGACCCAGTTCTTCTCCCTCTCAGCTCAAACAATGAGATTTTTATGAGGAGACATTAAAATTATGACAGAGAGGGAATATTAGTTTTCAAAAGGAAAAAACAAGCAGGATCAAGTCAGTCTTAAAAATGCAGATCAGACTGGTGATACACATATGCCCTGTTTCATATCTCGTATCAGTATAGATACCTGCCAACAGCAAAACTCTCTCTGGGTATCACTAATGACCAGCTATCACAGAGAGACTAGAAAAGCACACTGTACTAATGCTGCTTGTATTAAAAGAAATTAAGTATCTTGTTATAGGGCAGTTATATCACAGTAGTTACCTTGAATGTATCAACAAACAGATCAATTACCTCTTTCTGCACAAACTTCTGGAACCCACAGGTTATAACTTCTGCTGCGTTGTGCACAGTGAGGAACACTGGGATTGGCTGCCGTTGGGAGAGAACAAAAATGCCCAAATCAACCCAGAACAGTCACACACATAGCAAGGGGCACTCCTCCTAGAGACAGCTGTCCCACATGTTTGTGGTTTGGGTTTTTTGTTTTTTAAACTGTAAACCCATGCCATATCTCCTAAAAGGGACTTAGACCCATTCCAGTCATTACCACATGGCACAGGCATCTTTAAATGCAGGCCCTGCTGTAGCACTGCTTGCTGCTTCTCCCACTTCTGAGTGCTCAGCCAGTTTGTTTGTACACAGCTACCTCAGTAAGATTTGCTCCAGGTTTCTGCCTCTAGTTTTCCTTCTCTGATCCAACATCTGCACCCTCCACAGTAAACAGTTCTCATTAGTTTTCCCATCTCTGTCTACTGGTACTAAGAATACAGTGTGACTCCTAGCAACAGAATTGCGGGCAAGATGACTTTAGGTGATTGCTTTCAGTTACTGCTAGGAAGAGATGCCCAAAATTAGGGTAGAAATGCAATAGTTCAAACACAAGTGATGTTGAAATTGTACTCACTGAGGCATCTGGACACCATCCCAACATGAAATCATTAAGAAACAAAACCCAGTGATAACAATAATGAATCAAACACTCATTGCCGGAGGCAAACCCAACCAGAATTAGTGGTTCATAATACTTCCTCCAAATCAGATTCATGGTCTCTCAGACAGTTGAAACAGAAGCAATTCTCTGCTCTGATTAAGATAATGTAAAGACTAAGTCAGTTTAGGAAGCAGTATTTCCCCACTTGTGTATAGTATTTAAATCACATAAGTAGAGAATGAGGTAATTTCTCAGTGATGTCCATGTTTTTAAGTATCAGGTGATATAAGCAGCAAACATCTCTTAAATCGGACTTCGCGTTCAGAAATCTGTATTTTCTGTAATTTTCTTTTCTTTACCATGAAGCCAGATAAGTATCACTAATTAAACATTTTAAGTCATAATGACAGCTGAGGCGGATCCATAAACACAGGAGTTACACCAAGGTAACTTCTAACATCTTTAAACTAAAAAGGAACAAAAATCACACAAACAAAACAGTTTCACCAGTTCTGAAAGCCAGTTCTCAACTGAGAATATAAAACCAGAAGTATACAACATGAGCAACCTGAGCCTGACATAGTAATAGGAAATACAAGAAATAGCCATAAACAAGGAAAGTTGACAGCAGAATTTACATTCTTCCTTTTGTGAAGCCAATTTGTTGGGGTTTTCTTTCCTCCTCTCTGCTTTTGGCTCTTCCAAATGTGTTTTGGAGCCAACAATGGCTCCAGTTTGCCTAGCCCAGTTAACCTTCTCCATATGTCTATTGCCTTTGATGTGACTATTTCTTGAATTTGTGAGAGGGTTATGAAAAGAAAGGTTTACTGGTTGGGCAGGCAGGGTGAATTGACTCTGTACAAACCTCCCCTCACAGCTCTGTATACTTTTGTTAATGCATCACAGTCCAGAGCTAGGCAGTCCTCCTCCACTTCCACCCCTGAACCCTTGGGCAGGGGAGACTGCCAGCACCTCTCGGGAAAGGCACAAACGGAGATAAAATTGTAGCCCTGCCAGTATACAGGAGTGTTTGAAAGTGGGTCTCCTTGGATTTGATCAAAAAAGTGTACATAAATTCTGCTTCAGGAATAAACTTGCTTAATTCAAATATGCTCCCAGTCCCAGTACAAGGCAGTACATAATAACTACGACCTAAGACTACTTGTCCTTTTGTCTTTCCTCCTAAAACAGCCACAGACTTAGGCCTCTAAATCCCCATTCATGTACAACAAAAAGCCATTCAGAAATGGGAGATTCTCCTTAAGAAAGGTTTGGGTTATAAATCAAAACCATTCATAGCCCCTCTGCCACTCCAGTGCAGCTCACTCATGAATGACCAGAGCAGGAACAGGAGGGAAACACAGTAACTGACTGCATGACTAGGAAGTAAGAAGAAATAGCAGAGAGGATGTGATTCATAACTCCTCCACTACCCAGGTGAGCAAGCAGAAAAGATGCTGCTGCCAAGGCTTTTTGCTGTTTCCAGGCAAGGTTCTTCTCATGGATCTTTGCTCGCTTTACACCAGAGAAGGCCAATGGAACTTCCTTTGACAAGGAACCAAGAGGAAGTAAATGCAATCACCCTGAGACAGAACTAAAGTGGAAGCAGGGGCTTCTGAGCACAGGCCTGTGTTTTCACAAGATTATTTGGTTCCAAGATGAGGCCTCCAACCTTGTTTATGAGGACAGAGACCACCTGTCCTTTTCTGCTCTGCCTCTCTACTGAGATGTTCAAGGGATCACTACAACCAGAATCCTGTAAAAAAATCCCTTTTGATCTTCTTTGGGGTTTAGGAGCTGACAGGAGTTTAGGAGCTGACTGGCTCTAGAGTTACAGTAAGATGCACTGACAGAATGCAGAAGGGAACTAGTGCAGAATTTGGGCTTGCAGACTGCATAACAGCAGTAAAACATTATTATTTTTTAAAAATTCATGTCACTAATTTATTTTATTTTTTAAGAAAGACTATATCATTTAAGTATAAAGCATTCAAGTTTAATGAAAGCAGATTTGACATCTTGTAAACATTTGATAGGTTATTGTGATGCAAATGGATCATAAAACTGATTAATCTAACCATTCCCATAATCTCTTTCCAATTTTCAATTTATTTTTTCAAATCCGGTAAAGAATCAAAAGGCTCTCACTCAAATGGTCTTCATCACTTTCCTGGACGGATTTCCCACAGATCCCACAGTCTCATTCCCCCTTTTGCAAAGTTGCAGCTAATAAGTTCTTCAGCTTCTTCCCTACTTGCAAAATTCAGACCACTGAGGATCTGTTCTGAAAAACATTGAGTATTCTGGAAAGATGCTGAGTCCTTTGGACTGTCACAGAGATGCTTTTTGATACTTCATAGGACTGAACCACTGCTTTAGCACCATTAACAATCGATGTATTATTTAAACCCCTCCTCCCTCCTTTCTCCTCAACCCAGGAACAGCATTAAACACCATGTATGAAGGGAATGTCCTCTGTTTACAAAGTAGAGATAATAAAGAATTGACTTCTGCTTGTGCATTTCTTACCAATCTAGACAGTGATCTAGAGCCAGCATAAATGATGCCCACAAAAAGTACTGAAGCAGGAAGCCATGACAGGATTTCAGACCTGTGAAAACAATTAAAATCTCATTATTTCACCACATTCTGTTTACATACAGTCAAGAACAGTTGCTTGCAAGGAATATAATAGGTATATATGTACATAAATTTCAAATGTGTGCATATTAAAGTCATTGTCCAATTGTTCAGTATTCCTCCAATTTACTACAAATCCAAGTCAGAAATTATTCACTTCATCTAATCCAAGAGAGGAACTATCTGCAGATATATTTTTTTCTTTTACTCTTTCCCTGGCTCCTCTCTCTCCAAAATTGTGTTGGTTTGTCTTTTTCCTTAGCAATTACTTGCACTGGTTTTAAAGGAGAGAAATTTCAACTAATTTCCTTGATGTTCTGTGAAAGGAACAAAAACTGACAAATGAAGGCATTAAATGGCGCATTTGCACAGACAGCACACATTTTCACTATGTACAAATACACTTGGCCACCCACACATTCATTTCTCAGCCAGATTTACAAAGAGATTCTTCCTAAAGATCAGATTGTCTCTGTGGGAGCCTATCTCTTGAGATTTCCTAATGATATTCCTTTGACTAAGCCAAACTCCTGGAGGCAGTTTGACAACTAATGGAGGAATGAAGTCATCAGATTGACCTGATTAATTTTTTTTTTAGCTATGGTTGTTGCAGCAGGGTCAGGTTTCAGTTCCGAGAAGGGGCTTCAGAATTGGCACTTTTCCATTTTTTTAAATCTTGTTACTTAAGGGGAAAAACGGACCAGGTAGGTGGTAAATTTCAGAGAGAATAATGGAAGACTTTGAGCAAGGGAAGAAAGGAAGAGGTAAGGGCCTGAATCAAAGGCTTCCCAGGACTGAAGTCATAGCTAATCCATTCACTCTTCCCAAGCTTTGAATTAAAGTCAAGAAAAAGTTAGCAAATAATGCTGGTTCTCAGAATAAAACCAAACTGCTTGTAGTTCCTTAATTTGCATTACACTTCCAACTAGTATGTAAGACTTAAAACGTTAATTACAGGTACCGCTACACTACTACACTTCATGGAACACAAGAAAAACAGACCACTAAATAATGAAATCAGAACAGTATGAATGAAAATAAAACATAAAGATACATGTAATCACAGACAAGGAAGAAACCATAAATATCACATTTCCTGTTATATGATTTTCCAAGATACTCAATCAGAAACCCAGGGCCACGAATACAATCTTTAGATCCTTTCACTGGCATAAATATTTGCTCTGGGTCTTCTTGAGTAGTCACCATAATTTTTTATAAAAACGCTGTTCCTTTTAAGGTTATTGACTTCAACTGGAATTTCATCAAGACCGAGATCTAAAACTGTCATGCCTCATTACCAATGAGTTCACATCAGACACCAACAAAAATACCCGCCGCCCTATTGGAACTGCAACAAATGGAAGGAAGGGGGAGGGAAGAAAAGAAAGCAGATGAAAGGAACACATGATGAAAACCGAATTTTCATTTAGAACATAAAAATATCATTCTTTCATGTTCCCCACCACTAAACTGTAGGAATCCCAAATATGTCTTCATCTCCAATGCAATACTGTGAAGCGCAATGGAAAAGGACTTCAGATGCTTTTTCCATGATGTAAGGGTAAAATTTTATGCTGCCAAGTGGGAATTTCAGGATTGAAAAAGAATGCATGGATGTTTGATGTAATGTGTCAGTATCAACAATCTGTCTTGTATGTAAACCAATTAGCAGCTTCTTATGTTGGCACTACAGTGATGTACATGCAAAACAGGAAAATAACTGATGAGTTTGTGGTTGTTGCAGGGCTAAATCCAAAGCCCACTAAAGTCAGCGGGTAGGTTCCCCTAAACCACACTTTGGAGCTTTGGTTTAAGTAAGGCTCTGAGCTGCTGCTTAGTTGTGAGGGAAATGTAGCACTACAAAGAATGCCAACCAGAACATATTGGACTTATGTGCCTACAAGGGTTAGGCAGAAGCTGGGCAGCAGACTGCAGCACTGTGTAGCATTTTGTAGATGCTATCCATATTCCATTGTGCTCCACAAAGACCTTGTTTTGGATACAAGCTTTGCAGATAGTATTTGCTGTTTAGAAGCAATGATGGAGAGTCCCTTAAAGTTGGGAGCACTGGGGGGAAGCAGATGAAAAGCAGGTTATCCACAAAATCTAAGAGAGATTACCCTAAGTAATATGTTTTCATTTGGTCTTTATTGTGAGGTTAGTATTCTGGACTTCACACAAAGGCTGATGATCTTTATGTAATAATTTAATACAGTTGAGACACTTGGAGATAAGCTGAACTGGTTCAGAAGGTATATGAGATCAGTCCACGTGACAGAAAAACTGAGACTTTGTAGAAATAAACAAACAAATGGATGGCAGTTTATTATTTGAAGCATGAGGAGACTGGATATGGTATTCCTAAGTATACTACACGTAGACAGAAAAACCCCAAACCAACAGATGGATTCAGAGACCAATATTCTGTAAGGGGTGGGAGTGTAGAAATATCAATATCCCAGTGGTAGTACTAAATCACCTTTTGACATTATGTTTGTTTGTGGGGGAGTTTTTTGGTTTGTTGGTTGGGTTTTGGGTGTTAGAGGGTTTTGGTTTTTGGCTTTTGGGGTTGCTTTTTTTATTTTGTTTTAATTTTGTTTTGTTTTAATACAGGAGCTACAAGCTACAAGTCCAGCTCAGCAAAGCATTAAAGCATGTGCCTGATTCTTCTGAAGAAAGACAGGTTTAAACTCATGATTAAGTATTTGTCTGTATTATAGCCAAAACGTGTCAATTAATTCTGGTCGTTCCATTCAGTCTATTCTAGAACAGGTATTCTGCATTCACTAAACTAGTAAGAAGTCTCCCAAGATGTATTTTAATCCGTTTTCCTACAGTGCACTGACACCTAGTGGCCTGAAGTCTCCAGCATCAAAATACAAATAATTTTTCACCAAAACTTTTGATAAAAACATCTTCAACATCATAAAGTGGCTCTTGTCCAGTATTTTCTTTAAATTATTTCAGAATTTGAAAAAAATCAAATATATTTTCCAAGTTCGGGGAAAAAAAAGATTCAACTTCTTTAATTTCATGGTTTAAAGCAGAAGTAATCATGAGTGATGACAATTTGAACTAAAAAAGGACATTACTGACAGAGATATTTCTTTAGACTGTTCTGTGAAAACAAAGTCTGCACCAAAAATACACATTTGATAATAATATATAGGTATCAGTAACTGCCACTAAAGCAATGTCTGTACCTAATCTTGCTTCTACCAATATCACTGATGGCTATTATAACAATATCCTCTATTTATCTACACAGCAGATAAAAGATTCACTTGAGTAAAACACAAGTTCTCTTCTACATCTGTGAAGCAGCACGCACACACACACACCCCAACCTGTATTTTTGCCAGTTAGTAACTTTCACAACCTATCTAACTATGTTGTGATCCAGCTACAGAAAATAAATATTTAGCAGATACCAAAAAAAACAGATTACCTCGAACACAAGTTTATCTCCACCCAGCCCAGCTTCCAGGAGAGGTGAAGCAGAAGTCCACCCACCAATGTTTGCCACCTGAAACAGAACAACACAGTATCTCTGAATTGTTTGTCCTCTTTAATCATGAGAATGACCTTAGAATCCACAGGACTTCTCACAGCACATCCTCATCATGGCTAGGCTTTGCGAACGAAGATTTAGGAAACAGCACATCCATGACTCCAGTTATCTACCATTTCTCTAGGTTACCAGGGATGCCACTATTCTCCTTTCAATCTTTCATTTCTGTGGGCTTTCATTTCCTGCAGATTTTCTAATAATCTGGTGCTTCCACATCCTTTTTCAAATGTTTTATAAATTACCATCTACCACAACTACCTTAATCATGTTATTGAATCCCCATTTTATCATCTCCTCCTACACAAGGTTTATGATAACAATAGCGATATTACAGCCACAATGATCTGAAGATGCAAGCGAGGCAAGGTTTGTGACAAGAGATGACTATCTTTTCATACATAAACTGTTACTGTTGGAACAAATAAACATGATTTCAGGACTGAAAGACTCACTTCACCTGAAGTAATAAGCCCCAAGGATAACGTGTGTAGTCCTACTAGTTTCAAACATTAGCTCCATGAATTCCCACGGTAATTCATGCTGGGTTTAGATTACAAAATCCCTTAAGCTGACTGCTTCCTCCCCTGCCTCTAGAGCTTGTGTATCAAGCACCAAGTGAAGTGTCATCAACAATAACATCATTATTCTGCATGAGCCTCTGAATCAGAGCCCCTAGAGAAAACATCTTTACAGCCAGATCACCTTGTGTATGAACCACAATGCTGCGGTTTTCTCATTGAAAATGTACACAACAATTACGTTCATTCTGCACTGACTTATCTACCTAATGACTTATCCTACCACAAAGCTGTTCCTCTGTCTATTACAGAAATAGAATGTGAGGCCTAGGAAATATTTGCAGATAGCTCAAAATGAGTAGTGATGCACACTGATTTTTTTTAAGCTTTAAAATAATTTATTAGCTTTCTTCTTCGTTAAGTTAGTGGTTTTCAGAGAGGTGTTTCATGTTTCTTGGGTGAAAATCCTTGAATATCTAGCACAGTTCAGACAGAGATACACTATTACAGTGTTAAATGACATTAACATCCATAACAGGTATAGAAGTGGGTTCATTTATTATTCCCATTCATTGTAATCCAATGATTTAAAGTGATTATTTAAAATCTTTCTCACACATACACAAATAAACAAATATTCACTCTACACAGTATTACATGCAGTTGGACATCGTCAGAGAAGAGAGGGCTCATTTTCCACATGGATATGGTAAATATTCAATGCTAACATCATAGTTCACTGAACATTTTTTAAGATGAGAAGCATACAAGAGCTTAAAAGCCAGATTTTCCTGATGTTTGCTGCAGTCTTGACCATGCTCTATTCAAGCCAGTGATGAATTCCTATCAGCTTTATTGTGAAGAATTTCCTCTTCTCAGGTTTTAATGACGGAAGTTGAAGTTACTGACAGTCTCAGATGCTTAGCACTATACAATATATTCTTAGATTATAATGGGAACAAAACCAATGACAGTGAACTATAACTGCATGAACTGAGAAATGCATTCCTTTCCTCCTTTGCTCATCCGTCACAGCTCCAAATGAAAGCATGTCTGAGCCACTTAAAAAAATTTCAAGGAAAGATCACTTTTAAAAGCCAGAACTTACGGAAAAATATTAAGATGCTGAAATGCATTGCCAAACAATAGAAAAAGGAAATAACTGTGGTAACACAGATACAATAAGGCAGTTGCTTGCCGTTGAAATATGCTTGTTTACTGTTGATTTACCACACATATAATTTTTCAAACTTTACTCAAAACCCTTTCCCCATATGATAAAAGCCTTGTCCAAGAGACAGCCTCTGTGTGTGCCAAAAATGAAGAAACCGTTCACTGAATATTTAATTGAGCTGAATACACTCAAAGTAAATGGAGATTCCCCAGGCAACTATTTCTAGAGTTGCTTGCAGTCCTGGGTCTGCAAGTCAGACAAAAATGTAAGCCATGCTAAGCAACAGAAAAGGAACTAAAGATATCCAGTGTGTGCAGATTTCGACATTATCTCAAAAAAACAAATGGGGAAAGTCTTGACTCTAAGAGGCCAGATTTTCACAGAATGCCTCACAAATTATCAACAGCACTGATGGTATATATGGACACTTGTCAAAACATTAAATTTCTCATTACAATCATCAAGATGACTTGTGATGCACAGGTTACAACCAAAGCTAAGCAGAAGAATAAGCAACGTGGTGTTTGTAAGTGGTTAATGATGGATTTAAGGTTGGTTTTGTCTAGCACAGCTAAAGAATACACCACAACTGCACATTATCCAAGAGTGTCATTTCCAAAGAAGACAGGTCGTACTATAATTGTTACTTTTCTATGCTGAAGCTAAGACTTCCAGTAAAATGAGAAATTATGGACTCTGTATATCTTAATTACATCACCATCAGGATGTCAAAAAAAATTAACCAAGACACATTAATGAATGCTTTACTAAGGCTTTATGAATTATGTTCTCTAGACAGCAAAAGCCAGTAATGACAAGAAGTACTGAAGTTAGCTTCAGCACGGAACAGCAAGACATTAAAGTCATTTTTCAAACAACTGTATTCTTAAAACAGTACTTACCCTTGAAAAAGGGTAGGGTAGGTAAATTGCAGGACAGACAGGACATACTGGAAAACAAATACCAAATTAATGGACATCAAACACCTAGAGTTTATAACATTAACAAACAATCACAAGAGCAACAAAATACACATAGAGAGTTTTCATTTTTCCTTATTTTGTTAGAAAAGACAAAAAAAATGCTTAGTAATTTCTCTTTCCGTGGCACATTTCCCCCCCTGCTCTCTTCAGGCCACACTGTGGTCTCAGAAATGCTTGCTAGGCCTCAGTCTTGACGAACAGCACCTGAGCTAACTTTCTCTTGAGCTTATCAGAAACACTGTCTGCTCCCAGGAACTACTGCTGTCTAATGAGCTCCTGTTTTTTAACAAACAACCTTGGAAACTTATTTTCCTTGCCTGCATAACAACCCAAGTGGAACAACATTTTCGTTATTGAACTTTTAGAGAAAGTTACCAACCCGCATTGCAGCCAGGATGGAAAATTACTATGACTAAAGCCAATTCTCTTGTGACCCTATAAACAGCAGTCCTAAGTGAGCCCCTTTGATCTCTCCTGGACCATAGCAAGCTGTGATCAGCAATTTCCCTCTGAGTGGGACGCCTCTCAGAGCCAGTGAACTCTCAAGTTTGCTATACTTGGAGGACTGCCACCGAACACTGACAATGGAGCCTGGGCTGACACCCCCACTCCTCAAGACATGACCATTTCACTGCACTCAAGGGGAATTTTTCACAGGTATACCTTGTACATACTTCTTCAGGTCTATGTGCACACAAGTGTCAACATGCTATAGCAAATGTACTATGAATGTTGCTCTCTTAGATTCTTAAGTATGTTAGATTCATAAGTAAGACAGGCCTCTAAGTGAGTCACTGTTGTACCTATTGTAAATTCTGTATGAATCTTTTGTTAAATTGTTTAAATTAAACTATTCATTTAGCACCATTAAGTTTAAGTGTTGTTAAAACCTTTAGGCCTAAACTGTTGGTCAAGTCTGGGGCTAAGTTTGGCATGGGGGTCCACTCTGAACCCTGTGACTCAATTGGAGTGTCTTATTCCCTTTTACCCTTACACTTTTGTATCCTTACTTCCACATAGATCATTTTAGGTTGATTTATTTTTAGATTGATTGATTTTAGTCTGATTTCTCTCTGTCTGCTTTAACCACCTGGAAATGATGTAGCAGATGCAATGATGTAGTAATGTAATAATGATATAATGTATGTAGTAATGATGGTAGTAGAGCAAACCTTGCCAATGAACTCCGTTGTGATTTCACCTTAACATTAAACCCATTCTTGCCAATACCTTTGCCAGTGATTCTTTGAGCAACGTAAAACACTCATTTGTGACACTTCCCACACCAGAACTGCTGGATGCTGCTTGAGGTACTGCGGAAGGTAACAGACACTGAAGTATATGGGGCATGGAGTGACTGAACAATGGAGAAGGCTACCTTCTGAATTGTACTTTCACTTTCTGAGCACACTCCATGCATCATACTGAATGGGAAAAGGATTAACAGAAACAAAAACCCATAAGCACCTGTCAATTAACACCATATCATACCACAGAGGCAACCTTTGGCAGAATCAAGACCAATAATCTTAACATAACTGTCTCCTTATGATCAATGCATCTCACACACCTAACATTCTGTTCACATGCTATTACGTGTAAAATACTAAGCAGTCCAGAAAGCCTATTGGAAATATAATACATGAGGGTGAAACGCAAAGTCTCTGTGTTATTGTTTTAGCACTCTTTGTCAGGGTCTGTGTGTATGGATGCTGGTGTCTTTTCATGCTATATATGTATGTATGCAAATATGAGGCATTATTACATGTCTTTCAACATGTATATCTGGATCTAACAATTTCCTGTAATGCAGTATATAAATACTATTCCTGCAAAGGAGAAGAATGACTGAAGCTTCCTCAGAGGAAATGAAACATACCTGCTGCTCCTTCCAGGAGTCAGCAGAAGCTGTCAAGGGCAAAAGGAGAAGCTGAAAGCTTTCAACAGAGAGGAAACTGTGCTGAGTACTTTGCAAAGTCCAGTTTTTAGGCATGTAGGGTGTCACTAAGAAGCTGGCATCAGTATAGAGAGACAAGGCATATTGATGAGCCATATTACACATACAAGAGTCAGAACTACCACATGGGTTTTAAATCAGGATGATGTATCTGCACATGTCCGTCCCCCTGCCTGCATTTGCATACCACCTGCAACAACTAAAAGCTCTATATTCTAGTTATTTTTAACTTTATTACACCAAAATCTATATTCAGGTTGTTGAAGTCCTTCTGACTTCCTCTCAAGTACAGTTAGCCAAGAACCTTTCCCAACCCATGACGCAATTTGGCAGCTCTTCTAGCCTCTTTCTGTTTAAGTAACCACTGCTCCTAGCAGTCTGTCAAATCAAGTGCATTATCTCTCCCTACAAACTTTGTTTCCTGTCTGGACTTCAGTCTTTTTCTGGGCATCCTTAATGGCAAGTGTACCTTGGAACAGAAACCAGTGGCCACTGCCCAAAAGAGGTTTCATTTTCACCTCTGAAATGCTGCTTTTCTCTAGCCCTCTCCCAGAAAATCCATAACGATTCCTTCAATAACATCTTTTCTTTCACAAATTGGAACCAGAAACACATACTCTAAGATAAATAGGACAGCAAGGAGCAGTTACTCTATCTCCCCCTTCCAGAGCGAAAAAACTACTTCAAACTATGTTTTAAGTCTACAATTTTATTTGCAATGTGGCCATCTGCAGCTTACTTCTTCTGCTTAAACATTTCAGCAACACTAATAAGCAACTCAGTCACACAGTGGAAAACAAAATTCTTGTCCTTAATTTGCCGACTAATTAAACTGTCACAGGGTCCATGGAAGTTAACATTTGTTCCACTACTGATACAACACTTTCAATATTTCAGGTTTTTCCCTTGGTATTATTGTTCCAGTTAACAGATCTTCTCTTGAGAATGAGTGTGGTTGCTAGATATCCAATCGTGCAATATATACAGCATCAGCGATACTTTCAGAGCAGCCTCATTTCTGGCTCTGTAACACTTCATTCATTGGAATGATAGGATGTCACCTCTTTGCTCTCCTTAACAAGCCAATATTGGAACTTCTGTGTCGTGGAAAGGTTGAGATGTCACACACTGAGAAAAACAAGACCGGTAGCAGACAGTCCTATCCCCAGTTTCGGGAGCACACCTCGCTGGGGGGCGGTGGAATGCCAGGGAATTTTTCCCTCGTGGGATACTCCCGTCGGGGAGGGGCTGGTCCGCGGCTCTCCCCGAGCAAAGCAGGGCAGGGCAGGGCAAGCGGAGGACATCGTCCCTCCTTCGCCTCCTGCTGGGTCCCTGCACTTACCTCGTGCCCCATTCCCGCTGAGCGGACCGCCTGCCGGCACCCCCGCCTCCTCCGCCCCGCCGGCCCCTCCGAGACTGGGGCGCCTCGCTCCGCCCTCACCTTGTTGGTGAAGCAGAGACGCCGGTAAGAAGAAGAGGCAGAAGGCGAGGCCGCCCGCCGGCCTCTTCAAGTACATCTGTCACGCGCCGCCCCGCGGCGGCGCCCGCCGCCGGCCATGGCAGCGACACGTCGCGCCGCCGCGCTCCGCTGGGCGCCGCCTCCTCTGGCGCCGCTGCTGCCGCTGGCGGCCGTGCCGGGGAGGGGCCCGCCGGGAGCGCCCCCAGCCCGGACACCGCCGCGTCCCGGGCGGCACCCAGGGAACCGCGGGCACCAGGGCAAGGCCTCCGCTACACTGCCCTTATGAGACCCCCACTTGGAGGGCTGCGTCCAGCTCTGCGGCCCTCAGCACAGGACACGGACCTGTTAGAGCGAGCAAGTCCAGTCACGAAGAGATGATCAGAGGGCGGGAGCACCTCTCCTATGGAGACAGGCTGAGAGCTGGGGTTGTTCAGCCTGGAGAAGATTCTGGGAAGACCTTAGAGCAGCCTTCCAGTACCTAAAGGGGGCCCATAAGAGTGATGGAGAGACTTCCTACATGGGCATGTAGTGACAGAACAAGGGGGAATAGCTTTAAACTGAAAGAGCGTGGATTTAGATTAGATATAAGGGAGACATTTTTTACGGTGAGGGTGGTGAGACAAGAACAGGCAGTGGATCTGCCTCGAAGTGTTCAGATTCAGGCTGGGTGAAGCTGTGGGCAATCTGATCTAGTTGAAGGTGCCCCTGCTCACAGCAGGGATGTTGAACTTGATGACTAAAGGCCCCTTCCAACCCAAACTATTCTATGATCGTATGATTCACTGGTGACATGTAAACTATAAATATCCCAGGGAGGTAGAGAAGCAAAGACACGTCCTATCAAGTCATGGTTACTGGGTGTCCTTTTATTATGGCCTAGGTAAGCCTCATTCTTGTCAGACCTGGTATTAGCAAGGTCCTATCTCTGCAGTTCTCACCTTGACTTTGCTCAGGTAACACTCTCTCTGTACACATACACCCTATTTTTAGAGGACGAAGCAGCATAAATAAGGAACTGACCATGGCCTAAACTGGGGAGCTAAGGGGGCACTAGGTAGTCAAATACAACCCATAAAATAAGCCTGTCTAACCTGCTATGTTTAGCCTCCAAAGACAAAGTCAACAGAGTGCAACAGCTGAACAGTCGCCACTGCATCAAGACAAATTCAAGCATTTTGGTGCATCAGACGTGATCCTATCTGGTTTGTAAGGTGGTGGCCCAAAACAGACATCAGATTTCCAGTGCTGAAAGATTTGGTCCATCCAGGTCTACAGAGATCACTGACAAGCCACTGTCAGAGTTAGAGATGGCAGGGTAGGTGACACAGCATTTCCACTTTGTAGAGCACCTGCTTATATAAGCATGGCAGAAGTCTATTTTGCAAACAAAGGTATACTTTGCATTGTGCCAAAAATTCAGCCTGTAAAGCTTTAAAAAAATAATAAGAAAAGTTTACAGATATCTGCAGAGACTAATGAAAGCACTTTTGACTTCATATTCCAGTGGGGTATCATTTCCAGAGTGATCTCTCTGGTTTTTTGCAGTATTTCTTATTACAAGTGGGAGACTTGGGCAAAGATGATATATCTTCCTACAGCTAAATGCAGAGGCAGGTTTGAATTCTTGTTAACCACTTACAGTCAGGGATCAAGAATGAACGTATAAATTTCTGCCAGTATTGTTATCATGACTGACTTGAATTGCATACTAAGTAATTGCTATACAGCTTTGCTCTAAATTTTGATTAATATGAATGGAAGTTTCTGCTCTACCAAGATTTTAACTATTTTTATTGTGAGATGTGAATGTGCTGCTAATTATTTAGTTTAGATGTCATTTTACAGAACATTTCTTCTTAACATAATTCAGTTCAAAGCTTGATCCATTCATATAGGAGGTCATGGGATCAAGGCCTAATCAGGTAATATTTAAGAGACTAAAATAGAAGACTTATTTTTGAAAATTAAAAACTTAATAACAAGATATAGGAATATTAAGTCACTGTTTGAATAAAAAACTACCAAAACCCATTTTCTTAATCAGTGCTTGCACAGCTGTGCAAGAACAATGATTTTCCCAGGGCAGCAGGACACTGCTTTGATATTCATTTATAAAACTCTTAAATTTAGACAAAGAAGATTGAAGGGGGCATGGCAGCAATCTTCACATCCCAAAAAGGCAGCTGAAAAGGCAAAGAAATAATCTCTTTCTGCCACGGCTAAGCGCAGAATGGAAAAGAACCACACTGGTACTTATCACCAGAAAAAGCCACCCTCACCAGGCACTTGGCAGTGCTGGGTTAACGGTTGGACTTGATGATCTTAAAGGTCTTTTCCAACCTAAATGATATTATGACACTATAATGTCTCCATGGCACAAGCTTGTGTCGTACCTGCAGGTTGTACATTACAACCTGGGTCCCTGCCACCTTCCAAATGGTTTGTTTTTTAGTCGGGGATTTCCTGCAATAATGAACACTGAACAAATTGTCTTGGGATATTGCACTGTGTTATGTCACTGCAGGTTGCTAAAGACAAATTAGATGAACTTTGGCTGATGAAGCTGATTCTTGCATGCCTGAGAGTTGCTGAGAGTGGCTTTTGCTGGGCCTGCCTGGCAGCATGGGCTTTGGTAAATGTGTAACCCAGAACTTTGAGCAGGCTGGGAGATGCCACAGGAGCTATGCAATTCCTTACCACTTCTGCTCTTGGAGCCAGCCAACTTTGCTAGGTTGTTTTTCAGGTTATTGATGGCAATTGTGATGGCACATTTGTCTACAACTGTTGATAGATACCTTCAACAACTGGAGGTGAGCCAGGCCTGAGGGTTCTAGGCATTGTTTCCTTCTCGTTGGGAAACTTGCCCAAGAAGACCTAAACAGCATCTGTGTTGTTGCAAAATGCCATTGTGCTGCCCCTGTCCTGGAAAGAGGGCATTTAAATCACAATACTATTTTCCAGAAAAATATTATGTATAAAATTGAGGTGTAAGAGGTCACATAGAAAATATTTAATTTTGTATTTACCATGAGGTATGGGATTGGGATTAAACTGTTTGCTTATGGTTTGCTTTGGGTTTTTTCCATTCCCTCTGTTACTCCCTGAGATAAAAACGAACATCGCCTATTTAATTTCACAGAATCAATTAGGTTGCAAAAGACCTCTGAGATCATTGAATCAACCCGATGACCCAACACCACCGTGTCAATTAGACCATGGCACTAAGTGCCACATCCAGTCTTTCCTTAAGCACCTCCAGGAACGGTGACCCCACCACCTCCCTCAGCAGCCCATTCCAATACCTAATCACCCTTTCTGGGAAGAAATTGTTCCCAATGTCCAACCTAAGTCTCCCTAGTGCAGCTTAAGGCTATGTCCTCTTGTCCTGTCACTTGCTGCCTTGGAGAAGAGCCCGACCCCCACTTGGCTACAAACTTCGTTCAGGGAGCTGTAGAGAGCGATGAGGTCTCCCTTGAGCCTTCTCTTCTCCAGGCTAAACAACCCCAGCTCTCTCAGTCTCTCCTCACAGGACCTGTGCTCCAGACCCTTCACCAGCTTCGTTGCCCTTCTCTGGACTCCATCCATTTGTTTTGCCGTTCGCTCATGGTTTGGTTTGGTTTGGTTTGGCTTTTTTCCACGGTTCCCTCGGTTACTTCCTGAGATAAAACCAAACATCAGCTCTTTAACTTTAACCCCCCCGTTCGCTTTGCCGGCAGCCCAGCTCCGGTGCCCGGCGCTGTCCCTCAGCCCTCTGGGCCCGCCTGGCGGGACGGGGCGGGGTGCCGGAACCACGGGCCGGCCCTACCGAAGGCTCCGTACGCCGCCGCCCGCTGACATCAGCGGAAGGCGGGGCGCTGCCGAGCCGGCGGCCAAATGGGCCGCCTGATGGCCCGTGACGGCCAGGGAGGACGGAAGGACCGGAAGATTTCGCAGTCGGAGCGTCGCTGCCCTGCAGAGAGACCCCGTTCCTGCCGCCCCCGCCCGCCCCTGTGTGCCCATGGACTCGGTGGAGCGCCGCCGCCCCCGACGCCGGTCCGGGCCCCGCCTGGCAGAGCAAGGTGAGCGCTGTGCCGGCAGCCCGGGGCCGCTGCGGGGGCGCCGCCGCTGTCCGGGCTCCGGGGAGCTCGTGGAGGAGGGGGAGAACTGAGGCCGTGGAGAGGGCGCTGCGGGGCGGTGTCAGCACCGCCAGGGTCACGGTCACTTGGCAGAGCCAAGCGATGGACGGGGAATGGCGTTCTTGCTGCTACCGGCAATTATCTCCTTGCTGGAGGGGGCTGCTGTGGCAGCCTGATAAATGCGTTGCTTCTCTCCAAGCTCTGCTGGCGAGCAGGGAATTGGAGCTAAGCGAGCTTGGTTATCACGGCGGTAGGCAGTGAGTCACAGCTTGCTTGGATTCGTCACTTCCAGCCGCCGCCTCCCCCAGCGAGGTTATGTGTGTGCTTCTGCAGTTTTGAGGAGATGTTTTATGACGGCTGTCTTTTCAGGGCCCTAAAAACGGCGGAGGAAACTGCGCATAAGCTATTACGGTTGTGTTGTTCCAGGAGAAGTTTTACATAGATATACAAGTGTGTACACTTGTAAGCAAACTTTCTCAGAAGGCTTTACCCCGTCTTCAGAGAGTACCGACAAACTGTTTCCTACCCCGATTAGTGACTACCAACCCCAGTTTCAACCCCAGTTCTCCCTAGTGAGTTTATGAAACTACTCTTTGAGTAGTTCCCCAAGTATCTGTAGAAGACAAGCTCTTACAAGATTATGTGAGCTTATTTTGGTGCCAGCGATAGCTAATTATCGTGATTATTGTGTTGTCACTTTACAAATCTTGCTGATTTTAATAAAATGCTTATTTACAGTGTCCGTGGGGAGCCCCTAACACAACATCAATATCATGTTCTCTTGCTGATGTAATGAGTGAACAGCTGGCAAAAGAACTGCAGCTGGAAGAGGAAAATGCTGCTTTTCCTGAAGTGGTTGCGTAAGTTTGGATTAGTGATCTCCATAGCTGTGCTGCCATCTTCTCTCTCTTGTGCGTTTTCTTACAGTGTGCTTAGTGCATAGCAATATAGCAAATGCTTTGCCTGTTGCCTCCTAACTCTGCTTCTTCAGATCTTTTCAGTGAAGATGGCTTACCCCAGTTAAAAATCCTCCTTAGATTCTCTTCTCTGTTGCCCTTCCTTCTTTCTTCATGTTTTCTTTGCATTTTCTGGGTGCATTAACCCAGTCTGTAAGCTATGTTTAGAGAAATCTCAGAAATAGGTATTTTTTTTCTACCCTTTTAGAGACTTCTTCTAACAGTTTAAAATGTTATTTCAAGAACTGTCAGGTATATCACCTGTATCTTCCTACTACTTGAAAGCTCTAAACAAGGGCCAAGAGCTTACTAGTTCTAAACTTATAAAAATTTTTACTGCAGTCTTTCCTGTGAAGCAGAGCAAAGCAAAGTGACACTATTTGCGGGTTTGTTTTTATTTACAAAACATATAAATATGTATACACACACATACACCTGTATGCTGCCTTTTTTTTGGTGAAGGACACCTTAAAAATAGTGCTTAATGCTTCTTATAGAATGGTAAGCAAGTGAAAGTTCAAGTAATGTTTCCATCATAAAAAGTGGCAGAGAGAAATGAAGTCATGATCTATTAATATTTAGTGTTGGCTTGAAGGGGAGGTGGAGAGCTGAGATCCATTCCTTTCTGTGCAGCTCTACATGAAGTCTTTTGTATAGCGTGATGAAATGATACAAAGCAGTGGTTTATGCTTACAGTACTGAGTTTAACTTTTTAAAATTTCTGCTTTCATCTCACATAGTGTTGCTGAAGGTCCATTTATTACAGGAGAAAATATTGACACTTCTAGTGACCTAATGCTAGCTCAGATGCTGCAGATGGAATTTGATAGGGAATATGATGCACAGCTTCGGCGTGAAGAGAAGAAGATCAATGGAGATAGCAAAGGTACCTTCATCAGAAAAAATATTTTTGCTTTGGAGATATTCTTGGCACTCTGTTTAAGTTGGCAGAGCTGTGAGGAACTAGCAAATCCCTGATAATCACTGACATACTTACTTGTTTTCTTTCTCAAGTCTCCATATCCTTTGAAAATTATCGGAAGGTGCATCCCTATGACAGCGACAGCTCAGAGGATGAGGTTGATTGGCAGGATACCCGTCATGATCCTTACAGAGCAGGTATGTGACAGTTTTAAGCAATACAGTTTCTTCAGTTCATAGGCCTAAGAATATGACATAGTTAAATCAAGTTTTCTTTGAATGTAAGGAGGTATACCAGTTGTATGTAAAAGCAATGACACCTCATTGGGAGGTGTCAGCAGATGGTTGGGCAGGTAATTTCAGGCTTCTGTCTGCCAGTATATTGGCTTCAGAGGCTGAATCTGGCTAAATAACTATTGTACATGGAAAGTATTCTGAGATGGGCATATCTGTCATCTACATTTGGCTAGGGTCAATATCATCTTCACACAACATTGAATATTCCTGTCTTAATATGCCAAAAAGGTGTCTGATACCCCAGAGAAGATACAGAAGTAAGTCATAACATAGCAAAAAGCTGTCATGCTTAGGATAAGAGAAGGCTTCATTAAGATCATACAATTGAAGTAATCTGAAATTATGTTACATTTTTGGACATTGTGGGACCTTTGTGAGCATAAGTTATGTTTGTTTTGGTGTAAATTTTGATTTATTTTTCTCACTGCTGGCAGATAAACCTACTACCACACCGAGAAGGGGTTTCATAGGAAAAGGAAAAGATATTACTACTAAACATGATGAAGTGGTATGTGGAAGAAAGAACACTGCTCGCATGGAAAATGTAAGTGAAAACTTAGGGAAATTTATTTTGTGTATAAAACTGGAATGCTGCAATTCAGCCAAAGAACTAATGCTTGTCCATGTGTGCTACTGGATAAGATGCTGATTTTTTTTTTCCCATCAAATCAAAGCAACGTAGTGTTTGGTTTAGTTATTCAAATTGGCAGTTTGAGTTGTGTGGGTTTTCTGTTTAATAATAGTTTGTTATTGACCATGATTCAAGAATTTGCACAGAACTGTTTTGGCGAAACAAAACTATCAGCAAGTTTGGCACACAGGCAAATAAAACATTGAAGCTACTTTTGAAAGGCATAGCTGTTGTGTAACCTCCTTTCTTTAATTAATTTCGTCTGATGAGCCAAGTAACTTATTTTCAGTCAAATAATTGATTTACAGCTTTTCAGTCTGTTTATCTATAGCACATGCCTTCCATTTTCTTTAAGGTATGTGGTGCAACCTCTGCAAATAAGGAAATGCTGCAAGTGCTATTTTTGCAGGATGTTAGGTAATCTCATATCAATTTGGGTAGAACTTTGAGTTCTGAGTTGAAAGCAATATGTTTTTTAACATAGTGACAACATTACACAAAGTGGGTTTCACATAGGTCCTAATCTACCCTGGGTATTTCCAAATCAGAATGAGAAACTTCTGTTTGTGCCAACTTTTGGTGTCTGCTCATAACAATGCTTAAATTTCTATTATTTCTACTTGTAGTTTGCACCTGAATTCCAAGTTGGGGATGGAATTGGGATGGACTTAAAGCTGTCCAATCAAGTCTTCAATGCCTTAAAGCAACATGCATACTCTGAGGAACGTCGAAGTGCAAGGCTCCATGAAAAGAAGGAGCACTCCACTGCTGTATGTTTTTAATAAATTTTCTCTATATACTTTTTATCTTGTGTAATAGCTGAACACTGCTTTGGAAACTTCTAGAAACATTCCATTTTTAGTAAAACAGTTAAGAAATATTATACTAACATTGCTGAAGAAGATGTTATCAGCCAGCTCCTAGAAAAAGGCTGTTTTCATTTGAGCTGCATTACTGTGAGAGCCATAACAAAGTAAGAGCAAGCACCTTCCATTTTCTTTTTCTCTTTGTCTTTCTAAATTTAATCAGCTATAATGAATAAACTGGCTGGAAGTTATTTATAGAAACTATCCAGAGGACTAATCCTCTGCAGTTCAACCCTCTGGCTCCAAATATCTGTCTTCATAGCAAGCTCCAGGAAGATGAGGTGACCAACTAAACTGACTTAATAATTTAGGAAGTCAGTTGATAGGCTTTATGGGTGATTTTAGAGTAGAGCCTCTGGTGATTCCTGCTGTGGACTTCTTCAAATCTGAGTGTTATGCTTTTCTTTATTATTACTGATATCAAAGAAATGTAATATTTAGGATATTTTGATTTATGATTTGTAAAGACTTCTTGAAAACACTGTAGAAAGTGCTGTTGAGTCTGTGTGGAATTGGTAAAATACTGTATGTGTTACACAGCTGATAAGGAACCTGAGAGTATTAAATCCTAAGATGACAGTCCTGGAGCAGACTGATTTTGCTTCATCTGTTTATTTCAGTTTGGTTTTTCTTCCTCTTTATCAGTTGAGAGAATTTTATTATTACATTATTCTTTCCACATAGTTGAAATCTTGTGGTGTATAAATATCCTGAATTTGCTGTAAAACAAATAATTATTTTAATGAATTGACTATTAATTTCCTGCCTGTAGGAGAAAGCAGTGGATCCTAAAACACGTTTACTTCTGTACAAGATGGTCAATGCTGGGATGCTGGAGACCATCACAGGCTGCATCAGCACAGGAAAAGAATCTGTTGTTTTTCATGCCTATGGAGGAAAGTAAGTATGTTGTTGTTACTGATGGTAGCTTTAAGTACTAGAGATGATTTAAAAAGCAGAAACCACAGAAATATTTAAACAGCTCCTTTTATAGCTTTTTTATTTCCAAGCCTTTCAAGTCTGTATTCATATGTATGCAGATAATAATAATAAATCTAAAAACCAAATGGTACCAACCATGAAGTAAAAAAAATCCCCACTTTCCTCCTTGGAGTCCATTTAATGAGTGGGGACACATCCGCCTGCCTTTCTGTAGAAACAGATGTACTCCTTTTATAAAAAAGAAGTCTGGAGATTTTTGAGGAACTCTTTCCACCAACCTGCACCAGATTATAGAGGTGTCATGATGGTATTAGGCTACCTGAAGATTGTCTTTCTGTACAGATCGCTGTATGGTCAGCTCCATCTGTGCAGCTCAGTGGAGGTGCTGTTTGTTACTTTAGGGTTACCTTGAGCTTAGTGTTGGGATGCTGTTCACTTTGTGAGTCATGCAAGAGTCCAGTTGTAAAAGCTGCCACACTGGAAGGATTATAATACATTAGTAGTGATGGTAGTACATTTAGCTCACTTTAAATTAGTGGTGTTTGAGAAAGAAATAACAAAACCCAAATACAGATAATCGATTTAGAGATGTCAAGATAGAGGTAAGTTGGAGTTGGGGAGAAAAGCTGGGCCCTTTTTTTTTTTTTTAACTTGACTGTTGCTTCAGTGATGTTCAGGAGTGTTCTTTTGCCTGGTACTATTTAATATTTTTGTGGTGCTTTACAAAATACTCTGATGCTACTATTATTGTTCTAAGGGAAGACTATTTTCACCTGTAAATTCTTGTAGCAGGTATATCCATTAACAGGGCTGTTATTAGCTATGACATTTAAGTAAAATATTACCAAACTGGGAGAGGTAACGTGTTTGATAAGCAACATATAATCAAAATGCCAAAACCCAAACATTCATATGCAAGTTTAATCATAGAATTGTTATAAACTTAACTTGAGTTGGCTTCTAGATTTGATAGAAAGTCAGACCTCTTATATTAAAAATTGCTGTATCTTGTATTATATAAAAAAAACAAAAGCATGCATTTGGTTGTAAAGATGCAAATAGTTAACTTTGTTATATATTTGACTTTTTCCACGAGAAGTGCAACTGAAGATAAAGTTATTCCTCTGGAATGTGCCATCAAAGTGTTTAAAACAACTCTTAATGAATTCAAGAACCGTGACAAATACATCAAGGATGACTACAGATTTAAAGACCGCTTCAGTAAATTGAATCCACGAAAGATTATTCGTATGTGGGCTGAGAAAGAAATGCATAACTTAACAAGGTAAAGAAAAAAAATCAAGGGTCATTGTCAAATGCCTTCTCTGTGTAAGGAAGATACACTATGTCTGGGTAGAAGTTTAGATTTGTTTTTTAGGTCAAAATAATATACAATGTGCCATAGATTGAAAAAGCCTCTGGTTTCTTACAGTTTAATGAGTTGTCAGCATCTTCAGTGATTTGGCAGCACAGTTTACGAGCCAGTGAAGTTAGCAGGCTCTAGTTGTAAAAGTGTTCAGTGAGCATTCTTAGACTCACTTATGACTTTAGGATCTGAATTTTCCTATGTGAAATAAATATATTTATTCAGTTTTCAATTCTCTCTATTTCAAAGACTTTTTTTATTCTGAATCGAGTTTCTTACACACTCTCAGATTGGAAATGAGCAAGCAGGAACTAGAACTATATGGTTTTGGGGCTTTTGTTTTTCTAAATCAGTATCTATTTTCCGATCCACAGAATGCAAAATGCTGGAATTCCTTGTCCTCAAGTGGTTATCCTTAAGAAACACGTCTTGGTTATGTCTTTCATTGGCAAGGATCAAATCCCAGCTCCTAAACTAAAGGATGTAACACTTAGTAGTGAAGACATGAAAAAGGCCTACTATCAGACTCTCAATGTAAGACAATGCTGATTTCTCCTCCAATTCTGGGTTGTGTTTTCTTTTAGGTGAATAATTTGAAGGACAAATCATCATTTATTTACTTTTTAGGATGCTTGCATCACTTCCAAGATATGAAGTTCAAAGTCTTATTTTGCTGCTGTTTAATATGTGACTTAGAATAAATAAAAAATTATCCACTAAAAAAAGATATTTAAATTTAATCTTAATCTGAGTGGAAGACATGCTGGGACTTGTTGACAGATACTTAGCAGTAGAGAAATTATGAGCAAGTAGTCCTTTTATAGAAGCAGCATGTGGTTTATAAAATTCTCTGAAGTCTTTCTGGGCTTACCAAACACATAATTTACAAGGCTTAAGCACTTTCAAAGAATGAGTTAGAATATTGCACAGTGGATTTTTCTATTTTCTGCTGTAATTGGTTCAAATGTACCTGCTAACTGTCCATTATAGAAATTAAAAAACTGAACCAGCCAACCAACCTTGCATGTTGGTAATATAGTCTAGGCCTCAAATTGTGAGACCAGTAAGCAACACAACCATGTTTTAAATGAATATGTATGCTGGTTAGGATTCAGCATCTACAACTCTGAGACTTCTTTCCTATGTGATAGCAGGGAAAATGACATGTATATCTAGAGAACGTGTTTATCTGTTTCGTGCACTTGGACTGATTGGCAGAGCTGACCTGAGTTTACCAGACTAATTCCTCAGACTTGCCAAAGCTAAATTCAGTGATAAAAGCTTAGTTTGCTGGCAGAGTACCAAAACTGCGATTCCCTGTGTGGAAATTTATTGAAGACTTGGGTAAAAATTATGTAAATTAAGTCAGTTGGTTGGGGAAAGGCATTTTGTTTGTTTGTTTATTCTATAGTCACACAAGCAATATTTATGTGGAGTATAGCATACTTCTTTCATTAATTTGGTTCCTTGCAGATGATGCAGCAGTTGTATAGGGAGTGCAACCTGGTCCATGCAGATCTGAGTGAATACAACATGCTTTGGCATGATGGGAAGGTGAGTGTGTTCTTAATGTGGGGAGGAAAGGTTTCACAGAATCACAGAATATGTTGAGTTGGAAGGGACCCACAAGGATCATGGAGTCCAACTCCTAGCCCTGCACAGGACCATCCCAAATAGTCACACTATGGGCCTGAGAGTATTATCCAAATGCTTCTTGAACTCCCTCAGGCTTGGTGCTGTGACCACTTTCCTGGGGAGCCTGTTCCAGTGCCCAACCACTCTCTGGGTGAAGAACCTTTTTCTAATATCCAACCTAAACCTCCCCTGACACAACTTCAGGCCATTCCCTTGGGTCATGTCACTGGTCACCACAGACGAGATCAGTGCCTGTCCCTCCTCTTCCTCTCATGAGGAAGCTGTAGACTGCAATGAGGTCTCCCCTCAGTCTCCTCACCAAGTGACCTCAGCTGCTCCTCATACAGCTTCCCCTCAAGGCCCTTCACCATCTCCATTGCCCTCCTTTGGACATTATCTCCAATGTGAAATTTTAATACAAAGTGAATCGCTATTTCTCTGTGACTACAGGTCTGGCTCATTGATGTCAGTCAGTCTGTAGAACCAACCCATCCTCACGGACTTGAGTTTTTGTTCAGAGACTGTAGGAATGTTGCACAGGTAGGACCTCTTTGTCTGACAATCTTCTGTTCTGCTGAATGTTTTCCAAGATAAAAATCAATTCAGAGCTAATGAAAAATCAACCAATACAACTCAGTAAAAAATGATCACCACCACATATATACAAGATTACTCTTGCATATTGTCCACGCTGATGGTGTTCTTCTCTGAAAGGGAAAAAAGTGTGGAAGAGTAAAATGATACCACTAGAACTTAAAACTTATTTCAGTTATTTCTATTTGTGGGTCAATAAAAGCAAATATGTAACTTTGACTAAATATTGTGATTGTAACTTGGGGAAGGAAAAGGAATATTTTGTTCTGTGTGGTAAAGTGTTTAATGTGTGCTTTTTATATTGACTAGTTCTTCCAGAAAGGAGGTGTGGCAGAAGCACTTAATGAGCGTGAACTCTTCAATGCTGTCTCAGGTTTAAATATTACAGCTGACAATGAAGTAGACTTCCAAGCAGAGGTATAGCTTTCTCTGTCTAACAATTTTAATTTGGTTAGCTATAGTAGTTGTTGTAATACCTTAACTTTCCACATTTAGTTTGCATGATCAGTGTGTGTGAATAAAATTCAGCAGTCATTCTGCATCCCTTTTTAAAAACTTGAGTATTTCAGCCAGTACAAACGTTTACAGAAACTCATATTGACAGACCTCTCCACCCCCTTTCCTGATTCCCCTGCTCACAAGTGTAAAAGGCTTCATGTTGCATTTAGTTGCTTCTTTCAGGATTAAGGCTAATCTAGTGATCTGGTTTTAGTTTAAAAGCTAGCATTGTTCTCTTCCCTTACATACCTTAAAGATTGTGCAGAGAAAGGAAAGCTGGGTAAACAATAATAATTGTTCTACTGCTTATTTTCATGGTTTAGATATTAACTTATTTGAATTTAGAGTTTTGGCTAGCGTTTTCAATTTTCAAGCCTAAAATCATGCTACTGTAAATATGGATGTGGGAATCTTTGGTCACTGTTGGCTTTTAATTTTCAACCTTTGTAACTCTTCAAGGAGTGCATCCTGATATCAGATATTGAAAAAACCGGTTGTCAAACAGTCTATATTTACTAATTAAAATTAGGGCGATGTGGCAATTCTACTCTACCCAATTACTCACGGCAGTGTATGCTAGTCCTGCACGGAGTAAGTGGCAGCTTGAAATTAGGTAACTCCTGGGGAAGGTCCTCAGAGTAAGATAGAGATAAAGGGACCACAACGTCACAGTTCCATGATCATTATGTATCAGGTAATCAAGCAAAAAACAGTTCCCTCACTGACTGTGGTGTGGCACCGGGGGGTAGGGTGCGGTGTTTTTCTTCTTGTTTTATGTCACTTTTAGTGCTTGTAAGTTTTATGGGAAAGATTTAAAATTGCTGCTTACATAGAGGAGAATTTGAGCAGCTTCTTAAACTTCAGACTTTTGTTACTAGGGACTAAAGTCAAAATTATCTCCTCTGGAGTAGAAGGGGAAGCAATCCAAACTTAACAATCAGAAGATCAAAATAAGCCACTGTACTGTGTTACTTCTATTGCACAAAACACTGAAGTATATCTGTATTCAGCTTTCACTGTTAAAAATTACTGCAGTGGGTTTGTAATGTTAGTATTACTTGTATTTCTCTCATGCTGATGGATTGGCTGAGTTACAGTGGAGGTGTTCAGAGTTGGAGAAAGGGACATTTCTATACTTTGAGGAATACAGCTTAAGACCTAAGAATCACGCAGGGGTACATTTCAGTTATGTAGCTTGAAACTATAATGGAGTGCAGCTCATTTTAGTAACTTGTTGAGAACATGTTTCAAGCTGTTCTTTCAATCACTGAAACATACCTGCTCTGTCATCTACTTTTTAACACTGTTTAGCAGCATTTTGGTGCAGGCATGGTTTCATGATTTCAGCACGGTTTTATTTTTGTCTCTCTAGATTGAAGCTTTGGAAAAGATGAATGAAGATCATGTGCAGAATCATGGAAAGAAACTGTCAACGTTTTCAAGTGATGGAGACCCACCTATATATGATGAATAGCACTGAGTGTATAGCTGCTAACAAAACAAAACACAAATTTACTGCTTCTAACTATGTTGGTGCAGTGGTAAATGTCAACTACCGATGTCAAGAGAGAGTGGTTGGCTGGGAATACCAAAATGGAAAACACAGCGAGCATAAGGTGATGCCTCAGTGGTTTGCTTTTTTTTTAACTTGTCCCACACATCAGGCTGGCACTGTAAGAATGGACTGTCACTACCACTTTGGACAGTCTGACAACTTCACCAATTTCCCAGTTACATTAGACTGATGTAGCTCAGGTGGTCATATTTTGCATGATTCAGAGCTTATATATGTTTTAGTTTAAAAAAAAATTTGAAAAATCATCTGTATCATCCAAAGTATTTAGTGGGAAAGCACATGAGAAGAGCCCTTCTTTTTTTCCTATTGCAGCTTGAAAAACTAATTTAAAAATGTGTATGGACACAATGTCAGTGAACCTTTCATCCATCTCCACCAAGGGCAAAGCGAAAAGTCAAACTACCCACTGCAATTGTATGAAAATGTTAATTTAACAAACTAATGTATTTATATATGCAAAAGTCTGGACCTTTTCATTTGAAGTAGATGGAATGTGGCTCTAACTATCTCTGTAAATACAGTTGGGTATTACATGAGAAACAGATATGAATTCAACCTGAAGAGGACTTCTTTGGTGACATGCCAGGAAATCCTGACAGCTGCATCCAAGGTGCAAAGAGTAAGTTCAGTTAGCTTCACTCAATATACAAATGGTTCCAAGAACTCGGTGCAAACCAAAAACAGAACTCTGTAATAATCCTGTCTCTGCCTAGGATGTCAGTTTAGAGCATCAAATGTGCTTGCCCTGAAGGTAATCATAGACAAATCTGTGTATTCTTTTTGCACCTGTAAGCAAAAAAGCTTCACTTAGAAATATTTAGTTTCCCCAATCTATTTCATACTTTTATTCTTAATGTCAGACTTTATTTTTTACAAAGTACTAAAAATCTAGTAACGTTTCTCTCCAAAACAACACATTTAAAGATGGACTGATGTGGTGGGATGGTCTGGAATTAAGAAATTCTAATCAACTTCTTTTTAACAGATTGCTGGTTTTGATGCTGCTCTTTATCAAGCAGAATATAGTGATGCTACATGTGACATTCTCACAGTGTGCTGTGAAAGTGACTTTTTTATCTCTTTGTTGGAAAACTCGTGGTGAAGTAAAATCTTAAGATCTTATGGTGGTATTCTTGTATAGTTCTTTGCATCATACAGGCCTTCACTGATCCTCAGGGTTTCACTGGAGCAGTCTTAGGGTAGGACTACACTCATTCCTTGTAACAATAGAAGAATTACTATTTGAGTGGGTACTACATGAACAGTACACAACCTTGATGGTTTTGCCAGTTTCATCCCAGCACTTAGATCCTCTTCCCTTTCCTAAATCAGGTAATTGTCTTCCAGTTACCCCTTACTTTTGAAATAAAGGAACTTCTATCTTTTGGATACTTAAGTCTGTTCCAAATTTCTCAGTGAAAGTTTCCCAAAATAATAGTATTAGGGAAAGAACAGACTAGGTGTTGCTGTTAGCTGACCCCTTCAGGAAGACTACAAGCTTCCATTGTCAAATATAAGCAGATCTTTTTCAGAGGAGAAGGCTTTTAAAAAGAAAAGGGTAATCTTATTCTAGGCTTATAACTAGCTTTGATACTCTTAACATTTCTTAGAGGGGGGAAAAAAAATCTCAAAATGGTTGCTAATACCTTAAAACATTCTTGTCTAGGAAAGATGCTGATATCTACAGATAGTTGCATCAGGTGAGAGGAAGAGAGAGCAGAGATAAAGGGAAGTGAAGGGAGGGTGGTTTTTGGCCTGTTTGCCATTTGAAACAGGCCCTGCTTGTATCACTATGCTTGGACTGAACCCACAGCTGTTACTATAATTTTTAATTTCTTTCTAAAATTTGGCTAGCACAGGTTTTAAAAAAAAACCCAAATAACAAATCACACAACACCCCCCAAATAAATGAAGTAATTGTTCTTAAGTCTAATTTAAAGCCATTGGGCCCAATTATATTCTGTATTCTATATTTTATATCATATATATGTTTACTTCCAGCAATAAAACTGGCTCAGGAATTTGCTTTGAGATTTTAAGACATCTTGGTATGTTTTCAAGTAGTTGAAAACAAGTATTTGCTAAAACAAGCATTTTCCCGGACTCCTTTGAAATAAAAGGTTCCAGGATTATTATTATTATTATTATTATTATTATTATTATTAAGCAAATAGGATCTTAGTTTCGGAATTTGCCATCACAAGAGTTTCAAGTTGTGTGTTTATTTACTTGTCTGCTGATTTCAGCCACGAGATAGCTGTTTGTTCTGCAATTATAGGAAGTGCATGCTGTTCTTTAGAGAAGTAGGAGAATGTTAAATGTCAGTAGAATTTTTTAAATTTTGACCTTGGATTAACTAAATTTCTGGCTAACATGAAATTAATTTTTTTATTTTGTAAAAAATTATAAACTTTTAGGTACTTTAAATGCTTTGGAAATACTTGTCATCTCCAGTTAACACAGAATTGTTTGATGATGCAGGAGGATTCTGCAGAACAAACATCTTGCTGTAATTCCTAGTTGCGACTTCAGTATCTCTAGTCTAATGTGAAATTATTGCAGATGGATTAACTGGGTCAGCAAGTCAGTCAGCAGTTGTTTGTATGATACTGTCTTAGTATCTGGTATTTAAATTTCTATTTCTCCTGTACTAAGCTCTGCTACTCTGTTTTAATCTGAAAATTTTTAAATCGGTAAGATCTCAGTCTTTCCCCCCCCCCTCTCTTTAAATTTCCCTTTCTAAACCAATAAGCAAACATATAATTGATATTCTCTCAAAAAATTCTGAATCATACTGTAGGGTTTGCAACTAGTGAACTAAGGCCAGTGCATCAACCAAAAAAATCCCATTGCTAGTTCACTGTCAAGACTAAAATACAAATAAGCATAAATGCTGAGGACCAAGCCAGACTTTAACTTAATAATGCTTTATTAATATTGTCCCTGAAATAAGGGCTATTTTCAGAGTATAATTTCCATTTCTGAACTATTTTACAACAAACCACTGAAAAGCAGTTTCCTGCCCAGGAGCAGGATCAATAGTGACTGCTTCTCAGTGATGATGCGGACAAATAAAGGCAGAGCTCTGAAATAGCTGGTTCCTTTTTTTCCCTCACCTAAAAGTTTTGGGTTGTGTTGTTTTTAAAAGCACTGTAAAAGGTTGGGCCAAAAGCCCCCGCACTTGCCGCGGCCGCCTCGATGCTGTTTTGGTTTAGAAAGACAAAGTGCTTTTGTTTGTCTGCTTACTGTTTTGAAGTCCACTACCTTTGCTTTAAAAAGCAGAATAAGTCCTCCCAGCTAGAGGGGTGCCCTGATAAGTGGCACTGCTTAAAGTCAGAGCTAACCCTAGGACCTTCATTCCCTCTTTTTAACTCCTCTAACATTTGCACCCCTAAATATTTACATTGTGGAACCATCCTGTAACTCCACGCTCCTTCGGCGCGTTCCTTAGCTGCCTCTTTGCAAGCATTCACACCTTTTATGAAAGAGTTTTTACAGCTTCTCAGGTTCCTGCTTTCATTTGTTAAGGTCACTGGTACCTTTCAGATGTTGATGTCCGACACACCCCAGCCTCTCCGAGCTTTGCACCATTTGGGATCTGGGCTGTTCTAAGTGCAGGGTCTCTCGCCCGCTTGGCTGACTTTGAAATGCGATACAGCGAGCAAAAGACGGAGAAGACATTGGTTCAGAGAGGGGAAATTTGAGATTGTACCAATTTAAAAGCTTTCCGATTAAAACAGAGCGGCACCACTTAGCGCAGGGGAAATAGAAATTTGCCTGCTCTCCGGACAAGGTCTGGGTCCCGATACCCTACTCCCGCCGGCAGCCCTGTGCCGCGAATCCGCAGACTGAAACAGAGAGCCGCCGCCTTCTTCTTCTTCTTCCCCTCCTTCCCCTCTTTCCTCCTCTCCTCCCTCCCCTCCTTCCCCCTCTCCTCCCTCCCTTCTCCGGCCGCCGCGGCGCCTTTAAGGCGGGAGCGTCCCGCGTCACGCGCGAGGGGAGTGTAAACAGGAAGCGGCGGCCCGGCGGGCGGCGGGGGGGGCTCGTCCATGGCCGCCGCCATGAGCCGGAGCCGCCGGGGCCGGCGGAGGAGGAGGCGCCGGCGCAGCAGCGAGGAGGAGGAGAAGGCGGCGAGGGGAGAGCGCGGCCCGGCGGGGAGGGCGGCGGCTGTTACCTGGCGCTGTGCGCGCGGCCCGTGCACTTCGAGAAGGCGAACCCCGTCAACTGCGTCTTCTTCGACGAGGCCAACAAGCAGGTGGGGGCGGCGGGGCCTCCCCGCCCTCACACGGGCCGAGGGGCTCGGCACAGCCCGCTGCTGCTCTCCGAGGAGCGGGGTCTGGAGGCTCTCACGCCCGGGTTTGGTTTCCTCCCCTCCCCTCGGCTGCTGAGCATGAGCCTGGTTGTTCCCCTTCCCTCCGGGTGCTGGCTCGGGACTTGTCATCGTGCTACAGGCGGCAGATTCCACCCCCTCCCCCCCAGTTTATTAGGTTGAATTTTACCTGCCTTACTCTCGCTGCCGTAAGGTCTTTCTGGAATTCTTCAGTCAGTACTTTTCCTTTTTGTTCCAAGCGTCCTAGCATGACTGTCAAACTTTGTCACCTCACTGTTAGCTTAATGTCTCTGATTCCCCTGCCACCGTCTTTTCAATTCCTGAAATTCAATATAATCATAAAAAATTAATATTTATAGCTTTACTTGTGTCTCAGACCCGGGTGGCCATTTCTTGGCTTTTAGTGCTTTTAAGCATGTTTTCCTTAATACCCCTGTGGGCTTTTGAGCTCAGTATAGCTAAAAGATCCACAGTCTGTCATCAGGCTTATATAGGTGTGGATACATTCCACTGTCTAATTCCCGTAACCATTCTGCGACCTCAGCATTCACAGAGTCAAAACCTTCAAGCTTTCTTCCTTGTATAGATGGCACGGCTTTGCCATGTATGGTGTGGACATGATCAGGGGTGTTTGGTGAGCAGGCAGTACTTCTGGGATGTGTTTCTTGCTGTTGCAAGAAATAAGACAAAAGTCCAACCTTTGACTGAACACCATCTTGCCATCTAGACCATGGCACTAAGTGCCACATCCAGTCTTTCCTTAAGCACCTCCAGGGACGGTGACTCCACCACCTCCCACAGCAGTCCATTCCAATATCTAATCACCCTTTCTGGGAAGAAATTGTTCCTAATGCCCAACCTAAGTCTCCGTGGTGCAGCTGAAGACTATGTCCTCTTGTCCTGTCACTTGCTGCCTGGGAGAAGAGACTGACCCCCACGTGGCCACAGCCTCCTTTCAGGCAGTTGTAGAAAGGGATAAGGTCACGCCTAAACTTCCTCTTCTCCAGGATAAACAGCCCTAGCTCTTTCAACCACTCCTCATATGTCTTGTGCTCCAGACCCTTCAGCACTTCTCTGGATGTGCTCCAGCACCTCAACAATATTCCTAAACTGCGGGGCCCAGAACTGGACACAGCACTTGAGGTGCGGCCTCACCAGTGCAAAACTGCAGATTACTATTAAACTATTCCTTCTAGGAGCATGTTCTGCCAGGATCAAGCTTCTGGGTCATTGAGTTGTATCTCTTCCCAATCCCCAAGCTGATTTCCTTTCTGTTTTAAACAATGCCCTGATGTCTTGGATACTTTTGCTAACACCTGATTTAGGAAAATATTAATATAGGAAAGAAAAAAAAGAGAATAGATTATAGAGATTTTTACTGTTTTAACTTGCCCGCTAGTTCAGAATATGCTACAAGACTTGTAATAATACCATTGGAAACCTGTCAACTCTAAGCAAACTTGGAAGTCCAGAGGAAGGAATTGATTATCTTAGTGTGAACTGGCAGATCTGTGGAAGAACAAAAATTGTATCTAGTAAAAGAAGAATTAAAGGCGTGGCTTATAGAAAAGGCAGCATGTTAAGGTTATGACTTTGAACAAGTTAAAAATATGCTCACAACTTTTTTTGTAGGTTTTTGCTGTTCGATCTGGTGGAGCTACAGGAGTTGTTGTTAAAGGTTTAGAGGATAGAAATCCCATCTCCTTCAGGTAAGGCACCTTTGGGGACGAAATTATGCGATCTTTAAATTAGGTGCTTATTCCTGACTTGCTGTAATTCAGGCATAAAACTTATCCTGTGCAGGGCCAGGAGTTGGAATCGATGATCCTTGTGGGTCCTTTCCAACCTAGCATATTCTGTGATTCTGTGATAATCTTGCAGTTACGATGGTATGCTTTGCCCTTACAAATTTATAGTCTTCTGGGGAAAAAAAAAGTTATTAGGCTGTGTCTTCTTTTTTTTTAAACAATAGCATTTTATTAAAATGTGCTATAACACACAAGAGAATATGGATATTCAGACTTGTGATTCCTGCAGTAGCAATGACTTCTCTAAGGATACAGTTAGCAAGTTAAACAGAATGAAGTAAACTTAAATGTGTAATTAATGAATTTTACGCCTATGATTCAAGCACAATGTACAAATCTACATGTGGGTTTCTTGCATTCTGTTCCTTGTTTAACCTAACTTGGCTTCTTTTCTGCCTTCTGTTTCTTGTGGAAACATTTTTTGCGGCATCTGACAACAACAATACTTTCAACTAAATGACTTTGTCTTTAGAAAACTATTTTATATATGCCACTGTCAAGAGTGATGGCTCTTTGAACTCTGCTGTCCATGTCTAAGGAAGTGTCCTTTCACTCGAAGGTTGCTTCAGTATAGATGTGGGTGAAACAATTCGTAGTTGAGGTGTGTTTGCTGTGATCTGTTGGGTATTGCATAGGGTCTTCCTGAAAGTTGCTATTTTTATTTGACTACCCTTGTCACAAATCCCGAGGGAGCTGAAAATACTAAGAGAACTTCATGAGATGGTGTGAAAACAGCCTCACTGTCCCTTTAACGTAAGAGGTTCTTCCAAATGATGTGTCCTAAAGAGGAAGCAAGTAGGCTTGTGTTAATTAGATGTAGTCCTGGAAGTAAAGGAGCTGATTGCAGGATATTGGTGGATGCCACAGTACTCCTGAGTCACTGGGACAGGACCAATAATGCAGGTTTGAGTAGTCCCACAAGTCTTCCAGTTCCACACCACAGGCCAACAGAGCTGAGCATTCGTAGTGACCTTAGGTGCTAATTTGTGCAACCTCTTCTGTGATTCTGTAAAAAATGTGTTCTTTTGAAGAGTAAGCTGATATAATTTTTCAGTCTGGGTTTTGAATCCATTACTGCCAGGCAACAGTAATCATCTGTATTCAGAATCATTTGCATTACACTTTTTTCCTCTCTCCTCGTTTTTTTGAGGGTACATTACAGAGTTCTGTAATAAATTGTTTTAGAAGATAATTTCATAACTTCTGTTTCTTTCTGTATAGAATGGAAGATAAAGGAGAAGTGAAGTGCATCAAATTTTCCTTGGGGAACAAGATTCTGGCTGTGCAGAGAACTTTGAAGAGTGTGGTAAGAAACCTACACCCTGCAGATAGGGAATTGGAGTTGGAAATCTTCTCCTTACCGTACCAGAGTAGAAGTCTCTGAGACAAATGTTCAAGAGGTCTGGTGGCTAACAAGAGCTGTAGCGAAAAATTCCTCTATCATCCTGAGAGGCTGGACAGGCAGCATTACTGTCTTGCTAATATCATCATTTAAGAAAAAGTATAAGGGGGAGCCAACTTCTATAAAGAATTCTCTGGCAGGGGTGAAGTGGAATATAGTGAGTCAAGTTTTTCTTTGATATATGCCATCCAAAACAATTTGATAAACTAGTATCTGTTCCTTTGTATCTATGTATGTAGCCAGTCTGTCTTCATAACTTCTAATACACTTAATGGGTGTTTTTGCAGGATTTTTTGAATTTTATTCCAGATAGCCCTCAGCTAGAATATACACAGGAATGTAAGGTAAGTTAAATGTCCCAAGCTTGTATGCTTAAGTGAAACTTTAATGTTAGTTACACTGGTGGCCTCTACTCTACAACAGAACTAATTGAGATACCTTTCAAAATACTAATGTGGAGTAAATGAGATATGCAGTCACCACTATTTATCTAAATTAAGGTGAACAAACACGTACTGACGATCTCATAAAAAACTTCCTGGTCCTGTGAATGTAATTCTTTCCTAGCAAGGAGTGGAAATGCTGTGGAGGCCACAAATGTCAAGGTTTGGGAAGGAGAAGAGACAAAGTGCTGATGATACAGAAACAGTGGACAGTAATGATATTAATGCCAGATGTGTTATTGTGGATATTTTACCCTAATTTCGCTAATCAGTAATAGTAAGCTATTACTAGTTTGGATATTATTTTTGGTATTTTTAAATAATCCTTCTAATTTTTTGATGATTATTTTACCAGAAACAAGTACTATTGTCATTATTTGGTACTTTCCAACTTTTAACTAAGACAAATTACATTTTGGAATAAGAGAATGATAAAGTAGATTTTTATACACCTGATTTGCAAAAATGCCTTTATTTCTGTAGCTTTTAAAGCTGAAGCACTGTCTGCTTCATTATTTAGGATTATGTGTTGGAGTAAACCATTCTAACAAAGCTTTTATGGTAGTGAAACTTCTGAGTGTAGTAGTAGAAGTAGACTTCTGAGTGAAGTCATTGCAAATTTTTCCACTTTCTCTCAACATGAGGAAACTGCTTTTTGTGTCAGGAATTGGTTGAATTGACAGTACATTTTGAAGCAGAAGAACCTAGTTTTATCTAGGTTGAAAATAAAATTTCATTGTATAATAAACTTGTAAATCTTACATGCTGCCAAAAATCCAGGTCATACAGTAGTTGTGTTCATATGTAGTTTTGGAAGTCTTTATAAAAGCGACTGATATGTGCTGGGTATCTGGCTGGCTAAAAGTATTAACTCCAGAGACTGGATACCTCAATTGCCTTTGGTCTCATGTTCTTCATTTAGTAATATTAGCTTATGTGAATAGTTAATTTTTCCAAGTAAAAGAGTATTTGTTTGTTTGTTTGTTAAAAGACAAAGAATGCCAATATTCTAGGATTCTGCTGGACGAGTTCTACAGAAATTGTCTTCATCACAGATCAAGGAATTGAGTTCTACCAGGTAACACAAATAACTCCCATAGGACATGTTTAGAGATTTGAAAATGTAAATTTGTGATAGTATCTTTGAATTCCTTTCTTCTGTCTTTCCAATTGAGAAAGTGCACTTCAAGAAAAGACAAATTCTGCCATTTGGTTTGCAGACTGCAATTATTTTTTTTTTGAGAGAAATACTTTTTTGGAGCAGAGCAAATTTGTCATGAACAGGTTTAAAGACCCTGTATAAAGGAGTACTCAACTAAGCCTTGAGAACTCTAAATTAAGAGCTGCTCTTGGCTTGTATGGAAATGAGTATTTAAATCTAATGTGAAATACCACTTCATGCAAAATTAATTAGCATTAGGGAGGATGTGTGCATGCTTAAAATGTAGCAAAGAGCAAATAATTGACTAGCTAGTATACACTTCTGCAAATTGGAAGCTTTTTCCTGTATTGATCTCATTGAGTTCCTCTGTGTAACATGTAATTACCTTTACATATGTTTTTAAAGAAGTCTAATGAATAAATAACCCTTTCTGACAGTCACAATGAGGGATATGTAAAAACTTCCTAAAAAAAAAAGTTGTACACTTCCCAATAGTTTCAGTCCTGGAGCTAAGACACGATGTTTCATGTAATTATTGTTACTAATAACTTGTACTGAAGAAAATAACTGGAAAAGCAGCATTATTTCCTGCTGATTGAGAGGGAAAATATATATTTAGCACCTAAAAGGATTATGAATGTCAACCCTGCAGGTAAAAGGACCAAATCAAAAAAGTATGTTTTTTAAGAGAAGATATTTAAGCCCTTAAAATGAACAGCATAGATTTATATACTGTTTTAGTTGTTAAAATATAAAAAATTAGGGAAACTGGGAAGTGAACGCAGCAAAGACATTGTAAAAAGAACTTTTTAATAAAATTTCACTAGTTGTGTCAAGCTAGCTGTTTACTCTGTTATGGACAGAACCTATACCCCTGTCTGGATGAGTGGGAAGACACAGCACCTTTGACTGCATTAGGGTTTGAGGAGGATTTGATGTGCACTTCCTTAGCTACAGTAAATTGGGGCCAATGCTGTAATTTAGCCCTGTAAATGTCCTTTCACTTAATTGTTTCTCACTTACTATCCCGTGTTACTATGTAGTGCCGTTTATGCTGTTGGATATTGCTGGTAATATAATGCTAATATCCTGTGTTTCCAGGTATTACCAGAGAAACGAAGTTTAAAACTTCTGAAGAATCAGAGTATTAATGTCAACTGGTACATGTATTGTCCAGAGAGCTCTGTTATCCTTCTTTCCACCACTGTCCTTGGCAATGTCCTGCAGCCATTCTATTTCAAGGTAAAGGGATGTGTTCCAAACTTTTCATTTAGTGTGCTTCCTTTTCTTAAGCTACTTCTTCACTCAAGTATTCTATTGCTTTTCCTGGATTTATTTCAAGAGATACACATGTTCACATCCTTGTATGACAATAAGCAAATCTATAAGGTAGTTCATTAGGTGATGCCTTAAAATTAAGTAATTTGCTGGTTTTTACATCCTCTTTGGAAAGAGGTGTGTCCAGCCAAGGTTGGACAGTTATCTTCTGAAAGGAAAGAAAAAAATTGGTGACTAAATATTTTATAACTTAAATGTCTTTCAAGTGATCTTTTTTTTTTCACTTAAATAGGTATTTATGATTTACTTTTAATAAGGACATATGCACTCTGTAGTATGGTAAAGAAAAAATAAGGGCCTTTCACTTGTGTTTGTGATTACAACCTTCTAAATGTGAGTGGATGAAAAACAGAAAAAGAAGAAAGAAACAACAGTTGTCCCAAGCATAAGAGGGCTTTGTTTGCAGTATTTATTTCTCTTGGTGTTCTTCCCTGTAAACAACACTCGCAGTTTCTGGGAAAATATTTTTCTTTTTGTCTTGGAAAAAGTGTAGTGTAAACTAGCATCTGTTTTAAGTTAACCATGGAGTTAGATGATTTTAAAAACGAGGAGAAGAACTACAGCATTTTGCTTGCTCATGTCAAGGGATTAGGAAGATTTCTGTTGCAGTCTAAGGGAAGAGATTAACCCAAGCCAGGAAACTCACTTGAATAAGCTGCTTTTTTAATCTTGTGTAGGGTCTGTACTGCATCTTGAAATGATGTTCTTTTAGGTGGCTGAGTAGCCAGCCACTCACTAGCTTCTCACAGTTTTCTTTCTGTTGATTTAGGTCACGCTTCCCCTCTTTAACATTTTGTGTTAAAGTTGCAGCTTGAAGCTAAATAATTTTTATTATGTGTTCAGGAGGTAATATTTAAGGATATCCTGAGAAAGGTACTGTACTAAAACAGTATTTGCAAATAGAGCTCTAGCAAAGGAAATACTTCTGTAGTGTTCATACCTCACACTCAAGAATGAGTTAATGAGAGTAGGAAGTGAATTTCAGTAGAAGCTTTGGAAATTGTTAAAACTTGCTTAAATATAAATTCCATAGAAAAGAGGAAGGGGAGAGAGGAAACCTTGGGCAAAAGCCAGGATATGCTTTAAGTATAAGGCAGAGTCTGGAGTTAGCAGGAACAAAAGGAGATTGTGGCTAATAGGACGTACTGATATTTTCCCCAGTAAGCAGGTATTTAAGAGTTGGAGCATGTACTTTGCTGGAAGAGAGAAGGGAACTTGAGAACTGCCAGGCCAATTTTACATGGGATTTGCATACAAATTTATCTTGACATAATTAAAATAGAAATATTTCTCTAGCTGAAGTTGATTTTATAAAATCAAGACGTTGATTTTATAAAAGTAAAGTTACAATAGCAGAAGTATGCGTTTAGAATCACACACTGGGGATTGTTTTAGGAAAGCAAGCATAAACCCCTTTCTTTTCGGCTATGACCATCCTTCTCCTCGTGGGGGCGCTGTCGACACGCATTTGAGGAAAGGCGGCTCGGGATCTTTCTGGTTCAGGTCTTGACAGCTTTTGTTTTGCTGTTTAACAGAGTGGAACCATGTCAAAACTATCAAAATTTGAAATTGAGTTACCTGCAGCACCCAAGTCGTCCAAGCTCAGCCTTTCTGAAAGAGATATTGCTATGGCCACAATGTACGTATCTAACTCATCAGGTGTTTTTTGGGAAAGTGTGACAGTTTTAGGGATGCTGAGAGAACTTTTTCTGGCACTTTTTCTTGGTTTAGCAGTGCCGTTGCTTTAAAGTGCTTCAGTTATGGCCTTGAACAAAACATCAACAACCCTCTTGGGGAAAGGTGGGGAGGGGAGGCAAACTGAGAAGTATTACATGAAATCGTTCTTGATTAGTACAGAAATTTTGAGAATGTTTCATTTATTAATCGATATTTTGATAGAGGAGTTGTTCAGAGATGCCTAACTTGCATGAGTGTAGGCCATGCATTGTGATATATCAAGTACTGTTTTAGTCTTTCACTTTTAATTATATGATTACCTGATTTAAGTAATCTCATTTCTTCTTTTAGGATAAAATGTGTGTCTCTAACAGACTGGTAGAGCTCTTAATTGAAAATAATGCTTTAATCCTGTTGTCTTGTTAGATACGGGCAGCTTTATGTTCTGTATTTGAGGCATCACTCGAGGACTTCCAACAGTACAGGAGCAGAAGTAGTTCTCTATCACTTACCCAGGTAAGAGCAGAATGAAAAACAGTAGGGGCAATTCTTGTATGTGTGAGAGTGTCATGGTTTAACCCCATCTGGCAACTAAGTACCACACAGCTGCTCGCTCACTCTCTGCCCAAATCCCTGCTGGGAGGGGGAGGAGAATCAGAAAAAGGTAAAAGCTCATAAATTACAAACAGTTTAATAAGTGAAATAAAAACTAGTAGTAATGAAAAGGGGCAGGGAGGGGAAAAAACCCATGAAAATCAAGTGACACACAATACAATTGCTCACCACCCAGCCTGTACACAAGCAGCAATCATCCTGGCCAACTCCCTCCAGCTTATATACTGAGCATGATGTCTTGTGCTGTGGAATATCCCTTTGGCCAGTTCAGGTCCACTGTCCTGGCTGTGCTCCCTCCCAGCTTCTTGCACACCTGCGTGCAGGCAGAGCATGGGAAACTGAAAAGTCCTTGATTTAGGGTAAGCACTGCTTAGCAACAGCTAAAACATCAATGTGTTATCAATGTTATTCTCATACTAAATCCAAAATACAGCACTGTACCAGCTACTAGGAAGAAAATAAACTCAGTTCCAGCAAAACCAGGACAAAGAGACATCTGCTTTTATAGTCTAAACAGGCTTACTGTCCAGTTCTCATCTCTGTTTGTTTCCACAGAGAGGGCTCCTGTAAGAAGACGCATATTTTAAAGCTGAACAGAACTGGGAAGTTTGCACTGAATGTGGTGGATAACCTGGTGGTAGTACATCATCAGGATACTGAGGTCTGATTTATTTATGTTACATCATGCTGTAACTTTTAGAAGTTATGGGCAGATATTACTAACACTCAAGAAAATATTTTTCTATGTTGCCCTTGCCAAAAGCCAGAGTATTTGTAGGATCAAAACCATAACAGTATAAGAGATTCAAATTTATTCTTTTACCTTGTTGAGCTATCATTTAATCAGGGCTGTTGCTAATGCCTGCTTTTTCATACACTCTGGTTTTGCTTCTTGTTAAGTTTCCTATGATATTCTGCTGCTGCACTGTGTAGGCTTTTAAAGCATTATGCAAAGAGGTGGAGTTAAATTGGATACTAAGTTATTAACCCTGGGACACTTCTCATATCACAAACATTTGAATTATACATTTCTATAACATAAACTTGTGCTCATTTAGTTTCAAGGCCTGGATCTGTAAAAATCTGAATGAACACAAGCTTTCTTATGCGTATGGTAGCATAGGTAAAACTTGCTTGTGTGTAGTCTCAGTAGGAAGGCTTAGTCAGTGGTAAAGCTAAAGTGGTACTTTGCTCATAACTTGTGGAAAGGCTTTGGCTTCTTGTATTATGTTCTTCTTTGAGAGCTGGGGCGTGTTACTTCCTTAGGATGATTAGTTGATACTTGAGTTACATTTCATGTTAATTCGACACATTAGCATTTAACTCAGAGCACTTAATCTTGAGCATTTTGGTCAAGCTACAAATGTGACTACAGAAACTCAGAAAACATATTCATCCTGACTTTGGGAGACACCAGTAATTGAAGTCAGTTTTCACTGAAACTGAAAGCAAAGCTGTTTTCTAGGGCAGCCTGTACTGGGTAGAAGTGTTAGTGACCTCAGTTGAACAAGAGTGAATGGTAGAAGTATGAGGATAGCACAGGAAGTTGCAGAATTTTCCTTGCAGTTTCTAGCATCCATAACTGAGCAGTGAATTTGATGTGAATATCAAAGTCGTGTCATATGCAAGACAGATTGAGAGAGACTTTTAGCAGGGCCTGTAGGGACAGGTCAAGGGGCAGTGGTTTTAAATGGAAGGAGGGTAGATTTAGATTGGATACAAGGAAGCAACTCATAACAGGAAGGTAGTGAGACCCTGTAACAGGATGCCCTGTCCCTGGAAGCTTTCAAGGCCAGATGGAATGGAGGTTTGAGGAGCCTGATAAGCGAAGCATTCCCTACCCATAGTACATCCCTTCCAGCCATTCAGTGGTCCTAACAGAGAATACAAGACAGAAATGTGAAAAGCAGCCTGAATACATGTAAATGGGTGGTAATTCACATTTGTGAATATTGATTTCCTCTTTTTAATTGCAGACTTCAGTTATATTTGACATCAAACTAAGAGGAGAATTTGATGGGTCTGCTACCATCCATCAATTTGTACTTCCACCTCGATCAATACAACCCTATCAAATACCTGTAGCAGGTAAAACCACTATATAATGAATATCCTAACATTTACCAAGAATATTTAAAGCAGTGCTTCAATTTTTAGGATGCTGGTTACTAACATTTCAATTACACGTATTTGAGAGGGTGAGGGGAAAAAGAAGGTAAGGAGTAACTGAGCATAAATTTGTGTTCCAAATGTGTGCCTAAAGAGTAAGAGTTGCTGTTTAAGGTGCATACTTCACATAATACTTTGCTTTTACACTTGAAAATTGTTGGTTTGGGGTTTCTTTTGGCCACAGCTACAAAAACTTGAGTGTGCTCAAAAGCACTTTATGCTTTTCTGGCTTAAGTCTCAACTGTGTGACTTAGGAAGCTAAGAAGGCTGAAAGACAATCCAGGGTCAGAATCAAGTTTGAGACCAGTTTAGAAGTAACACTGTGATCAATGTTATGCCTTAAACACTTAGATGATTCCTCTTGGATTAGCTTTTTGTTCTCCTGTCCTAGAAGTGTAGCAGGTAATACCCTCAATCTGGAAGTAGCTAGAAGTAGTCTGAGCACAGTTTCACTAGCAAGTGGTAAAGCAGCAAGGTTCTCCTTGTAGAAGAGATAGATGCTTCTATACAAAAAAGATTGCACATTAAAAGCTCTTTCACGTTAGCAAGCATGACTGATAAATCTGCAGGTGTAGATTTGTATTAAACAAAAGGTCAGAATTCAAATCACCCTTCCTTTCAAAGAAACTGAAGTGATTACATATAAACACAGCCAATGGAGTCAGTGTATTTAGAATTATAGTACTAGAGCTGGAATAGTTCTGCAGGTGTTATTTCCCTCAGCTAAAAACCAAACAATCGTGTTTTGAAGAATGTGTTTGCCTTCTCAGTGTCAGATTTTCCTTGTGGGACATCTGGCTACACAAATGGATCTTTTTGACTGCATGCTGCAATGTTACAATCCTTACTTGCCTTTTCAGTATAAAATTGTAGTTAGGACAGCTTCCAGCTCTTTTTTTTTTTCCCTGCAGGTCCAGCTTCTGTGACAAGTCAGGCTCCTGTTCCATGTAAACTCTGTATCCTTTAAATCCTCTCCAAATGTAAGAACCTCAAGCACAGAAGAAGCTAGCATTTGTTACCTTGACCCCCTAAGTGCAGCTTTAGCTGATTATGCATATGTACTTCAAAAAAATAATGTCTTTCGTAACACAGTGCTTTCACAGAGTTGTAAATATTGAAATCTAGTATAATACCACATTTCTTGGTCATTTGAGACACATGTATGAAATTACTGAATAGGTACACCATAGAATTGAAGATATAATTCCAAGAACATGGTTCAAAAACCTCACAAGTGACAGTAAATGAAAGTATGTTAATGGGATCTGCTTCTGTACAGTAATGTGGATTCAGTAGCAACAGTTGAGAATCAATGTTAATATGAATGTTAAAACTTTAACATTTAGATTCTTCTTCTTGGATTGTCTTTCAACCTGATATTATCATCAGTGCAAGTGAAGGTAAGTGGTGAGCTCTTGGACTTTACAATATTCAGTGTCAGGGTGGCACTAGTTTATACCTTCAGTGCACAAAGCAGCTTAAAATGTAAGGGACTTATTAGGTACATCTGCTAAGTTGATGGCTTTTGGTAGTGATAACTGAGGATGACACTATATCTTTACTACAACTTTTCAAGGGTAATGCTGCTCTAAAACATAGGCAAATAAGTGATAAACTAGATGTGTTTTTGTTTAAAGGTGGAAAAGGCTATACTATATAAGGCAATTTACTTTGTTTTACTCTCTCAAATCAAGGTTACCTCTGGAGTCTTCAAGTGAAACTTGAACCTGTAGTTAACCTCTTGCTAGATAAAGGAAAACTAATGGATTTCCTTCTCCAAAGAAAAGAATGCAAAATGGTTATCCTATCTGTATGCTCTCAGAGTAAGTTCAAATGCATTATCTGTATCTTCAAAGTACTTCAGTGCTTATTCATACATACTCACCCAAGATAGCTGGACTGTCCTTAGATTTAAGATCACCTCTGAAGCCAACTTGGTCCTGTTGGGTGTCATTTGCCTAGATTACCCTCAGTCACCATTCTAAAGGAATTTAACAGCATTAAAGAATTCAACTCCCCACCCCCCCATAACTTTAAATTTTAAACTTTTAAGAAATGCTTTCAATCATGTCAGATGTATTTGAGATCACCTTTTGAAAAAGGCAACATTACAGTCCCTGTTTTTTTCCCCTCATACTTCTTTTTCTTTTCAGTGCTCAGTGAGCCAGAAAGGGGATCACTGTCTGTGATTGCAACTGTTTTTGACAAACTGAATCATGAATATAAGAAGTACTTGGAAGCTGAGCAAAGCTATACTATGGTAAGCCATGTTGGCTACAGCAGCTTACAGAGATGGGATGATGCTGTTTCCATTTCAGGTGGCATCAGGGTGAAGTCATGCTCTCTTCTACTTAGGAAATTTGGGCCTACCCCAAGCTCCTTGCTGCCTCAGGCTCCCAGTAGAAGTCTGCTGTGCAAGGTGCACTAAGACCTCCACTTAGCACTTGGGTGGCAGGTGCTGCATAGCTCATGTTCAGAGTGATGACTAACATACCCCAGCACTTGAAAGCAGGAAGAAGGTAGAAGCTCAAAAAGCAACTTTGAATCAATAACTGATACCTTAGTTTCCAAACCACTGATCTCACTGCACACTGTATCACTGCATAAAATATTCAGCCCTGATGCATCTCATAATTCCTGTTACAAAACCAAGTTCAAGCACTCAGAGTACAGCCACATACTCAAAATCCTTCTAAATCTGAGTATTACATCAGTGTAGTAAGTTTGATTCATCTCCTGGCTTTGAGGCTGCTATATAATAGCAGCTGCATTTATATAACTTTAAAAAGCAGCTTTAAATGTAATAGGAAAGCCCCACTGAACAAGATGCATCTAGTATAACATGAACTTCCTCCTTAATATGTTCATAGTTATGTTCAGAGTAGAAAACTGTCTGTACAGCTGAGTCTGACTAGAACTGTACTACAACAGTAGTTTTCTTTTTAAAAAAAACTTTTTTCTTCTAGGTGGTAGAAACAGGCCTGAGTAGAAGTAATCCACTCCTGAAACGTCCTGTCCGCACTCAAGCCGTTATTGACCAGTCTGACATGTACACACATGTTTTGTCTGTATTTACAGAGAAGAAGGTAAGTCAATTTTAAGGGCTAATTAAATTAAGCAATTTGAAGAGCTAATTTGGCAGCAGGCTCAGGGCAGCCAACTTAAGCTGACTGCTTGAGATAGGCTGCAGAAGGCTTTGTCAGGATTAGGGTATTTTGATGCTCGTTCTTACGGGGTTGTCATAAATAGAGAAGCTATGCAAGTTCCACCTAACACTTTCTTCCTTGTCCAGGAAGCACCTCATAAGTTCACTATTGCAGTCTTGATGGAATACATTCGCTCTCTCAACCAGTTCCAGATTGCAGTTCAGGTAAATCACTTATATGCCAAGTATATTGCCCCACTCCATGAAATGGAGTTTTAGTCCAGTCTTGGTCACGTGTCTCAGTCCTATACAATACTGCCTTTTTGATTGTAAAAACTGGTATAGAGACATACCTTTGATGGTCTTCTTCCTGCATTCACAGCACTACTTGTATGAGCTGGTCATCAAAACCCTTGTTCAACACAACTTGTTCTACATGCTCCATCAGTTTCTGCAGTACCATGTCCTCAGTGACTCAAAGCCTTTGGTATGTGAGACAAGCAGCTTCAAGAAACTGGTGATGGAGGTGGGAAGTCCTTGTAATTTTAAGATTATTTCTGCTTTTGCTCTAGGCTTGTCTCTTACTGTCCCTGGAAAGCATTTACCCTCCTGCACATCAGCTCTCCCTGGACATGTTAAAAGTAAGCATTTCTGACTATCATAACTCCATGTCACATGTGGGTTAGACTGGTCAAACAGCTTACCTGATCACACTTGAAGTGACTAGCTAGCATCTCAGTCATTTGCATTCATTAGAAGCATAATCTTACAGCTGTGATTGACTTCACAGAGACTTTCCACAGCAAATGATGAAATAGTGGAAGTTCTGTTGTCCAAACACCAAGTTTTGGCTGCCTTGAGATTCATCAGGGGTATTGGAGGACATGACAGCATATCAGCCCGCAAATTCCTCGATGCAGCAAAGCAAGCAGAAGATGACATGCTTTTCTATACCATATTTCGATTCTTTGAACAAAGAAATCAGCGGCTACGAGGAAATCCTAGTTTCACACCAGGTAAGCAATAAGCAGTTTGACCAAGATATTTGGTTGTTCAAACAGAACTAAGATTTGTTTTGCTACCAATCCAGTTGAGTCTGTATTAGAAGACGAAACTCCCGGTACATTTTAGTCTATATTTAGGCTTACCTTTAAGCATCATTCCGAATTAACTTGTATTACTCCTTTATAAAGACTAGGAGTAAAGAGACTGAGCCAAGCAGAAACCTGCAGATTAACTAACCTATTTGACTTGCAGTTGCTCTCACTGCTTAGCTTAGCAGAGCCATTATCTCCAATTAGTGCTTTCTCCTGAGGTCAGCAACTGGGTCAGGAAACCCTTGAGTTCAGTTGTCTGTTTCCATGAATTACAAGAATTCAAGGCCTGTTTTATAGTACAGTTCCTCCTCCTTTAAAACCCAAGCTAAACTGCTTGCACCAGCAACATGTTTAATCACCTGACAGTCTGTAGGCACAGAATCCCACTCCAACATGTTGTATCTTGACAGTAAAGGGCTCTCATGGATATGAATCTGCCGGTTAGGTACACGAACTAGATCCAGGAATTAGATGGATCAAACAACTACTTAACCACTAGAATACTAGTCACAGGACTGCAAATTCCTCAGTATTCCACTGCTTTCTATTTTTTAAACTCCTGTACTCAAGAGCATTAAAGAATTAGTACTAATAAATTAAGGTAAGTGAAACTACACAGTCTTGGTTCTGTTTCTGAGTTGTGAAGTGAACGGTAACTTTTATTTTATCGCCCTTAGGTGAGCACTGTGAAGAACACGTCACCTTCTTCAAACAAGTTTTCGGAGAACAAGCTCTCATGAAGCCCACAACGTTCTGAAAGACTCTTCCACTGAAATGTATAAACTTAATTTATTGCATTTAAGTAGATTTTTGAACTACAAAATTGCTATTTTATAATAAAGTATATACAAGACATTTTGGCAAATAGTACTAAAAATATTACAACTTGTGATGGCTTCCCCCTAAAAATAGAGACAAAAATTGCATTGACCTGCATTTAAAATTAGTGTCAGTGGTTTAGCAGTCCATTCTCATCCACATCACCTCGATTTCATTGACGAAATGCTATTCAACTCTCAATACAGCTGGTTTAGGTTTCTAGAAGAAAAAGATGCAACCTCTTGAAAACAGAAGTATTTTAGAAATCTTATTAACACATCTAGTTTTAATAATACTGTTATTTGAGCCACACTTAGCATTTCCTGAGTTTAAAGCTATGTCCAAAGCCGCAGCTGGTATCATCTAGTTGAATGTGTGCAGAAGTCAAGTCAGTGGTGGTTACAGTGTGATAGTCATAGAACAATGCTGCACTTCAGTTCTTGAAAGTTGGGCCTAAGCCACAGTTCATGGAAGTCCACTGAACACTGTTAAAAAACTAGAAGTAGAGGAGTCTCTCCCGTTCTGTACCTCTGGTCCTCTCTTGTGCAGCACGAGTTTTAGCTTTATTTACTGATGGGCCTGAGTGAGAGAACACAAGAGTTACTCCACAGTCTCAGCATTACAGACAATCAGACAGTCATCAGGAAGCGTGCACAATCTTACTGTCTAGGTCCAGCTTAACCTTCAGAAACATGCTTCTGCTTAGCTATTAATACCTGTCAGCAGCAGCAACAAGGGCAGTGGTAGGTGAATCAGTCTTAGCCCCATTAAGTAAAGGCTCAGTTTAAGTCTACTTTTAAGAACTACGCTATGCACATGTGTTTCTGCTTTCAAGAGGACAGTGTTTGGACCATCCTCACCACAAAGCAAGATTATTTCTGCTAACACAGGAACAGCGTCCCAGAAGAGGTTTGTTGCTTCCATCCACATCCTGGCCCCAGGTTGAGACATGCCAGTCATGCCACATGGGCCCTCCACAAAGCACAGCAAAGTGCAACCACACAGGCCAGGCTGTGGTTGCTTCAGTTCAGCAAGTCCACAACAGTGAGCTTGCATTGCCACCAGTCAGCCCTTGGTTTCCAACAGACAGGCTTGAATGAGAGAGGCACATTCAAGTACTGCTTTTCATCTTTGCAATATTTTCCATTTAATGGAAAGTGTCCACAGACAGCTAGCTGGTTTTGTTTGAAGTGTGGTTTAGAGCAGACTGTCACATCTTACCAATGTAACTAAGCAGAACTGGAAGAAATATTAGTCCGTGTGTCGCTCCCAGCACAACCATAGCTAGATACATCCTGAAGTAGAATATCTTGAAGATTTGAGATTTGGAAAAAGCCAATACTACAATTCCTCCAAATTTGGTCAGTGTGATACCACTAAAAACCTGTCAATGAAAAAAAAAAGTGTTTAAGTGGTAAGTAGGGCTTTAGATAACCCATTTACTTCAAGTGTTTAGCATTTAGTAAAATTCTTATGTCTTCTGAGGCTCCTTCCCTGTTAGTCCTTAGAACAAAATCCAAGATTCACTCAGGAGAAGAATTTATCTTTTTGGTCCCACAGGACAAGCTCAGTATGATTAAAAATCTACTCTGATCTGTGCAGTCACCTAGTTTAATTTCTCCTTCAGGCAAATACAGATGAACACTATTACTTGAAGTAACTCATTCCAGTGAAGTTCCTTACCTAGGTCCAGTACACACATCACCAGAGTAGTCCCAGTCCAACCCCATCCAGGTCACTTAAATAAGTAACATGACAGTACTGCCTAAACACTGAGCCCTGCTTGTGTTCCCAAAGCTCCAATTGCCTCCCATGCTCAAAATAACATTTCCTAGTCACCTCTCAGTATTTGGAAGAGAGAAGCACTTTAATGGGACAATTTGAGGTTTATCCAAACTGCTAGTTCAGCTAAAGCTTTTAGCTCTATTCTACTTTTAGGTACTAGTAGCATCATTTTAAAAATTGTAGTCTTCATCATCCCTATTACTAGTAGGAACCTAGGTTGACCTTAAGGAGTTTTAAGTATTCCAAAAAGAAAAGGCAAGGCCATCTTTATGACTTGAAGACTATTGTCTGTATTATTTTTAAGGAAATAGTAAAGTTGTAACTTGGCTTCTTGTTTGCCCCCCATATAGTAGATACTTACTGAACTGCCCATGTGAGACAGAGCTTCTTCTGCACGCTCCACTCTACTGCCCTTAGTACTAACAGTGAATGCCCTTGTCACATGACTGCAGAATTCCACAGCGATACCACAGCTCTGGAGAGTGAAGAGAAACATACACAGAAACATCATTTAGATGAGCACTTTGCTGGCAAGGTTTCTACTCAGGTTTGTAAGGCTAGAAAGGTTCCTAGCAGCTGTGATCACTCCCTAGGGTTAAAATGGTATGGGAAGTTACAAGCTCAGTGTTAGTTGCTTTCCAGAGGCTGTTGCAGGTACTGTATTGTGTTCTAGCACCAGTCATTACCAACAGACAATCAAACAGGAAGCAGGATACAAGATTTGACCTCCAAAACAAAAAGTTTCTTGATGTTGAAGCAAGCTGGCTTCAGTGCAGGTGTGCAGTGAATATTGAACACTAAAATCAGTTCACAGCTATTATAGCTGCAATAACATTGCTTTAGAAAAACAATATCATATACATCCTGATTTGATACTGTAGCAGTTCATCTGCTTAGTCATTTACTAAGGCTAATTTTAGCCTTATCTAGTAGGTAGATTTGCTTGAACATACACCTAATTGTAACATGGGCCAACAGTTTACTCTTGTAACTTTCTCAGACCTGCCACAAACCTCTAGAGAGCATGGTAAGCCAGAGCAACTAATAGCTGCTTGCTGGAGCTAGTTCTGGAGTGTTTTACTAAGGTACTCTTTGCCCACATGATTTCTTCCGTTTATGCAGGAACAATACTCGTGGCTAGCACGTCCCGGATCGACTCTGTAGAACACAAATAGAGCAGAAGCCCTAACATGAACCTAAGTATCCTCACCTTCAGCACGAACAACCTGTGTTAATATGGAGCAGCACCTGGCCTATACAGCAGCAACACAGCTGCTGCTGCAGAACTGAAGTGACCCCCACCAGATGCACTGCAGCTTACAGTTCGATTGCAGTATCTTATGACAATTAGGGCTAGTTGTCAGAACAAACTTGTGTATTAAGATAGTTCCACTGTTGTTCAAATGCCTGTCAAAGTTCAGTAGTGAAATACTGCTCAGTATTGTGAGTATATACTTAGGACACAGAACTGTTCAAGACTTGGAAACAGAAGCAGAGGGATGTCTTGTTGACTTACCATGACAAGATTTACTAATGAAACTGCATTCAAGCTGATGCCCCAGAGCCACATCACTCCAAACATGTTGATGATTATCATAGCAATAGTTATTGAAACTACAACAGCAGCCCATATTTCAAAACCAAGCAGCACAGTTGTCACCAAAAATATTGATCCCAAGGAGATGCAGAGGTTAAAGATAGCATCGTGCACAATTGTCAAGTATTGTTCATAGAAGACATAAAACACACTGTGGAAAGAAGAGAGGTTGTTGTTAGCCATCTTCCCTGCTGTATGCTGTATCTAGTCCAAACACTAGATTAACTTCTGTGCTAAGGTTAAAGTAGTTCCCTACCATTACAGAACTCACCATTAGGAACTGGCTTCCTTGTATCAGTGGAATGACTCCAATAGAACACTGGCTGTTATATGACAACTCCTCACTAACACTTCAAATAAAGGTTGTGTCTGGAAGTCAGGGTAGTTCCCACACTTCAACATAAGTAGCTAGTAGATACCAGAAAGTAGGTCCTGAGAACCACTGTGGTATGCAGTAGCAGCAGCTACTGCAGACAGACTGTAAGTATGGATAGGATTCTTTGATGCAAAGAAATCAGTATTTCAGCTGTACAGATACCAATTCCAACTCAATTTCATTACGGTACTCTTATACTTGACCTCCCTGCTGCATTTGCTTGGCATTTAAATAACTTGTTTGAAGTCAATACTTTCATATTACAACTTGCAAGTACCCAGGTCAACATATCTGCTTATGTCTGAACTATTAAATCCTACTATGAAAGCTAGGAAATGCCCAAAATGGAGCCAGAGCTACCTTTGTCGTGAACAACAGGCTTCTTGATTGAAGTTAGGTATTATCAACCACAGTAAAGAGAAGTCAGTGATATGGATATAGAATGTATCTTTCTGGTTTTACTAGAAATTCCATAATCTCTGCATTACTTTCTGTTAGACAAAACTCAATACTCAAGTCTCTAATATGTTATTAGCCAGCACTTTTTCTCTGTTGCTTGAGTATTTGTCACCAAGGCAAGAAAGATCTAACCATACCTGTAAGGAAACACCCGGTAGTTCTTCTCTTTGATGCCCATGGTCTCAGTAATGTTATCTGCTATAATCCGAGCTTTCCTCATGGCATCAATAAAATCAGATGATGTTTTCAGTACAGTATGGTAAGTCATAAAATAAGAAGCTCCAACATCAGATTTGTTGTTTATAAAGTTGACAGCAGAGTTATATGCAGCATGTCCTCTGTATAAACATAGTGACATATTAGATGTCAAGTGTCAGCATCATTCAAATTTATTAGCTTTTATAATTTATAATCTTATAGAATCATAAAATGAGTTGGGTTGGAAGGGACCATAAATATCATCTGGTTCCACACTCACCATCGGCAGGGACACCTTCCACCAGACTAAGGTTGCTCACACCCCATCCCAACCGGCCTCAAACACTTCCAGAGATAGGGCATCCACAACTTCTCTGGGCAACCTGTTCCAGTGCCTCACCACCCTCACAGAATTTCTTCCTAACATCTAATCTAAACCTATCCTCTCATTTTAAAGCTGTTCCCCCTTGTTTTATCCCTACGTATGCCCTTGTAAATAGTCCTCCTCCAGCCCACTTGTAGGTGCCATTCAGGAGGCTAATGCAGAACAGCTGTTAGTTTTTTCTGGCAGTTTTCAAAACTATAAAAGCTTCAGAGCACCACACATTTCAAGATTGCATAGGATATTCCAGAAGAGACTGATGATAGAAATTGTTCCTCATTGTACAGGGGAAAGCTGTTGTTCCATTTAGTTGATGATGCATTTGTTTTTCCAGTTTTGTTTCAGAAAGTACTACAGAACAGGGGAGATGTCAATGTTTGTATGCCTTTTAGGGGGGACACTAGATAATCTTGCAGACATAAGTCTAGAGCAAGTATCTTTGACAGACTGGTCTAAGCGAGATCTATAAAATAAAGACTCTTACCCTTTGCCACATTTAGGATTAGGGTTGTCTGATAGGAACATGGGCAAAAAGGTCATGAAGTCTTTGCCCTGTGGTCTCTGCTTGCCTTCTTGAGTCAGTGGTCGACAACGAGTGCATGATGGATCAGTGACTGAAGAAATACAGGAAGAATGTCAGCTACAGGATCAAGCATTCTTTGTCCTAACAGTAGTAACTTCTGACTTGCAATATTACAGGATACGATTCCATAAAAAGCATTTTTAATGATGAACTAACTGATCAGCCCTGGAATTCTGTATAAAACCTGTAGTCCTTTATTTTTATTTATTACTACTAAAGCAAGGGCTAACAGAGAACTCTGTTACTTGTGCACTACCTACATTAGACCCGATAAGAATTACACCAAACTGAACGACCTGAACAAAACCAGAGCACTAAGTTTGTGTGCTCTAATGAAACCAGCAGAAGGATCAAAATTTTTATAGCAAGTTACATTAGTCGTCTAAGTAGGCTGACTGTCTTTAGCCTGCAGCATTCCAGTAGAATATTAAAGTTTACTCAAACAGCAGTTCAAATAAATTAGAGGGCAACTCAAGAGATGCCCACTTGCAGTAAGTTCACCTGACTCATACCACGATAAAGTGTTTTGGCTGTGAAATTTATAAACCAAGCTAATCCCCTAGGAACAAGATGGATGCTAATACCTGAAGCATTGCAAAACTGTCCAGTGGTATTGTAGACTCTGCAACAGGATGACTGTGGCTTCACCCAGTCAAAGTAGTCATCAATCCAGGACGATGGGGCATAGCCTATCCTTGTGCTAATAAAAATAATGCAACATATCCATCATCAGTAATTTTATATTTCATTCCAGAACATATCCCTTGATCTCTCCAGTGCCAACTTATGCCATGTCAACTCATTCTCATCCAAGCTACTTAGCTCTCCATATATTCCCATGCTCCAGTAACCCACCCAAGAGCTGTAATGCCCAGTTAGCTCTAGAAGATTGCCGCAGCTTCTTCCATTCTCCTCCCTCCCCAAACCACAGTATAATGCAAATACAATAGTGTGTCAGTTGTACAACCAACAGCTAAGTTTGAACTAAATCAGAAGGACACACTGGTCAGCTACATTTTTTTCCATGCAACTACACAGAGACAGGCATGAAAGACTTACTAGCTACCAATTTCCGCAGCACTGAAGACTTGCTGGACAAGTGAATTGTTATTACATCCCATTCCACCACACACCATGTTCTGCCCTTCCAAAGAGGTGTAGTTGTGTCCTTCTTCGAGGACAAAGTAGACAGGGGGACCCGCATGCAGGTACTTGCTGATGTGGCTGAAGTAATCTATTACATAGGAGTCCTTAAAGAGAGGGTTTTGAGTTATTATATGTTGAGTGAGCACAACAAGGTATCGATGTTTTCAATTCAGCCACAAACTGCTGAACAGTGACACGATCATAGGACTTACATCTGGCATTGAGAGAGACTGATCCAGTCCAATCTCTACATTGTGCATAACTGCTGTACTGAATGACAGGATACCCACAAACACTGCTATCTGCAAAAAAGCAAATCCATGGAAGTGAGAACTGTACAGAAACAACAAGCAATAGGAGTAATTTACTAAGCTAATAGGAACCATGCAAAGAGGCTCTAGTTTAGGTATGCTAGCCAGGCTTAGTACAACAGCGCTAAGTAGTCAGTACTACAGTTTACAGGCAGTAAAACCTAGCTACTCAGAGTTCCCTTTGGAACCATAAGGAAATTTATCCTTAAAAATAAGCAAAGAAAGATACAAACACTCACCTTCCATAAATAAGTACAGTAACTCCAAACTGAATCATGGATTCAGCAACAACATTCTAGATTAATGCAGGGTAAGAGCCAACATGTGCTTGATTTTTACATAGGACTAAAGTAATTCAATTGTCAGTAATGCAACTCCTAAACCTGGGCTTTGGACAATCCATGATCAAGCCTCTGTGTATTCTCATTACTCTTGCAGTTACAAAAGCTTATTTCTATACTAGTGCTGAAAGCAAAAATACTAGAGGCTTCATTTGTTTCATTGTATTGAAGATTTTTTTTCCCTATTTAGGCCTTCAGGCTTGCTACACTTTTGCTCAAGTTTAGATGACTGCTTATTTGAAACAGAGTATACATACTACTATTGGTCTCATCCAATCCTTAAGCAGATATGGAGAAAACAGATTTTTGAAGAACAGAAATAACATGCTCTCAGAACGCTGGACTCCACCCGTTTCTTCACTGCTTTTGATGCAACACAGAATATCCAGTCTATTCCCCTGAAAAATGGATTAAATGCCAGATTAGTGCATTTCTGTGGATGTCATCATCCCCATTACACTGTATTTACAGGTGCATTTGTACTCACCTCTTGACGCTTAATATCCAAGCCCAGGAGACTTACGAAGCAAGTAACTTGAAGAATAAAGTCTATGAGCACAGCCATTCCAGCAAAAAGGGAGAATGTGCGAACTGCTGGCATCGTAGACAGTGTCCCTGAAGGAAGTGACCAAGTTTGTTAAGCAAGCTCTCTTCTCCTAGAAATGCATGAGCATTTTCTAGACAAATATCCAATTTAGGTGCTAGCCTTTTAGCAGGACAAAGCCTTTCTCTTCAGAGCAAAGAAAACATTTGATATGAGCCTGGCTACAGCTGCTGTCTTTGACCTGATTAACAGCATTAAGGCTATGCAAAGGAGTGACCAGTTTTAAGACATTTCTTAACTCCAAAAGTACATGCAGACTGTGTAAGAGGGAAGTTAAGGAGTGCTGTCATGCAATACCTTGCTCCTGTATTAAGCCATTGCAATGCAAATTAGACCAGTGATAAACTGCCCTCCAGGTGAACAAGTCCATAATGAAAGAAGGCCAAATTATATTTGTAGGGTTACAACATAAGATATACCTCTAACATGTACTGTAAAATGAACCTCAAACATACTCTGCCACAGAGGCATTTTTCCAAGCAGTGGCAAGATGACTAAATGTGATATAGAAGTTCATACACATTGACATTTGCTCTATTACTAAAGTCAAACTTAGACTTGTCAGTCACTGCAAGTCAGTAAATCGCTCCAGCCTTTCATACTGAAAAGCATGACAGATTCAGAAATGGATCTTTTAACTGTGCCAGACTCAAAGTACCACCATGCCTATCCCCAGCAGAAGTTTAACTTGCTTAGAGCAATGAACAACTAAGCTGGACTTCCTATACAAATTCTTACTTTGCTTTTATACTTTAGTTTTGCATTTATTCTTGCAACACACAGGTATAAGGCCCTGATCTTCAAATACTAAAGAAAACTTACCAAGAAAGAATGCCACAGTCTCCGAAAAAGATGAGAGAAACATACTGGGTGCCACATCTCCCAAGACTCTGCCGATCTGTTTATCCAGAGTTTCACCCTGAAGGCGCTCATCTCTCTGTTTTAAGGCAATAATTTATTATAATTAGGAATCATACAATTTAGGAAGCTCTTTCATATGGCTTTAAAAAAACTCAAAACTTTTCAGTATCATGAACTTTTATTGTTTTCACCACATTAACAAGCGTTAAACAGCTGAGATTCTCCAAAACAAGAGCACCATGAACATTACCTCTTAGCTTGCTTCGAATTTAAAATTTAGTACTAAGTTGAGTACTTCAGCCAAAACTATACACTTGCCAGAGGCAGTGCCAGTTTCAGTGGGTTATTGAGCCTGTCAAATTCAGAAGCTGATTACCCACTAGGACTTGGTTTCAGAAGTTTCTAGTCTTAAGTATGTAGTTTAGTTCATGATTATTAGTTCATGATTACTGCTCACAATATGTTAAACTTACAAGCGATCAAAATACCAGTCAAGTTGTACAATCTTTTTGTATCAGCCAGCAGTAAGAAAAGGCAGAGACTTTTAACCTGGGGGCGGGGGGGGTTGTGAAGGTAGAATGTATATAGAATCTTGGCTCTCTTCAAGAGCACTAGATATTCTGTGAGAGTCCAGAGCTCCTCAGGTTGAGCTGAGCTCTGGAATGCAGGAAGACCTTCTGGTTTAAGTTTACAGCCTTCAAAAATGACAGGCACTTTTAGAAGAATCTGTGTGAAAGAATATATACCTGAAGTGTCTGAACCATAATGAAGATGTTGTCCACTCCAATAGCCAGCACCAAGAAAGGAATTACTTCTATCACAATCAGTGTCAGTGGGACTCCAAAGTAGCTGAAAATGCCTATAGAACACGCTACTGAGCTCAGTACAATCAGGATGCCTGCAATGCCCAGAGAGATCTTCGAATCCACCTAAAAAAAGGTGTACTGACTGTCAACTAAACAAGCATCATCACACAAGACAGATTATAGCAAAGGTAAAAGCCATATTCTTACATTTAGTGTAGTTAGTAGCAAACTTACTTTTCTGGTTCTTTTCAAGAACCAGACATTAAAAAAAAAAAAAAAGAATCAAACTTGAAGTTACAAGTCTTAAAGCTGAAGTTAACTCGGTACATCTTGAGCATCTCAAGTGATAATACTTAGTGGAGACTATAAAGAACACATGAACTATCAAGTATGACAAGAATACTGTTCCCTGTAACTCCTGCCCAAGGAAGACTCAATGCTCTAATACGAAATTGAACATGAGCATTCTGCAAAAATATTTAAGTCACTTAAAGCTATCAGCAAGCTATAGCTTCAGTCTTTATAGCAGTGAAAACTATACACATACCAGCAGTCTTCTACAGCTCTGGATATGTCCCAAAGCTATGGAGATGTATACAAACATAACAAGATAACTTATCAACACAACGCTAATATCACTGTTGCTTTCCCGGTTGATTTCATCTTCAATACTCCGTTCGGCAGAAAATGATATAGTTAAGTTTGAATTATTGTAGTTCTTCAAAAAGTTAATAAATCTAAAAAACAAAACCAAGAGGTCAGTCACACTTTAAAAGACAAAACATCTTCTATTAGAAATATATGGAAGCCAGTTGATGGCAAATTTACATCATCTGTGTGGTCCAAGAGTGCACTGTGGCCAGACAGTGCTTTGAGGGAGCTTCCTCATTTTTAAAAAAAGAGAGGTGCTGGCTACATATACCTAGAACTCTACTCCAAGCACTAGAAATACACTATGCTGAAATACTTTCCACGTTCTCTCCAGAGTTTGAGGACAAATAGGGTATCTTGCATAACTTATTTCAAACTCAGTGCAAGTTTCCTCAAAGCTAAACCTAGGATTGCAGACTTGAAAGGTGACTGCGGCTTGTTTACAGAACTGAAACAATTTATTAGCCCTTGTTTCAGTTCCCCAGCTTGAGAGGTGCTTGTCACACAAGCAGATTCTTGTCATGCTTTTACCTTTGTCTCAAACTTTTTAGTACAGTAGTTTTTATCTGAACTGCTAGCCAGAGCAGCTGACTTGTGTAAGCCAATATCAGCTCTACAAGATGGTGAAGGGGATGAAAGCTTTATATGCTCCTCTGGATGACACTTTCAAAAATTAAATGTTAAAAATCACAGGATCATGCTGGACCTTTCCACTCATGCTTAATGGTTCAGTAGATTAATGAGTCTACCTCTATCATTTTAGCCACAATAAAAATATATCAAATATATCTAAAGTTACTTAGCAGCAAGTAGTACTGGGCTAGATGGTCACTCACAGGACTAGAACCTACATCCTCAAAGCAAATAAAGTGTGCCAGATAAAGTGAAGGGCTTATGACCAGCACAGTCTCTTTTTAACCAGTTTTGCTCCTCTCAAAACATCCCTATAGTTATACCAGAAAACTGTCAGTACAGTACAGGTATTTTTCATGTATATACATTTAAAGCTGCTTTAAGTAACATACACATTTCAGAATACAGGAAGACTACTTACTCTTTTTCCCATGCCAAGGCTTTCATTAGCTTTCTTGAGTCATTGTAGTAGTTGTTGACAGGAAAAGTAATCACAAGAGCTGTAGCATTATTATAGTTATCATCTATAGAGGGGAAAAAAAAATCATTTGGCATGAAGAAGTAGAGCCTATATTCTAGTATAGTAGATACAAGTAAATTTAAAATTAGCATTGTCCAAAGCAATCTCATCCCTACAACTCCATTTAACACCACTGAGTTCTCAAACACTACTGAAATAAGAACAGAAGCTAAGCACTGCAGATTGTATTCAAAAGTAATTATTCATGATTTACCATGCTCATGACACCAACATTAAATTGTTGCATGGTTAGACAGGAGACTACTATATAACCAGTGCTTATGACTTTCCATCTAACAGGAAATAAGATGTGGCTTCCTAAACACTGCCTCTTGCATACTTAGATTTTACTCAAAGTAAGTACAAAACCCTACAGTTTAATCAAGAAGTGCTTGCCTTAAAGCACTGTTTTAGATATATCAAACACAAGTGTACTACCAAGTTATGTTTAATTAGATTAATCGCTTGAATAAAATTCTGGCTTCAGAGTAATAATGGAAGAATTTCCTTTGTGAACATCTTAATCTATTTCTAACTGTTTTTTCAGATCAGTGACAAAACTATTCTAACTCAAAGCAAAATACATGTACATCCCACCATGTCAACTTGAACTACTTCATATTTTTATCTAGTATTCAGAAATTAGGGGTCTTTTAGTAGGCCCCAAACATTCATCCTGTTGATCAGTATGTTCTAGTCACAGACTGCTTCCATTTTGCACTTTCTGAGCAGTCTGCCTCCATTCCCAGCACTGGTCTACTGAAAACTTACTTAAAACACCCTTACTTACCGAAAGTGGAACAAAACTCCAGTTTCTCTGGAGTACATTTAAACATCTGTATTAAATGAGAATGCACCTTTAGCACCAAAGACATCACACAGGTATGTACTCTCAAGACTTAAGCTGCAATACTGTTTTGTCACCTACCATCATATCCTCCCAACACCAGCCACGGAAATACAGGTCCACCAAATGTTCCTAAGCAGGGATCGTGAAGCATGCTTGTGTCATTCAGTGATGCTGGAGCCCTAAGGAGATCACCAGCAATAATTATTGACAACTGAGGCACAGCATAAAAAAGTTAAAAGCTGTTGTGCTATAACTGATAATCGAGACAAAGAGGAGGTAAGACTGCTAATGATACATTGCCTTTGTGCTACATTTGCTTTGAATTTAAATACAGTTTAAAGGCATGTGCCTTATAGCCTCTAAGACAAGGAGTAGCTTCTATCCAACTGAACTATAAACTGAAGTGAAAGCTTAGAAATCATCATCTGTTACAGAACTCCTCAGAAGTGTTGAAAACATGTTTAAGGTAAACCAGAGTCAGTGTCTGTACCAAACCAAGTTTAACTGGCAACTTGATTAAAAACTTGATTAAAATCCAACTCCTGCTGAAGTACTAAGACACAAACACAAGCAATACTGCAGTTTGACATAGTATTGCAAGTTTAAAAAGGGGTAGAAAAATGTTCAAGGGGGCAGTAAGAACTAGCTAGTTTTGTCTGCCAGCAAGACAAAGGCCTAGTTGGTCCACAGTTTGAAAAAACATGTAGTTGTACTGCTTACCGAACACAGTATAGGAAGTGAGTGTGGTAATCAGCATAGACAAAGAACTCATCCCCAATAGTGTGATCTAGGACAGAATGGCTGTTCTGAAAGTAGTTGAGTACGCTCAGTATAGTGCAGTTGTTGTTGTAGGGAGCAAGAGGAGCCAGACAAATGTCCTTCAGCGTTACAGTCTCGTTGTCAAAAGAAGCAGTTATGTTGACAATAGCATCCTGCAAATCCAGCACCTTTAAAAAACCAAACCACAGTTTAAGAACAGCACAAGAAAGCATTTCTCTTGCAAGGTAGGATTTAAGTGCATGCTGTATTCCTGCAAGTTCCCAGAGACAGTGGCACGTGTCAATAGAAGCATATCACAAAATATTATTCCTGTGTTCATACTAAGAATACTTACTGGGACTTAGCTTGCAAGTCTCTCTAACAGAAAGGTTTTCAGCAAAAAGTTTTTATAGCAAGGCTGGGATTTTTAATATGAATATCTAGTGAACATCTCGATAGACATATAACTCCGGAGATGGAAGCCAAATCCATGTGGTTATACCTGTTAGGTATGCTTACATCTCCACTCTTGGAAAGTTCAAATTACCTGATGGAGAACATCTTTGGTAAGTGGAGGCCCAAAAGGTACATCTTCTCCAGATGGGTAAGGTGAATAGGTGTCCGGACGGCTGTTTGGCGCTTGAATAATGAGTTGTTCAGTACGGAAGAAAGGCCCAAAGTGTGTGTCAAAGTATTCCTTCTCCTTGCGAGCTTGGCTGCTTGGGGCTGACCAGAGATCTACAGGGTTTGTAGTTGCTTTAATATATACAAAGCCTGAGCAGCACATTGCAACGAAGACCACAGAGAAGAGGATAACAGGACGTGGATTTCTGACACAGAAAGCCCCCCATGATGTGAATGTCATCCTCAGGCCATTCTCAAACCTTTCACCAAGCCTTTCACTGCAGGTAATTTTCCCTGCAAGAACAAGAAGTAAACAGTAAGTGTTTGATAAGTCAGTTAAGCAACATTTTGTTGAATCCACTAGGAAAGATGAAATTTTATTCTAGCTGTCTGTAGTAAGCACCAGAAGCTATGTCTACACTGACAGTCAGACCCTGTGACCAATCCAAGGTCAAGGGGGCAGAAACCAGCTTGTACCTAACACTGCCCCTTCTAATATAAGATTGTCTTTGACAGAAGCAGCAAATAAAGGCAGGAAGCAGCTAAAATATATATGTATTTATAGATATATATAAAAATAAATATATATATATAAATCAATAAAATGAGCTATCTCAGCTGCTATGCAAGTTAAACTACAATTCTTTCATAGCATGCTTTAAATGGATACATGGATGAGTCAAAACACAACTAAATTAATTTTAGCATTGTGTTGCCCTTCCCATCTCCTGCTACAAAGCCCTCCAGAACTTCCTTGTAGCATAGTTAGATCCATGAACTGTGTACCCAGCAGAACAGGGTTAAGTACTGCTCTAAAAAAAGAGTTACTGGCCAAAAGACTGAAATAAAGCCCTCTAAGAATGCATTATATGGCCTAACAAAGCTAAAATTCCAGAGCCCATCCACAAGAAGGGGATGCACTCAAGTCAGGTTTCTGATAAACCTCTCACTCTTCTCCAAGACATACCATTGTCGCGGTGGGAATTCACAGAAAAGGCTACATTGCTGTCAATTGGGGTGTACTCTGAGACAAAGTGCCGCCTCCTGCAAGAGAAAAAGCTGCGTTAACATTCTTACTCAAAATGACGTCTGTACTGTTTGTACAGAAAGAATAAAGTTCAAAGCTACCAGTAAATTTGAAATTTGACTCCTCCAGAATCTACAGGCATCATGTTCTCCCAACACCCACCCACTGAAGAACAGTAATCTCCAGCTTTATGATGCTTTGGAACAAAATACAGTCATTTCCACTGTCTTAATAAATGTTTCCAGCTTAGATCAAGCACAGGTTCTTTATGCATATTTAAAAGATCAGTAGCATTAACAGCACAGAGAGTCTCTTTAAATTGACCATATAACAGAGAAATAACATTTGTAAGAGATTTTTACATAAGAAATATTCTGCTTTATTAGTCAAAATGCTTAAGTTACACATACTTAGCCTGAAAAAATGAGGAGGAGAGGAAGAAAGGAAAATAAGGTAGTTTCTTCCTGTCCTGAAGACAAGCAAGTTATAGCACAGAACACTTATGAAAGAACTAAATTGCTTATATCCATTCCTGATACTCAGAGCAGGAGCTAAGTTCAACAGCATCCTCCTGCTAATCTAACCAGACCTCCAATTATGGCAGGATGTTTTGGGCTACGAACCAGACATCTCAAACACACCTACAATTTCGTGTTGGCCAGTTGTACCCACTAACCTTTTCCACACAGACTTAACTCTTATTATAGAGCAATTTCGGTTTCCTGATCACAGAATCATAGAGTGGTTCGGGGTGCAAACCTTAAAGATCATCAGTTCCAACTCCTCTGCCATGGTCAGGGACACCTTTTACTAGACCAGATTACTCAGTGCCATCCAGCCTGGCCTTGAACACTTTCAGGGATAGGGAGTCCACAGCCTCTCTGGGCAGCTTCTTCCACTGCCTCATCACCTTCACAGCAGAGAATCTCTTCTTAATATCTAATCTGCACCTACCCTCCTTCAGCTTAAGGCCATTGCCCCTTTTCTTATCACTCCATGCCCTTGCATAAAGTCCCTCTCCAACTCTCTTGTAGGCCCCTTTTAGGTACTGGAAGGCTGCTCTGAGGTATGCCCAGAGCCTTTCCTTCTCCAGGCTGAACAGCCCCAACTCTCTTGGCCTGTCTTCATAGGAGAGGTGTTCCAGACATGAGATCAAGGGTGATACGCTATAGTTACTGAAAGCCCAGCTTCCATTTAATATTTTTCAAAACAGGAGCCTAAGGAAGAGTATTCATGACTTCATTTCCAATACAGCACTGACTGCTTTGTTATGCATATGCATTCCCCAGACTTTTTGCATACTTGCATATGGAAGTTGGAGAACAGTGTATTTGATCCTGTAGCTAGGGATGCTATGGGAGTTGTGAATCCACTAAACCAACTTCTGCATTCACTTTCCACCAGATGATTTTAGGAGTCAGAACACTCCCTGTAAGTATAAGCACCTGCAACAGAACATAACTTTTTGCTGGCTGGAGTAGTAGAGACAACAAGCACCTGACCTGGGCAAAGAAAGTTTTCAGGGAAAAACAAGTGACTTGCAGAGCTGAGTATTTTGAATGCTTTACCTGTAGCACCAGACTCCAAAAACTAGTGCAAAAAATATGAGTAGAAAGCCCATGTAGGAAATCCACATGATGACATACACAGCATCCAAACCAAACAATAGCCAAGGAGGAGGCAATGGAGGGGGTTGAGGTTTTGGACCACAAACAATTGAACAGTCCTGACAGCTGCATGGTCCTGTTGAATCATCCATGGACTCATTACAGCCTTTGGTAGCATTATTCATGGGATTCATTCCATGGACAGGAACATCTACAACAAACCACAAGTTGCAGAGCCAGTTTACTACCAGGAAAAATTCAGACCTTCACAGTTAAGTGAGTTAACCCTTGGTATGAAAGCCTCTAGCCTCTATGCAGAGCAGCATTTCTTGGCCTTACAGATGAAGAAGCCACTGCCTTTTCCATACCAGCTATTTATATATTACTACTAATTAAATGACTGGTCATGCTTATAACACTTCAGGGTGTAAAAGTAACAAGCACATACTTCTATCATCCCAGCAATGATCTGTCATCCTCCTTATCTGTTCAGATTGCACAATGTGCAACAATCTTCTTACAAACAAATCTTAAAGGATCAGGGTACTGCCAATTTCCCAAATAATACAAGCTAGCCATTTGCCTAAGCTCAGTCCATCACTAGTAAGTTTTAGACATCTATACAGTAACAAGCTGTATACAAAGAAAGCACCAAGTATGACTTCCAAGCAAAAATCAAAAAAAGGTAAGTAGATCTTACATTGCTTTGGAAGCCTCTGACTGCAGACATTCATTGCTGTTTAATAAATTAGTATGCTAGCCATAGCACACAGCCTTTGACAGAGGTTTCCAAGGCAAGGACTACTCAGTTTCTTACCTGAAAAGATAGGAATAATGCTGAAAGGAGTTTGTCCATTGTCTTTACTAAACATGTATTCAATCCAGTTGGTTGCATTGCAATCCTTGACATCCTTCCCACACAGCAACCCCAGTGCTTTAACATTACTTGATGGAGCCTCTACATCTTTGCAGGCATTATACATTGCTAGGAATAAGTGAACGAAGACAGAAGAGTCATTAAACCAACATTATAATTTGAGTGAGCATTCCAAGTATCTCCAATATTACAGACTCACCAAGTTCCAAGAACATACTTACAGCTTTCAAGAGAAAAGGATTCAGTTGTATTTATAGTATTCAATGTTGCAATGCTTTGTTACAGCTACCTTGCTCTGAGTAAGCCACCCAAATCTGTATTATCCCAGCACACACTTTTCTGCTTGAGAGGTAACACTACTTTATACTAAGTTATTTGCAGGGAAAGTTATGACCAACATTTAAGGTACTTTTAACCTGTAGGCCATATGACTTTCAGGTGTCTCATAATTTGATTAAAGGTTACTGCAAAAAGCATACAAAGACTGAATTAATGATTTAAGCTTGTTACAAAATTGAAATACAACCCAAATTTACTGTTCTCTAAAAATATCTTTGATTTTGACAAAGGAATAAAACAGTCCATTTCAAGAGGAGTAAGTGCCTCCTAGAGAGCCCATTGTAGTGAACTGTGTACACTTATTATCATACTTGCCAGACCATTTTAGTATGAGGTAGGCTTCGGACATTGAGTACTTGGCAACAACTTTGTTTTTTCTGAAGTTAAAGTCATCATGGTTAACAGCTATTAACCATTTGTAGGGATGTTCAGGCTTTGTTGAATCTTTAAAAACACTGTTATTAACAGTGTCAGTGTAATGTCCCCTACCTGGGCAGAAGTTTTCAAGGGAACTACTGTTAACTATGCAATGACTCAAACTTGAAAAAAGACAGATCTTTCTCCCTCCCAATTCTTCTCAAAAAAGCACTGGTCTTGTTACCTTGACAAAGGCCAAGGTAAATTAACATACTCTTTACTCACCATTTGCAAAGCGTTCTCCAATAAAGTACTGCAGCTCTGTAATGCTACTTTTGTTCTCTTTTAAAACTGGATCATAATAAGGTATGGTGCTTGTAACATTCAAAAAGTCAGACTGATTTGGACTGCAAGTCAGTTCACAGAAGAGGTTTATCAAGTTGTAAAAACACGATGGACACCTAGGTAGGAAAGTCAATGAACAGCAATCAGATTAAGAGGTAAAGATGCCATCTATATAGGTCAAGTCAGGTATGCCTTGCAAGAGTAAACATTCTGCTCAGAGTGACGGAACAAAATATTCAAAATTGCAAGTTTTTAATCAGCAATACAACATTAGTTGTTGATGCTACAGATAAGCAATTTTAAGCACCATACAGATATAAACTCAAACAGATATAAACAGAATTTCATTAAAAACTTAACTGCTTCTTAGCAGGAGGACTCCTGTTAGAACAGGACCAAACAGTACTTTATGTCACCCTCTTCTGAAGGCTTCGTTAGACACAGAAGCTTAAGACAAACTAAGGGAATGCTTATTCTAACTCAGCTAACTCAATCCAGACTGCAAGCAGTTGTTTCATGACATTACAGCCTCCTGATATAGATGAGGAAGTCGTTTAAAGAGCATCTCCAATAAGCCTTTAAATGAAATTACCACCTTTCCTACAATCTACTTGAAGAGAAGAGTTTTAATATGCTTTGTTATTCTATTACAAAACTAGTTACTTCATTAGCATACCTGGAGAGAAACTGCAGAGGCAGCTGCAAGTTATTTTTCAAAGTCTGAAGCTGACGAACATCACAGCAAGTGCTAACATTGCCGAAGAAAAAACCTGGACAGAGTTCCTTAAAAAAACAATATTGAGATCAGGGGTGAAGGAAGAAAAAGCATGTTTAAGACTTCAGAACTTATTATAGTTATGGGTTCTGCTCCAACATATTTCAGAAGACAGTAGCTGTTGCTGTGGGAGATGCATAGAAAAAAAAAAACAGTCTGGCAAAAAAGATTGCTGTTTAGAGACTAGAGAGAAGAATCACTTTTTTCACTTCTTTTATTCAAGGCAGCACTTCCTTTTAAAAAGCTCCTTCAGATGATCTTTAGTCACCAGAGTCTATATATAGAATGATAAATGGCATTTGAGAGTCTGTTGGTGAGAGGACAACACGTTTACCCAAGTTGAAAGTATTCCTGCAGCTTATCCTCTAGTACTCCTTCCAGACAGTATCAGATTCTAAAGTCTCAGAAGACAAGCCACTAACCACAAAAATCACTGATTACCTGGAAGAGCTATTTCGTGTTCAGTTACAGAAGAGACAAGTGCATTTAATACAAGCATAATTGATAGTAACATACAAGAACTGTATCTTAAGGCTTCAGAAACAGTACGTAACAGTAGTTAGCTCACAGACATATTTAATTAAGTCACTCCTGCCACCAGTAAACCCCTCCTTTAATGCCATAGTTACTGCACACTTTATAGCTTTGAACTATCAGATGCCAGAAGGCAAGTCTGGCAATATCATCCTATACTGTGCACCAAATATACAAATTCTTTTGACTGTGGGTTTGTTCATTTTGGCAGCTAAAGCCCAGATAAGGAAATACCATCTCACACTAGGCACAGCTAATTTTGTCCAAATTTGCTCCATTTGAACAAGTGTCAGTTAATGCCTTCCTATTTAAGGAGAGATCAGGAATGATCATCTGATGTAAAACAGTTTAGTCTTGTATTTTAGAGATTAAAAGGGCACAACTACGGAATGTATCATAGTTTGGGAGAGTCTTAAAAAACAATCTGACTGAAGAGTACTCAAACCAGTGAGGAAACTATGCAGACAAGTGGACCAATCCTATATTTAAGGTTATGTCTGTAAAAGCTCCTAATCACATGCTATGGAGACTTCTCATATCTCTGAAAAGGAACTGAGGTATATTACCCTCACCCAACTGGAGCTATGAGCCATACATGAGAAATCAGAGATAATCTGTTTGCTTTGTCATCAAGTTAGGATGAGAAAGCTAAAGGGCACAGCACAGGTCCAATAGAAACCTGTGTAGGAGAACTGTTTTTTATTAAGTGTAGGAGAAGTGTAGGAGAACTGTGTAGGAGAACTATTTTTTATTAAGCAGCAGACCTCCAAAAGAAGCTCACCTGCATTAAGTCATAGCCATCTTCTGGTAGTGCTATTGGTGGTCCATCATAAGCACAGTTGTATCTCTTGTCTCCGGAAGCAACTCCACATTCTCCATACCAGATACACGTTTGTGGACGTACCTAATTAACATGAGATAACTGATTAACTGCAAGGAATAGTTGCCAAATTCCTCAGCTGTTATAGAGTTTATGTGCTACTATTCCAAAAGCCACTTACAATGCAGATTGGATAACGTACTACATAAAATGCCCATTAACAAAAGCATGCATTTTTTGACATGGTGCACATCACCACTGATCTTCAGCTCACCTTCCCACCCTTCCCTGCCCAATATGGAAACAGGAAGTGCATTGTCTATAGTTAAGAACAAGTATAAGAGTTCCTTAAGAAAAATCTAATTCAATACCTGAAAAGCATCTTCAATTATAAGATGATTTAGAAAATATTTCTTTTCCACACAAAACAACAAAATGATTACTGGGTGAACTGTCATGTGAGGGCACACAGGTCAGCATACATGGAGAGAAACGTATTGCTTATGTGCAATTTCAGTTCCTCCTGCCACCTGATCCTTCTTGCAAACTCATGAGTGACAGAATGAGGAAGTAGCAGTATAAAGAGGATTCTGAAACAGAACTTCATAGCTCTACACTTGCCATATATGTATTGTCACAATCTCAAAGGATACTCTCCATCATCACTTCCAAGCCTAAGTATCAACATTTAAATGGGCTTACAGTGTTAAGTAAAAGGGAAAAAGCATCAACTCTCATATTTTGATTTAAGAGACTATTGAAAAATTCAGAAATCTGTTATTATGTGCATAAAATAAGGGAAATTGAAAAAGGACAGTGGCACCTTGAAAGCCTTGTATTTTTTGTCAGTGGTACTGACACTGAGACATCTGAAATACTAAGCCAAAATATTTATTCTGAAAATTAAAACACTTAATGCAATAACAAGTTATTTACAGCAAAAGCTTTAAGACAGCTCCAAGGTTTTCCTATGCACATCGGCTGCAAGCAGATTGCACAAACATTTACTACACTTCTGCCAGCTCTGATCAGAAGTTTGGCTAGTACAGTTTGAGAGATAACTGACCTATTTTTATCTCCTGAGCAACCTTGACCTAGCATCTGTAGAGACACCATATGCTTACGCTGCAAGGACAGACTGCTGTGCACTGTGCTTGACCATGAATAATATTGTTTACTGACCAGAGAGGCCCCTGAAAGGCTGTATTCATAATACCCAAGAGTTACCCAGAACTGCGATGCCTTCACAACAACCATTTTTGTGCTGAACAACACTGACAGTTCACCAAAAAAATACATCAGCAACTGGTTGTTTATCAGGGACAATACCCACCACCAATTTACCCAGCCCTGTTAGACCTGCTTCCCCCTTTAACTTAACCAGGGCAACATGGCTTGCTTCAAAGTCACTCACTACAAGCCAGGTCTAAAAGCGAGTTTACATACCACTCTAGACCACTACTTCATTTGTCTACTCTAGCACTTACAGCTAAACCCGTTACCAGCTGCTAAGATACAACATGGACAACACCACCTTCAGATTGCACTTATAAACACTGAATGTTTAACACCAGTATGAATCGAAAACATTAGATTTCCATAACTTGGAGAACATTTATCAAAACTACATCATAAATTTGTTCACGCCTCAAATAAATTCACACTTTTTTGATGCAAAGTCACCATCTTCAACTCTGCTTCATCGCATCTGTTTACCTCAGTTTTAATAGCAAAAAGTCTACTAGTAGGGAAAGATTGTTTAGTGTTTTTATGTACCAGTGTCACAACTGAATTATCTCTTCAGGAGAAAGCACAGATTCATTACCATTCTTACAAAATGACAAAGAATTTGGAGCTGCTTAGTACTGCCCATGAGAAAAGAATTAGGTATTTTTTCAGTATCAGACTGGCTTTGATGTTTAGTCTAGAATGGTTTGTAATCATCCTTTCTAAAACACACTTTCATTAAGTCTTATCTAACACTTCTTATGTTTTAAACCCCACAAATTCATCAACCTACTCTTTACAGAAAGACTTTGTTTCTTCCAGAGTAGAAAGCGTGGGAAACCTGGTAATGCAGTCAACAGTTACAAAAACTTTATCAGTGCACTTCTTGCAAAGAAAAACTTCAGTAAATTTCAGCTACCACATCAGTCTGACTGATAGTTCTATTGTTTTAAAAATGTTGTCTGTATTTCAAGGCAACAATTCCTTGGTTATAACTACAGAGATACAAAATAAAATACAACCTGTATTATGTCTATAAATTTACCTGCAAGGCTTTCTGTCATCATTTGCAGGACAGAACATAAAGCATCTTACTTGCGCATGACATTTGATCACATACCAAAAAGCATTCAGCTAAACATGTGAGAAAAATAAAGCAAGATGAGGTTCAGCCTAGCATTAGTTTACATTTGAATTTGGATAAAAACTCATATCGTATTACTAAAGTTCCACAGCAATAACACCTACAGTGGAAAATCCAACATGTTTGCCACTCAAGCTTTCAGCCTGTTAAGAAAAGCTGAACGTATCAGCGACTTTAAACTACTTAGAAGAGCACCTAGACCTAGAATTGCAAGTCTGAATACTCTATTTCAATATTAACACCAAGAATGTAATTTCAGAGACAGTCTAAGGTTTTACATTTATGCCATAACCTAGCAGTATTTAACTAATAAAAGTATAAATTTGTTCCCTGAACCAGTTAGTTTTGGTGATCCTTGATTTACAGTGGTTGAACCAGGTCAATAAGCCTAAAAAACATCAAATCATCATAAGTCAACAGCCTAAAGTCACCAACATAGCTCTTGAACACTAACAAGACAATAGCCTGCTTATCATTGAGTCAGCCACAAAATATGGGAGAGGGCTGGTCTCCTAGGGTTGAGACAGTATTCAGGGTTACACGAAGTAACTAAGTAACTACTCCATTACCACAGATAAGATAGAGCTGGAAGTTCTCCCCCCAAAAACCCTCTAGTAAAAGCTAGATTAAGTTACAGAGCAAGACAAGCACTTTGCTCTTTCCACTCTCTCAGAAGAACACTCCTATACTGGTAGGATGAGACAGGGATGAGTAAGTATCGTTGTAAATGAGTCGTAGTTAACAAAGCTGCTGCTTGCAGAGTCAGACTTTCAAGTCACTTAATACTCAGGTGAGCAATCATCTTTCTTAAATGGGTGAAAGCCTAGCCCCAAAATTAGCAGATGTTGAAACCAACTGCCTTCTAAAAAAGGCAAAATATCCATAAGTCTAACACAGGGCTCAGTTCATAGGTTCGAGTTTTTTATGTGTGTGGAGTTTGGGGTTTTTTTGGGGGTTCTTTAGTTTGGTTTTTGGTTTTTCTTTGGTTTTGTTTTGCTTTTTTTTGTTTTTAAGATCACATAACTAAGCACTCCGTATATTAAAATGGGACTTTCCTAAGTACTTCATAAAGCAACAGTAACATAACCTTAGATTAAGGTTGTTCCCTCCTGCCTCCAGCATATCTTAGAAACCATTTGGCAGTACCCTCAGTACCTCCCCAGAGTTCAGAAAACTGTATTCCTGTTTCTGGTAGACTCGGTCTGTTTGAAGAGAAATTTCACCTCAGGTCAAAGCTTCAGGAGCCCTAATAAAGAATCTGCACATGAGCAAGTATGGGTATTCTACAAAGGTTCTGTTAGAGCTTTCTGGTTCCCAGGTATTATCATTTATTTGTAATAAAACTAGTGTTCCAACAGATCATAAACACATTTACTTCAGCCCGTGTTTCTTCAACTGCACGTTGAAACAAACTGATAATCTTCAACGCTTCCAGCAACATTTGCCATCACCAACAATGAATACATAGCTGTTAAGCGGACAAAGAACAATGATGATGTTATATGCAGAAACAGCAGCTATTTGTAGTCTTGCAAATACCAAATGACAAGTGAACACTGTTTGGCTCTTCAAATTAAGATTACTAATGTATGGAAAAGGCAACAGCCTCAGATACAGCTGTTTCCCCTCCTTTCATCTAGGATGATGCATCTGGAATCCTGCAGGGCAAAGAGATCAATCCAGGAAGGAGCATACTCTTGCCCTCCACTCCCTTAATAATCTGCTATTGCCCACTAGGTTGAGAGTTCTAGAGAACTACACCACCACCCTTAATAAATGGCAAGCCTGGTTTATAGAAACAGGTCATCAGGTCAAGTTCAAAGATCTGCCCTAGAAGTTGCATATGACCTGACAGCCCTCCCTATGAAGGAAGGAGGTCCATGGACTAAAGGAAACTTTACAGGTTTAATTCTTACTCTTACTTTATCTCTTTCAGTACCTTATTCAGAGGCAGCCAATTCAGAGACACACTTTATCTCCCAAGCTCCTCTTGTTCCGTTGCGCCTAAGTAAGGGACTGCTCCCTTTCAGACAGAAAAATTATTAGCTACTCCTAAGTAGGCAAAGCAAGCCACAGTTATGGGATTACCCAAGCATATTTGAGACGTCACAGTAAAATCAAGGTCGAGTAGCAAAAGAAAGTTGCAATAGTTCAATATCTGTGGGAACGAGCTGGTGTTAGCTGACAAGGAGTTACTGGGAAAACACACACTGCATGCATGATCAGAAACTGCAGGGCCCCTAACTAGCAGCTGTCTGCATCTAAGTCCATCTACACCAAAATACCTCTGATGTCCTGCAGGGAAATAATAATACTGCACAACACTTGGATTATTTTGTCTACTGCTCAGCAAAGTACTAGTAAGTTCTACCAGTCACTCCCTTCAGTCATCTCTCCCCTTCTAAGAGAGCTTCCTCACTTTCCATCCAGAAAGACTGAAAAAGTCATTCCTGATTTTCCAGGAAGTAATTTAGGTAAAGTTGTTACTGCCTTGTTCTGAAGCTACACTGTCATGCCTGCCAAGGAAACTGCTCCACACAGACATTCAGAACTTCACGTCCAAGGTCAGGTAACACCACACTGCAGGCCACTTGGCAAGAGCAGCACCTGTCATTAAAATTTTCCCATAGGATTTCAGAAACTCAAATATATCATACAGTTTGGAATCCCAGTTGCTGGTAGGAAATCTGTGTCCAACCTTGATTAGCCATAACTGAACAGCTTATGTTTTAGTATAATTACACAAGGATCAATTGCAACAGCAGCCATTAAGCACATAAATGCCATCCAGTACATCAGGATGTTTTTAAGATAACACAAACTAGTAATGGGATGGTTGGCACAAATCTTGTACCATGCACTGTTCAGAGTGAAAGATGCACCTTATACAGGCTGAACGCTTCAAGTCCATTGTGAATGTGTATGTAATGGATGACAAAGGATTGCAAACTGAAGTGCCACTCTAGTCCACTGGCTTCTTTAAAAAAGAAGAAACATGACATATAGCACTTGAATTTATATGCACCACAACTGAAAGCACAAACCCATTACACTACCAGTACACTTAAGGGAGAAAACAGGTTCGCCTTCACAAAGCTTTTCTCCCGCAAGCATCTATATGGGCTCAGTCTAACTGAAGGACCAGCTTGTCCTTGAAAAGTATCGAGGTCCTCTTTGTGGAGTGTTAGTCATAAATAAGAGTTAATGGAAAAAAAAACCCAAAACACCCAATTCTGCCTTCTTACAGTACAAAATTGAAACCTGCACGGCTAAAGTCATTCTGCAATGTTTACTTCTAAGAACCACAAAGCCACATCCTCTACAAGGATTCCCCTAAATCTTAGGAGAACTTGTTTCAAGCTCCTCTAGCTCAGTATCCTTCTGATACATAAATGAAAGCATGTTGTAATTTCTTTACCAGCCTAGGACACACCTCATTGCCATAGGATCATATCTCCCTCCAAAAAACACTACATAGAAGCACATTGGTAAGGAGTGAAGTAAATTACTTAACCCACCTGGAGATCATGAGTCATTACTAACAATCACCTTCTCCAGTGGTAATAGAAGAATGGATTCCTAGTTTTATGTTTAAGCTCTTCAAGAGGTTTTTTGAAGAGGATAAGAAAACAGGAGAACCTCAGTACACACACAAGGTGACAAACTCCTGGGTTTAAAAAGGGCTAGTCATAAAACTTGACCTAGAAAGTATGTTTCCAACTTAGGCAGAGAGGGAAAAAAACCAATACAACCACTAAGGCTTAGAAGACACTCCTTGTTTCTCCAGAGGAATGTGGAGTATCCCGCTCCTATCTTGCGCCACAGCATAACAAAACATGACTGGGAAAAGAGGAGTGAAGGTTTTACAGTATTTTTTCCTAAAGTATCAAGAAATCCAACTTATTTTAGCTCTTAATTTTGAGGAAACACGCAGTCTTAACACTGGCACATCAACAGACAGCAGCTCACTCCGCACAGACTATCACTCCCAGGAAGCCGTCACCCAGCATAAGCAACACCCCGAGCAAAACAAACCAGACACCCAGGACATCTGCAAGCCTCTCCGGAGCATGTGACTGCGCGGCCACTCACA
>NW_021939396.1:46347632-46533448 GCF_001715985.3 Manacus vitellinus | reverse complement strand
TGGCGGGAAGCTCGTCCCGGTGTCGGAGCGAAACCATGCCTCTCCGGGGTGGACAATCCCGCCCAGGCTGTACCGGCAGCCGGGCAGCGGCTTCGCGTGGGCGCGGAAGTGTTAATCGCGTAGTTTGTGAATCTGCAAAAGTCGCTTTAAAACCCCCCTGGTTTTGGCAAAAGCGCCTTAATTTGGCTTCAGGGTCATTGCTTCGTGATTTTCAGGCGCTGGTCTCGCAGCCCCGTGTGCTCTCGCTGTGCAGCTGCGATGCACCCCGGGCACGCCGTCCCGGGGCTGTTCCCGGTGCGGGGCCGCTCCCGCCGCGCTGACACCGGGGGCCCGCCCGTGTCGCAATCAGCAGTTCTGGTAGTGCTGGCTGCGCTCTGCCAAAGCAATCTGTTTGTTTGGGCTCTGTTTACTTGGGCTCTGCTCGTTTCGACTCCTATTTTGGTTCAATTTGGGACCTGGCTGGGAGGAGGCACACTGAAAGCGGGGTGGGGCATTCTCTGTCTGATTTCCCCACCTCTTTACTGCCTTCCCAGACACTTTATTGCCTTCCCAGATAGTTAATGCACATTGCGCTGCTGGAATAAAGCATGTAATTTAGCTGACATTGCCATCTGCTGACAAAAATGCAGACCAGTCTGCACTGTCTGCGTGTCAGCCTCGCGGGCTAACGTGTTGGCCGCGGACCTCCCGAGGGTCACGTAATCCGACTTTCCGCTGAGAACAGAATCCTGTTAAAGCAAGTGGCTCAGGGAATTGTCTGGTTGCGTTAGGAATAGCTTCAGGTATGGAGATTTCACAGCCTCTTTGGACAAACTGTTCCACTGATTGACCACACTTGCAGCAAAAGGTTTTTCCTGTATCTGAAGAGATTTTCCCATGTTTCAGCTTGAGGCTGTTATCTCTCGTGCCGTCATGGTGCCTGCCTGAGAAGGCTATCCCTTCTCCACAATCTCCCGTTTGGTAACTGCAGAGAGCAGTAAGATGTCCCCACAGCCAGCTTTCTGGTTAGGGATGAGCAAACAAAGCTCATGTACTCCAGCAGTCCTAGCTGTTGTGATGGCAGTAAAGTGGATTTGCTCCAGGATGTCAGGGTCTTTTTTTTTGTTTTGTTCTGGGAAGCCCAAACTAGGGCGCAGTACTCCAGTCTCAAAGAAAGAGGAATAAGCCCAACCCTTGACCTACTGGCTGCCTCCTTGCTGATGATGCAGCCTGCTGACTCACGTTCAGCATCTCACCCAGCCCAACCACCCCAGTCTTTTCTGCCAAACTATTTTCCTTCTAGCTGCTGTCCATCTTGTACTTTTCTGTGTAATTATTTGATCCCAGGTGAAGGATTTGGCATTTGGCAAATTGCTTTGAAACAAAGCTAGAGTAGTTTAAGTTACATTGAATTTTAATTTTCATGTAATTAAAAAAAATTTATTCAGGACTACACAGTGTGATCCTAGAAGCAGGGGAACAAGTTGCTACATTTTCTAGGCACTCCACATAGGCAGAGGATGCAGTTAGCATAGCTTACATAGCTACAGGTTAAAAAAATGCAAAAGCCTTGCTTCAGTGCTTGTGAAAAAGGTGAAGGATAGCAAAACTGACTGAAGAGAAATGGCATTTTCTTTCTGAATGCATTACATAGTGAATAAGTGATTTAAGAATCGTAGGTGAGAGAGAACCAATTTATAATGAAAAACAAGCAAAAGGGAAGCTATTGCAATGACAATTTCCACTGTAAAATAATTAAGTCCATAACATCACACTTGTCTACCACCTACAGCATAAACAGAGAAAAGAGATAGTATTTTAATATTTCTTTAACTCTCGTATGGATACCTCTATATTCACTCTAAATTCACTCATTCTGGTGCAATTTCTCAGAGTTCTGCCTTTTTGCACTCATAAGCTGAAGTTAAGTGGTATAGGTTTGAAGACTAATTAACAGACACTGAAATCTTGTGTAATGGCAGATGCAGAAACTCAAACATGTATCAGTTTTTATGTAGCCTCTGTACCCTGGCAGCTGGGTGACCAGAGCAGGATATGCCCTCAGTCTTGTTGAAGCTATCGATCGGTCTTGGTGGCGGCTCTGTGCCATATTTGGGGGATGAGGATGCAGAGCTGTCTCTAGCAGCTTGTGGGAATTTAAGTATAGTTGCATGAGTGTTATCGATGGCAAAGCTGGCTGTGTCATCTTAAGGGTATCTCGTTCATCTTGGGCAGGGAAAAAGCAGCCCTGAAGAGTTAACCCAGGTCAATGCTGCCAGCAGCTCATTGCCTTGTCTGTGATACACATGGCCCAAAAGAGACCATTCCCAGGCCTGGTTGCTCTTTTAGAAGGACATTTATCAAGTTATGTTTTATAAGGTTCCTTTTTAAACCCAGGATTATGCATAGCTGCTAGGCACTGTCCACTTGGAAGGTTAATGGGGAATACTTATTCTGCTTCTCAGCAGCACATACAAAACTAAATTTTCCTGCCTGGAAGAAGAGGCCAATACTAATTCATTGAATAAGTCCTTTAATTGGCCATTAAGGTTAAATTGGTCCTTTCCCTCACTGGGTACCCTGAACAGTGTAAAGTTGCCTGCCAGGAAGCTCATATAAAATAACTGCCAGCTTTGCTCTGTTCTGTGTCTTTGACTGGAAGCCCTGAGCGTTGCCTTCAGAGGTGGAGGCTTTACTGTGTATCCATCCCTTTACTCAATACAGAAATGAAACTTGTGTTACCGCTTCCACGAGAAACTGAAACACCTAATAGTAATGACCTTGCAATTCCCAGGTGGCAATCTGTCTGAAGAATTACTCGTGTAAGCCAATGAAAACACAGTACGTGATTACTTTGCAGCAAAATCCATTAAAATGTCCATCGCTGCTTATTCCCCGTAATTTTTTATGAGTCTTTATTATTTCTATTGCAATAGCACCCAGAGGCACTTGCAAGAATTTGGAGCTATAATAAGGAACACCTTGCATGTGGGAAAGCACAATATTCTCCTTGGATGTCTTGCAATCTTGCAAGCTGCAACAGGTGAGTGAGAAGTTTCATCCAGTTTCTCACACCTCCGTTTTTACATAGACCCAGATGAAACCACTGTAGCTTGTTCCAAGACTGTTCTTCCAGCTAAACCAGAATAATGCTAGTACTAAACAAATCTGGTGTTTCCCATTTGGTGTTGTATGTGAATCACATTCTTTTCATCAGCCCTCATTTGTCCGCCTTCCTCACCTGTGGAGACCTGCTTGGCTTTTTATTATACATGACTCAAGGTATCTATTCTTTGGTTAGATGCTCTTGGATTCACCATGTGGGATCAAATCAGAGCCTGATGCTGCCACTACCCAATTAAACATACAAATAGTATGTCAGGTGATGCTTAATCAAGTCTTTTCCTCTTCCTATGTGCCCTAGCATATTTTGCTCTATCAACCCCATGCCAGTGTGTCCCTATCTAACCTTAAAAAGTCCTATAGTCACTCTTTAGGATCACATCCTTTCTGCATTTATCACTGGAGTAATTGAAACTTTTTTCATTTTTATTACGATGAGGTAAAGTTATTTATTGCCTTGTAGCAAAAGCTGGGGACTTGATTCAATCGATTCAATGTTTGTTCTGGTTTTGCTATAAACTTGCTGGATGTTCTTGGCAGTGCAATTCCTCTTCTGTAAAGGGGTGCCAATTGCACAACATGTAGCTCAAAGTCTCCAAAACCAGGTGTCAGCCACTGAGCTGTTGAAGGAAAACACTGTAGAAACACAGCTTATGATTACAGCAGTCTGGAGACACTCTGCACTTGTTGCTGTGAGCAAATATGTGCAGTATGTACTGTGGGTAGGCTGATAAATTCAAAGTTTGACCTACTAACAGCTGTGTATGATTTGTATTATCAATTTACTGAGCCCCTATGGCACCATGCTGCCACGTGGTGAGGAACTAAGGATTTGCTATCGAAGTGGAGAATAAGGGCTGAACTGTCACAGAGGAGTCCATAAGGGCACTACCAAAATCTGACTTGGCAGGAGGAAAAGGACATGGTTTTATTAGCTACAATTCATCTGAGGAAAAGCCTGATTATGATTAGACTTGAAGACATTTTGTCAGTTTTACAACACCTTGTCCCAGTGCATAGGGTCCGATGCAGCAGCATGGCCAAGGCAGCACATGCAGAAACTGTTCTTGGAGCTTTCAGAAAGTGGAATAATTCTGCCTCTTCTTCACACAATATAGTCCAGGCAAGCAAATCACGAGGTTCTCGTATCACTGTTCCAAGGGGGTTATAGGAACCTATATCCATTTGCTGGATACAAAGCATGTATGCATAGGTGCACATGTATATACCCCACAAGAACACACTTGTGGACTATATATGAAATTGCAGACTGTTTCAGATCTGCATTGAAGGTTAGTGTCATGCTTCATCTGTGCAACCAAGCCAGTGAAACAGCTCCATGGAAAAAAGTTGCATCCCTTGTTCTTTCCTGATTTAGCTGTGTTCTCCACCAGCACACCCCAGATGGCTCTGCTGATCCCTGCTCCCTGGCAAGGTGCAGCACTACGCAGCACTTGTGCCAGTTCTGAACCAACTGACTTGACATTAAAAGTAGGACATTAAAACATTAGTCCAGCTAAAATGCCTTGTCAACATTGTGAGAGCGAAATGGATTATTTAGAGACAACTTAGGTATGTGTCTCAGATTTCATTTTGCTGTGCAGCTACAGCCAGAGTTGCTAGGCATATGGTCTTGTTATTGATCTCATGAGAGCTAGCATCTCTCTAAGTCACTGAGGAGATGAAGCAAAAAGTATATTGATTCATATATTTTAAGATCAAGAGGACTATTATGATCACATAACGTTAGTTCCAGCATATCATATAATTTCACCCAGTAATTCCTGCATCAAACACAAAATGTTTCAGGTGAAACACGTCTTACGTCTTTCAGAATGAAAAGGATTTGTTCAGGTTTTTTTTTTAAACTCAAATTATGAAGGAATCATCTCAACAATTTGTTTCTTAAATAATTATCCTCACTCCTGAAAATCCACAGCTTGAAGTTTGAATTTGTCTAGTTTCAGCCTCTTGATATTGTTTTGATATGCTTTCATGTGCAAAATTAAGGAGCTTCCCGCTCCCAGAAGTCATCCTTTGTAGTGATTTAGGCCATGAACAAGTCACAGCACTTTTCTTTGATATTCTCTGAATAGATGAAGATGCTTTACTGAGTTGAGGCTGTAGGAATTTTTGATAATGACTTAAAATGTAGCTCAACTCAATAGAAAATTGTAAGAATAAGGCAAAAAGCCTGGGATGTCAAACACAAGATGAAAAATATGGTTTTCAGTGTGAACTCTTTGCCCCTTTTATAAAGCGCATAATCCATTGCACACCATAATAAGCATGTCAACAGGGTGTTGACTTTTTTTTTTTTTAACTGAGGTACATCATATCAGTGTAAGGGCCAGTTTTACATTTAGGAATAATAACAGAACCACCAAGACACAGTTGACTAAAAGTACAGTCTTATTCCTTTGATTCCTATGTTGCTTTTTATAATCTTCCCTTCAGACAGATCTGACCTAATGGATATTAATGTCATGGGGAGTTTGTCAGTGACATCTGGATCTTTGAAGCAAACCTTCTTATGTCATGCTAAATTAAGTTTTCCTGTTTCTCAAGCCAGGGCACCTGTTTTGTTTTTTTGTTTTGTTTTTTATTTCTTTCCCATGAATGCCATCTCATCTGCGAGAACCTGGAAAACAATAAAAGCCTAATCAATCAAGTGAAATATAGCAAAGTGGTCTTTGCATAAATAGGAAACTAATTCTGGTATTGTACAAGGAGAAAGAGTAGAATACAGAAGAAAGAAAAGAAATGTTAAATATGCAGAACAAGATAATCCAAATAGTATATTTTTATTGAAATGATGGTATGCAAAGCAACATTCCTGTTGCAGAATATTAGTCTTATATGGAGTTACATACATTTTTATATGTTTTATCAAATTCATAAAAGGTCAGATCAAAACAAACTGTGGAATTCAGAAAAGTATGAAAAATCATGACATTCCCGAGGGCCAAAAGCAGAGCTGCTGTGAGAAGGCACAACTCCATTCAGTCCTGGGTGTGCAGTACAATATTCTGTTGCTGGAAAAAGGAGCCTTGTGTATTATCTTTGGTTAGGCTCACAGCAAACATTAACATTTTAACACCGATGACTCAAGGGTTCCAGGTAAGAGCTGTATTTTATGTCCATTCAGTGTTCATATCAAATTAAGTACAAATGGACTGGGGTTTGTGCTACCCCATTTTCTGTACAACAATTCTGAAATTTCTGAGACACTAGATTTGGTTAGCTTATGGCTTTTCCAATAGTCACCGAGACTGGCTGAATAAAGAAGTGTGAATTATTCTTGCAATTAGCTCTGACTCTGAGGCAGATAATCATCGTTGTTAAAGTGCATTAAATATGACCTGCAGCTATTTGATCTTGTGCTCTAATCCTCTCAGCTCTTCTAAACTAAACAAAGGTGGGTGGATCAATAGTGAGATGGTTTCACTCCAGAAGAAGAGCATGTGGTCAAGAGGTACAACATTGCCTTTTGTATCATTACTAAATAGATGTTCCTGCACACTGCACTGCAGTGATCATCTAAATGAAGAACTCCATGCATTTGAGGCATGTGAGGCTACACCACTACCGTGTCACTCATGGTATGCCACTTCTCCCTATACCCCATGAGCTTTTCCTTGTGCTCTTCCCCATCCTACAATGGCTTGACACTAGTGAAATAAAAGAAAGATGCTGTATGCTTTTCCTTGACTCACTGGTGTAGCCTGTTGTTTGGTTGCACATTCTTTCTACTCATTTGCAGCTGATGGGAAGCCACCAAGATGGTAGCACCTGCCTAAATCCCATATGAATAGAACAACAGGCTAGGCCCCTGGATCTGAATACGCAGAGAAGCAAGCCTAATAGCAGTATGCTAGTGGAGCTGATTCTTTTGGGGTATAAGATGGGTGTATATATATGGCACTTTCTGGCAAAAAAAAAAACCCCAAACCTAACTCAAAAAACAGTTTGGCCTCTTAACCCTTCCCAGTTCTATTTCACAACATTGTATTGTACCAGGATTCATCCTGCCATCTATGAAATAAATTTGGTGCCCCTTAATTTCTAGTCTAAATTTACTCTTATCTATTGACATGATGAAGAGCTGCCTCATTTCACTGGCATGTGAATGAAATCATCAATTTCCTTGCTTTCCTCCACAGTGCATTTAGGAACTTACAAAGGTAAGAGTGTCCACAGAGCACTTTGAAAGCCTTACACAAAAGGCACCACGACTATGCAAAGGATTACTGTCAATATTAGTGAATCACTTCAGCCACCACAGGAAAGCAGGTTTCTGTTTTAGAACAACAAAGAGACCACAGTGGTATTTACTGAGCACTTTAAAGATAACAACAGCTACATAAATACTAAGAATTATTAAGGTTTCTTTGTGAAAAGGTTAATTGCATGGTGATAAACAGTATTGCAACTTTCAAGCCCATCTACAGGCAGAATAAGCACCTTTTGGTTACAGGGAACCCAAAACTAAAACCACCTCTCTCTCCAAAGGCTCCGAGATGAAACAAATGCTCCCAACAGGAAGGTTTCCACTAAAAGTCCTGTTTTGGTTGAATAGTGTCTTTGATGAAACTAGATTGAACTTCAGCCTGAGCGGGGCAGAGAAAGACTTGACAGGCAGTTCTCCACCGTGCAGCTCCCCCTCACCCCAACCTGTGTGCTCTGTCAGCCAACACTAAGAAGAGCAATGAGGGAGCAACAAGCCTCTCCCTTCAACCTGTACTAGCCCTACATTTCAAATTTTATTTAGAAATAACAAAAGCCAGCTATAGCCCAATATCACTGTCTCAAAAAAAAAAAAAAAATAAGAAAAAGAGGACCAGGTAGCTGCATTCTCTTGGAAGAAGGTCAGCAGATGCTCTGTACGGGACACAGCACCCCAGGTGTTCTTCACACGTCTCTTAAGAGCCCTGGCTGTGGTGACCTTTCACGGAGGCAGCTGGACACAGGACTTGGAAATTCCTACTCTAAATGGTGAGGAGCAGATGTGCATGTTCCCATGGACAAGCATAGCTGAGGAAGTTCTTTGCTGAGTAGCTACCCCCTTTGGGGTGAGATGACTCTCCAAAGAAAATAAACCTGGCCACCAGCAGATACTTGACACCTGCATATTGTTTTCTCAGCTTGCTTACTTCAGCAGTTGCAGGACCACTGTTGGCTTGCCTTGTTCTCTTTCCTATGCTCTGCTATCAGGAAAAATTTGGAGACCCTCACCAACAGTGGATGCTTCCACATTGTTTAGAAAGACTGCTTGATCACTACAGCCCATCTGACATTCAGAGTATTTACTGCATGGCTACTGAAGACCTTCTAATGATTATTCACCTCCTTTACCAATACGAAAGAGCTTTTCTTCTAGAGTGTGTGGTTGTTCCCAATTGTTGATCTGGAGAAAATTCAGGGAGAAAGTTCAATATTGAGACCACGCTGCCCTAGAGTTCTTCTAGTTTTCTTCAAAACAATACGTTCATATTCAGCCAGGCTCTAAATAAACCTGTCCTCTCCAGTGTTGTTTGTTAAAGAAGTCAGAGTGCAGTCCCATCTAATGTTGTGCAACTTAAGTTCTCAATAAAGCTCTTGAGATTTCTGCATGCTCAGTATTTTTTAGTCTTTGCAGAACTTAACTCTGGATATAGCCATCCTCTAAGCATCTTGCATAATTCTTTGATTCTGTACCAGTTCATCTGCAAGTTTCTCTAAGGCACAACATTATTTTAATTTAAAAGAAGCATAAATTACCTAAACAAATAGACTTTTCTGGTATCCTATTACATTATTGGAAAACTTAAGAGCTTTCCTCTTTAATGCTGAATAGAAATTGAATAGCAATTCCAGCATGCAAGCAAAGGTACATCCACTTCTGTTCTCTTCACCAGAGCATTGACTTCCTACCTAACTTACAGATAGAATAACTTTATGATTTGTTAATATATATGGCTAATTTTCACTACACAAATTACATTCATTTGTGCTAGCTCACTCAAAGATTTCCTTTTAACTCACTAAAGCAAAAGTGCAACAGTTCAGCTGAATGCTAGGCAGACATTTTTTAAGCAAGTAACATTTCATTTCCTTACAGTCTTTGAAGGCAGGTGAAGTGCCTGTGTTTACGTACTGAATTAACTTTTTACCTCAACTCACTGTAAATTAATCTCTAATGTTTTTGTGGCCAACAGGACATGGTATATACTGTTTATATGGCAAAAATGACAGGATTTTAATGGGCTGTCTTACAGTAACATGGTTAAAACACAGCTCTTTACAAACCACCTGCAATTTGCACTGCCTTCCCCACACAGGCACTAGTAGCATGTCTAAGTGTCTTAACCACAACAAAGGCCAAAACTGCTGCTGAGAGTTCATTTTCCATGCCTGCATTAATTAGTGGGCCTGTTCAGTATGACTACATGTTACCCTCACCAGCTGCTGAAATACCTGTATACTGTGCACGTCTCCCTTAGCTCCTGTCATAGACCTGTGGAACAAGTGTGTTGCATAGTAGCTGTGGGTACTAAACCATAGTGTCACATATCTGTGGTTGCAGAACATATGTATACCACCTGTATAGTGTCTGTACTGTTTGTTGTGCCCGACAGCTAAATTTCTGATGTACTTGTGCCAGTGGATTTATGTCCTTGTTGGTTTGCTCAATAACTGGTCCTCCCCTACCCAGAAAAATGCACATATGTAGACTGTAAGGTTGGGGATGGATCCCCACAGTGCTGCATAGTCATTGCAAAATCAACTGCTCCACTGTGTTTCTGTTGCTGGACAGACTGACAGATCAAGATGCTACAACTGAGAGGACATTTCCTTGCTTTTTGTTTGGTTGATAGCTTTTGGCATCATTTGTAATGCTCTTGATCATTTTTATGGAGTTTCATGTAGCAGCAAAAATGTTACCAAACCCCTGGGCTGGCAGGAGGACTTTTCCTGTTGTGATATTGCAGGCAGGATCTCACCTCTAGCCTCACGTGGCACTTGGAGGTAGAGAGGAATGATCTGAGCTAGCACTGTCAGCAAAGGGAGGGCAGCAGCGCCGTGGGGCCGTGCCAGGACTGTCTGAATCCAAAGAGCTGCAAGGTCTGGGCATCCTTCTGGCACAAGGGCTGAGTGCTCCCAGCCCACACATGCACCCCCAGGCACCTGTTACAGGTATGTGGCCATGGGGATGCGTGTCTGAAACAGTAGGAATGCTCGCCTGTGTGAGGATGTGTACGCTTGGAGGCGTGGAGGAGCAAACGTTGGTGCTGGGAGTGGTGGGATCTTGGAGTACAGGCAGGGCTGCGGTGCAAACGCAGCTCCTGGCCTGCCCCTGCTCTTGTCATAGTCCTGCGTCTAGTGATGCCGGGCAGAGGCCTCAGCCCGTGGTAACCCTATGGCAAGGGCATCGTGCATTCAGGGAGCATGTACTGGAGAGGCTAATCAGTTCTGCAAACTGTTCCAACAAGCCCTTCTTGGGTAGCCTGGGTTTACTATCATGCTGCTGTGGTCAGGGCACATCTCTGTCAAACTGCATTTGCTACAGGGCTGCATTAGCTTTTCCTTTGCTTTTCCTTTGCACGGAGGAGTCGGAGGATGCGTTCATTTTTTGTTAGTTCTGCTGGCAGTTCATTTGCCTGGAATAAAAAAAAACCTTTGAGGTTAGCAGAAAAGAAAGAGTATTTCCCAAACGCGGTTTAAAAGCATTGAACTTTAAAGAAGATGGAACTGGGCATTATAATGATGTGATGTTTTCCAGTGTTGTCTCCTCCACTTTTGAAGGTACCTTAAGAAATTGTCTTTCATGTGCAAGTCTCACTTAAGTCTTCAAAATAATCCCAGCATAGAATTTGAGTGATCAGCTTACTTTGTGCTGACCATCCAGGCTAAATGGTATCCCTTGGCCTCCCTATGCTTCTGCCACAAAAATAACAGAGAGCATAGCTGCTGATTTTTTGGGGGAGATGAGGTAGGTCTTTAAAGTTCATAAAAATCTGAGGGAACACTTTAATGGCTATGGAATAGTGGTGCTATGCTGTAAGATTGGTAATAGAATATGAGTTTGGATGGGTTTTCTTCTTAATTTATTGAATACAATTTTGGTAACATAAAGCATTTATTATGAAGCTACTTCTAAAAATCAGTAATTCTGTCCTGCAGATATACTCTGTTGTGCCAAATTGAATGTTATTCAAAAAAAAATTAAAAGTCAGTAGGAGAGGTTACAGCCACGGACTTTTTTATACTAAACACCCTGCTGCTGCAAATCACTATCAGTAGCAGAAAAATCTTGCACATCGTTTGGATTATAGTATCAAACCAAAGTGCATACTAGTGAAGACTACTGTGTGAATGCTATTAACTCTGCTGCCATCAAGTGGAATAATACAGAAATTAACAGCCACAGATATATTAAATGCACAAAATATTTAGAAGGTATGTGCCTGATTATTTGTATTATAAGCTTTCATTCACTTAGTCATAAACCAGAAGTTAACACTAGACCATCCATTCACAGCTTAACAAACCCAGCTATATATCAAACGCTATCAGCAAACAGTTCAGAAACACATGTCAGAGGAAAGAAAACATTTTCATTGAAATTATCAAAGATGTAAAGTTAAAGTTAAAACACTTTACAGAATAAAATCAAGACAAGTATTGTACAGATATGTTGCCATTATAAAAAGAATGCAAGACTAATTAAAAAAACTAACAGTTTTACAGTAAGATATGGGAAAGATGCATGTAATTTTGGAGGGGGTTTTTTTGTATTAGCAATGCTCTGAATTCTAACCAAGTTTTCTCATCAAAGGTACCTAGATATAAATTTTTCTTTCTGCAGAAATATCCTCCTTATACATCATTATGGAGATACAAATATAACTTACAACTTATCAAAACAGTAACAGATTACTGTTTCCCTAAAATGCAACCTAGCTAGCGCATGACTAGTTATAGTTAATTTAATCTGTGGTTCTCTAGTGAGTGAGTGAGTGCTTTGGTTTATTCTCAGATTGATGTAAATTCTCAAGACCCAACATCACCAGTGGCACTGCCTATCACCCTTATAGGTTCTTGTATACAGAAATAAATGGACTAAATGATGGTACTTCAGGACAGGATCAACAGGCAACCACAGAGCAACACGGAAACATGGGCTGCCCACACCTCCAAGGCACACATGGCTCCACTGCTCAGTGATCCCCACTTGCTCCTCCCCTGGGATGGTCTGCCAGGACATACCTTGTTCCTCAGGCATGGGTCTGCTCCTGCCTCAAGGAGCAGTGCCACTGTCCTCACGTTGCCGCTCAGGACAGCTGCGTGGAGAGCAGAGGTCCCATTCTAGAAATACCAATGGAGGTGTTTGTACCAGACATGGGAAGAAAGTAAAAGGCATTAAAACACAAATGTTTGTAAAGAACAAACCTATGAATGAGAGAGAAGTAACACAGAAGAGATTAGGCCATCAAAGACCTAGTGTCTGGTTTAGATGGGGTGCTGGCAGCTAAGGGGGCTATGAAGGAGGTGATTTTAAATGCTTTAATAAAAATGAGAGTCAAGTTCACTTTACCACAGCAATATTTCCTTTTAAAAATTACCCTTGTCAATAGATTAGAGGTGAAATGAACATAGCACTTGCTTCTGCCTGGCAAAATCAGTCATTAGCAAGTGAAACAGAAGCGCAAGCAGTAATGGAAACCATCTGTGCATTTTATCTTCTTTTTTTGATGATTAATGGCCTCACTGTCAGACAGCTGAATGGTGGGTTTTTTTATGGCTAGCCTTTTCTTTGTGGTTGCAAACTGACAGTTCAAGTAAGTGAGGAAGCTATTTCATACTTGTAATTAACATCTACATTATCAAGTACATCAAAGTTGCCAATCTGTTGCATGCACAGAGGCTATCAAAGTATGTGACATAGACACATAAAATTAGGTCAGCCATTAAAAAGCAGCTTCCAAATATCCGTTATTTTTCAAGTCACTTTATGAATTCAGAGAAAAACAAAATCAAGTAGAGAATCTGCTTGCAACGTATTTCTTAGGACACTATTTTGCTGACTAAATGCAAAAGAGGGCTGAGTATAATGCTAAAAATTGCACTGTCAAGAGCAATTAATTTACAGTAGAAATAAAATCAGGTGACAAAAAGCAGGAGAATTCCTTCTATGACATGATGTGCTTCCTCATTCCAAAACTTAAATTCCCAGATTTGTTTGAAAATATTCTTTTATGTGTGGTATTAAAAGTTAAATAAGATCATTTCATTTTTCTCTTGACTTTTTTTGGGTTCAAGCTCCTGTGGTCTTCCATTAGCACAGTCATAAATTCCAGGTCTTTCATCAGACTCTTTGCCTTCTTGAGATTTTGTCTACAAATCTGTGTGTTTAACTACTAACCTTAAGGAGGCCAAGCGTGGGAGAGAATTTCAGCAACTCTTCTATCACATTGTTGTATCCTTTAATGGCAGCCTTCAGTAAAGCAGTTGTACCATCCTTTAAAAGAGAGAGGAGGTCAGTTCTGCTGTTGCAGATGCTTTACCTGCATTCCCCTTGGCTGGAGGGAAACACCAGCTCTTGCCTGTGCCTCAGATCTCCTCTGCTCATCATCTTTGAGGAGGCACCTCCACAGCATGTGCTGCTGGTTTTAGGGCATCTGGAGGATTGTTCCTCTGGCATGTGAAAACTTCAGGGGAAAATGAACCAGTGACACCATATATCCATCGCCTTTGTCTCTCATCTATGTGGACATTTCCGTTCCCCTGTTCCAGAAGGTACCTCCAGAAAGCTGTCCCAGACACAGCAGGAAAAAGGAAACCCACGGTGGGACTTTTCAACCTGGCAAACATGGAGGACTCTGGGGACAGGGACACCAGGCCTTCAGACAGTCTGACTTATAGTCCCTGGAAAAGCTAGGAGGCATTAAGCTGCAGACAGAGTGCAGGAAGAAGTGCTACTCACATCCCTCGCAGCGTCTCGCTCAGCACCGCGGAGCAGCATGACTCGCACCACTTCACTGTGACCCATCTGTGAGGCAATCCACAAGGGAGCTGTCCCATCCTGCAAGAAAAATAAGACTGCTAATGGTTTCACCTCGATGTCCTAGGCTCTCTGATATTTTACTGCCCAAGCGTACTGGAACGGATGTACTTCAATTACTCAATGAAATCCTGCATCACAGGGAGACATATGCAGAGCTCTGTCCAAAAACACTTGGGAAGTTGGTGTGTCAAGTTAGAATTGCTTCAGTCTGTGGAGTAGAACCATCCTTATCTGCTTTCTTTTGCATAGTTGGACGGAAATGTGCATTGTTGTGTGAACAGTTAAAGCCCAGTCAGGCACCAGCTGTGCTTAAAATACACGGGTAAATTTGAAACACAAAGACTAAGGGTATCCTGTGTACTTTGAACTCTAGGTGGTTAGATGTGACAGAAGATACAGACAAACCTAAGCATGCACAGGCAGATTCTGCAGCTGGGTGTCTGTACATAGGGAGTGAAAGTTGTTTAAAGAAGCTAGGGAGCAATGCAAGATGATCATCAACTTTCAATATAAGGTTACATTATACACCCTCAGGGAATCTGGTAAAAATGTCCTACCTTACAGAGATGGTGAGTATTTTACAAATTTTATCTTCAAGAACTCCACTAGAAAACAGAGCAATTACCAAGGAATCCAGCATGAAGCAATCTGGTTTGGAAAAATTGTCCTATGCAGGCATTATTTGAGCATAAACCCCTAGAAAATGAAATGCACTTTCAGAATAAGCTAAACTTTGTGATGGATTTCCATCTCAAAGGCAAAAGTGAGTTGAAGCACTACAAGTATTTTTCACTGTAGTTAGAATTTAGTTTTGTATCTTCTTCTCCTTTTGCTTCTAAATGGTCTGATTCTCAAGATTGTAGGAGGACTCCAACAGTTATGTGGTGCCAAACTGATTCTTGTGAGCCTTTAACAAAAGGCTTTGGCTGTTTGGACTTTAACATAAAAGTGAGGCCTCACGTTGCAGGGTGTCTGCTTCTGCCTTCAGCGTTTGCCAGTTCCCCTCACCACCCTTAGCAGCCTGAAGACTTGGCCCGAAAGTGGAAGACAAAATATACTGAGGCTTCCAAAAGAGTCTTAATGAGAAGCTTCAGAAGAAATCAACTTTTTACGTTAAATAAAATATTTCCACCTTGATCAAAGAAGTAATCTCTCTTCTCAGTGCCAACTGACTTGGATCATGCAATCCAAAAAACCATTGTTGTACCAGTTTTCTGCTTTCTATGGGCTAGACTTAATCCTTTCGAGGAAACAGAAAAGTTATTTCTTCCTTTGGTATAAATGTTCTGGGTTTTTCTTTTTCTGATTCTGAGAAAGAGCAAATGCACATCCTGAGATCTTTAGTATTCTGAAATAGCAAGGAACAGGATCTTTGCCCACTCTTGTATAATTTCTCTATAAATTAACTCTTTGAAATTAGTGATTGACCTCATTCTAGTATATATCCTGTTATTGCTATGAGTGTTCTTTGTGATTCAAAAATAACGAAGGCTGTCTTGTGATGTTATCGTGACGGCAAAAACTGTCCCTCTTCAATTTATAGTGTTTTCCCTACCAGTAAGTTGACGCTTCATATTTTTCTAATCTCCCCCCACCAGAGGGCTCTAGAAAATAGCAGTAAGGACCCTGGAAAAGCCTTCAAAATTTGGAAAATATCTGAGAGCCGCCTACAATTTAATCTATGTGAAGAACCAAAGTTGTGCAAATCCACATGTGTATTTACACAAGAAATACAAACAGAAGCTCGGGGAACATAGCAGCTTTTTTTCAATCACAGTGAAGTCTGTAAGAACAACTCTTATTTTCAGATATAAATGAAAAGGAGCAGAAGGAAATACAAGTGTTGTGTAACATCACTGCTACCATTAACAGTCCTTAAATAGTATTGCTGTTAGACATCATCCTTGGTGGCTCAGTTACAGGCTAGAGGCAAAAATACATTATAATAAAGACTGGCTGTCTTGAAGGATTTAGCCTGAAGAGAAAAAAGATGCTAAAACTGATGGTGAGCTCACATTGACTGTGGTCATCCTCTTTCTCTAGAGCAAACAGCATCTAACAGACAGGTTTATGCAAATATGTAAAATATTTATCCAGAGTAGAAGAGCTTCTGTCCATTTTCATGTTGGTGAATGGTGCAAAAGAGATATTACATTTTACTAAGAGGTCACATGAGAATTCATGTGTAAACTGATAATAAAGATTGGAGATGAGTCAGGAAGAAAGTCCAAAAACTACTTTCCTTTCCTCGTCCCTCTGCCCACTTAGCAGACTTCAGACTATTACATTCCTAGAACAATGTTAAACACCCAATATGTTTGTAAATTGTTCTTTTTTTCCGTATTTAATTACAAGCTAGTAGATATGGACTACACCTTATTACATCTAGCAGCCAGCAGTTCCAAAGACTGAAATTTCTGATCCTCTTTCTCTTACCCATTAACTATTGACTTTGCTTTGCAGCTTTAAATCTCAGCTTTTGCTTATGGCTTGAAGTTTTAGAAAAGGCTGGAGTAGGGTGGGAGGTGAAAGACCCCTTGAATTTACCAGTAGGGGATTCCAGGGGCACAGACCCCCTACTCTCAGGCTACTCAGTGTCATCTTCTCCACTGCTGTGCCCATTAGTCCACTTGCACCACTATACCTAATTTGCTAATAGCAAATTGCTTTTTTGCCTGAAGTCCACTCTATTTTACTGGCTTACATGTAAGTGTAATTGCGTATCACATGGTAAGAAAAAAAAATTATTTTTCAGATTATTTTGAATCTGCTTAGCCAGACAGACTAAAGCCTGCTGGGACACAGGCTGCCAAAACAGTGTGAAATTCATTGGCAAAAAATCTTATAGCTTTGTTTTTTGAGTTGGAGAAGCATAGAAACCACTCCTGCACCAGGCTTCAGACACTGCGCCCAGCTCTGTCTAGACAAAAAGATGACAATAGAATTCCTGCCCTGCTCCTCAATATTGGAAAGAACAGAAGGCAAATAAAACCCAAGAGAATTCACATTGCCAGGAAAGCTTCACTATTTGGTCTTCTGAGAGCTGAGCTAAAGAGCCTGCACACAAACAGCCAGCACCATCTGAAATGCTCTGTGGTGTCATGAGCAACGCTGTAGGATGTGGGAGGTGGGACACCAAACTGAAGGGGAACTGGTACCACTGCAGCAGAAGGAGACATGTAATGCAGATGCATGTGCTCAGGCACATAAATTAGGCCTTCAAATTCACAAGGTAGAGAGAAAAAGCTCTATACCATGAGGAAGGAGAAGCATAAACTCACACCTGGCACGCTTCAGTCCTGTATTTGAGGTAATGTTGCCTGGAAGTTTCCTACCACAGTGAGAGCAATGTAGCTTGTTACTGACAGTGAGAGTCATCTGGCATCAAAACTGCCCCATCTAGAGCTACATTCCTCATGACCAACACGCCACCTTTGAACAAAGTATAAATTGGTTTGTTAGTAAGAAAGAGATTCATCCAACCATTACTTGACTAATTAAACAGTAAAAAAATTCCATTTGTTAAGGAAATGTTTCAGATTACAGTGGCCCCAAATACAAATGCCATGCACTTATCCAGGCATAGTCTTAGCAGGGATCGGAGGTACCCTGAAGCAAAGTAAGCCTGTCCTGCTGGAGATGAAACAGAGGAGCCAGGAGGAACAGTCACACAGAGACAAGTCTTTGCCTCAACTAAGATTCAAAAATGCCTCGTGAAACATTATGTTGTAGAAATTGGATTAGAGAGTTAAAAAAATAGTGTCAGAAAGAATTAGCTGGTGCACTATAATTACAGTTAGCAGAATGAAGTTTTTATGGCAACATGGTTCAGCTAAATCTAACGCTCAACAACTCTATTTTGAATGACTCCAAAGGCATTAATGCATACTTTAGTCTCTCCTTCTACGCTGATCTTTTAGACCGTGTTAATTAACAGGCCTTAACATTTCTTAATCTTTTTCTTGGGAGACAGTGTGAAGGCAACCTAGGAGCAGCTAATGCATTGATCCAGGGAGTAGCTGCCAGCACAGCTCTGGTGCTGGGAGGTGGGGGTAGGGACAGAAAGAAAACTACTTTAGTTTGGGCACTTAAAATACTAATTTTGTTTCCTTACCCCACAGCCAGGACTGTACACAGACACCTACAGATGCAGCAAAAGTCATATATAGATCAGTCTCTGTTGCCAAGCTATGATTTGTCAGGCTTTCAGGGTAGATGAAAGGAAATACTGAAAATACCTGGCAAAGCCTGTTGCATGCCACGTTGTTCACTGTTATTAGAGTTTTCGCGTTCATTTGCTCTTGCCTGCTGATTTTTCACTTGCTGCAGTCAGTGATCACAGCCACCTGGCAGACATACATGACTGATTGCGAGGACAAGACCTTATCCCATCAATTTCAAATGTGCAGTGAAGACCCAGGACAGCTACCTTGCCTGAGGGTTTCAGCAGATCACACTGGAGGCTCTCTCAAAGCAGGTAGAGATTCCTGAGAAGCCCTGTCTCTAACCAAGCATTTCTACATGCTGGGTTGTAAAGCTAGCTGTGCAACTGCCACATCTGGCTGTTTCAGCACTGATTTTAGAGTCAAGAAACAGCTAAACAATTATGAAACCCTTTTTTTTGGAAATCAAGGGAACTTTTATATATGTTTCTGTACACCATGCATGCTCTCCTATCCCATGGTTAGTTTAACACCTTGAAAGCCTTTTGCACTCTTATCTAACACCAGCATCCAGCGATGCACAGTGGATCCAGCCCTTAACCCCCTAGCAGGGACCTCTGAACTAGCCACAAATCTAGCTCAGATATATCACTTAATGATCAAACAATAGCCCCATTGCTTGCAGAGGAGCTAATTTCATGCTTATGGCTGCCACTGGTCATATGTGTTTGCAGGTTCAAGCCCACTAGACTAACTAGCTGGAAATGGGGAGAAAGGCTTTCCACATGTATCAAGAACTTCCAGAGATGAAGGTAACATTCATGCTCAAGTTTCAGAGTGCACAGGGATGAGAAAGTAAAACAAACAAACAAAAAAGTAAAACTAAAAATAAAAGCTTTTGTCAAAGATCAAGTTTGACATCAAAGCCACAGAACTGAAGCCCTGGAGATTTCAATATATAGATAATATACTCCTACTAGAATTCATGATTTTCAAAAGCTTTTCCAAGGATTTCCAAAAGAAATCACGGATGTGGTAGGCTGTGTAGACCTTCACAGGTAACATGGTACCACACAAAGGGATCAGTAGTTGCAAAAGGTAGTGCAAGGCCCTTATATTATTATATACAGCTTTATTTTGATTTAGTTTAGTCCATGGCCCAAACACGCACGTAGTTCAAACCTGTTCAAATGAGCAGTCAGTGGTTTGATCTGTTTTAGAATCACAGAATCCTTTAAGTTGGAAAAGACCTCTAGGATCATTGAGTCCAATCGTTAACCCAGCAGTGCCAAGTCCACCACTAAACCATGCCCCCAAGTGCCACATCTACACGTCTTTTAAATACCTCTAGGGGTGGTGACTCATGGGGTGTAAGCACAAGGGGTGCAGACCTGGAACAGAGCTTTCAGTTTCACTTCTTCCAAAAATGGTCTAGTTTGTGTGTGAGCAGAAATGACTGAGATACTCACTTCAAAATCACATTACCAACCTGAACTAAAACACAGAATGTGGGCACAGCCACGAACTGCCTTCTTGTGAAACACCTCCATGGGAACCTAATGCCTGGACAAAATTGCAGTGTTAATTTTTCATAACTGTAAAAAATTAGAAGCCAGCCAACCCTGAGGTGTTGAGCATACCTGCCGTGGCTGGTTAACCTTTGCTCCTGAAGAAAGCAACAGTCGGATGACATCCAGATAGCCTCCCTGTGCCGCCAGGAAAATTGCAGAAGCTCCATCCTAAGAACAAACACAGCCACCTTACATCGTGTTGAAATGATGCCATTTTTCTACACAAAACCAAATCAAACTGAATCAAGTTCTCATTCTTGAGTCAGTATGCTGTGTAACAGCAGATAAAAAGCCATGCTTAAGAACTAATTATCAAAATCCAAAGTCTAGTTCATAATAAACTACGGTAACATTTTCATTCAGTATACGCAAGTATATCAAACTGAGCTATAAATCCTGGGTCTGGAATACTAAGAGTGTAGTTCTTTGAAGCACTGATCAACATAACTAGAAATTAATTCCTGTATAGCAATATAGGTTCATTTAACTTTTATATGCTCATGCAAAGTATTCTGCTACATAGACACATGGTGAAAACATGTTCAAGTACTTTGCAAAACTGGAGTTCTCAACACTGAAGTCTGCTCTTGAGGCTGAAGGAGTAAAGACTGTGCCATACTCCTGTCTTTCCCCAGCAACTACCATGCCACTGCTCCGGCACATCGTGTAGAAGAGACTTCACCTGTAATATAGCAATCTAAAAGTATTTCATAGCCCTATTAGAAACCAGAATTTTCCTACAAAAAGCTTGTGAAAGAATAAATTTTGAACAAATACAGGATTTTATTTTTCTTCAATATGTCTTTCATGTGCAGATGTTCTCAGAATTTGACTTCACAGAAACTTCTCCCCTGGGAAGAAAATTTAAAAGTCGTATTTCATTAAGTTTTTTTGATGAAACATATTCAAACAGCATTATAATCCATCCAACCAACTAGAAATAGAAATCTGTATTGAGGGTGGAACAGGTGTTTACCCATCCTATATCCACAGCACTCAGCACAGAACGTGCTCGGGCAAGTTTTTCCAGAAGCTGAGACTCACTTAGTTTAAATAGAAACATGAATGAACCCCCTCACTGCATCTCAGATGTGCAAGTACACATCTCATGCCAACTCAGGCAGATGCTTATCACAAAATATAGGGCATTTTAATGAAAGCCTGTTGTTGACCTCACTGGCATATCACCAAGTTGGGACGGAATGCTGTTGTCTGCAGAAAGAGTGCTTAGCTACTCCTCTTCCTGCAAAACTCAGCACAGACTTGGTGAAGCATGAGCTGAATATAACGCCCCAGGGACTGAATTTAGAGTGTCTGACATTGATTGCAAGACAAATGTCCTGGTAAACAAAAGAGGTGTCTACTGGCACTATAAATGCACACCCCTGCGCTCTGTGAGGGGCTGTTTTCTCTGGTTGCTATGTGAGAAAAAGGGTGATGGTATCAGAGCCTTTGCAGGCTTCCCCCAGAGACAGATATAGTGAGAACATTTCAATTTAAAAAGTAAACAAGGTTGTGTAATATTAAAAAAGGTCTTTATTGTAGCATCAATCAAGATGGAGAATCTTGCATTTCCTGACACCTATTTGGTTTGAATTGATACTGCAATGAGAAAGCTGTCTTGAGGCTATAACATAGTTCTGCAAGAAATACTATTTAATTAAGGTATTCTCTTGTCTTCTGCCCTCTTGAACCCTCACCTGAGTCTATTTAAGACTAAAACATAGATCTCAATGGTTCTGGGAGGAGTATCCAAAGGCATGCTGGAAATCCCTCTCATTTGGTTGCCTGCCAGTGAAACTGCCATCCAGATACCACTTTGCAAATGCAGCTTGGCCATGTCCCACAAAACACTTATTTTCAAGAGATTGTGCTCTTATATTCTTAAGGAGCTGTTTCTGACTGGCTTTGCCCAATATCCATGAGCAATAAAAATATATTTCTAAATCCAATTGCAAATATAGCTCATTTCCAGGAGACTAACAAGGAAGTTATTTTACTGCCTTCACCTCTGGGTAAGTGTCTGCAGGTGTGGCAGCACAGCTATTTTTAAACTGAGTGGCAACCCCTGGGATTACCGTACAGAGGTATGAATCACTGCCCTCAGATTAGAAAGACAATTGCTATTTGCACAGCAGAAAGGGAGGAACAGCCTTCTTTATAAATAAAGGGTGAGGGCAGCACCAAGATGGGGACCCCCCATATGACCGTGCACAGCCCCTAACCCCCAGTGCACAGCCCCCAGTGCACTGGTGACTTCTGCAGTCAGAAGCCCCTAAGATGGGAACTGAGAGTGCAACAGCACCCTGCAGATCCAAAGCCAGTGGAAACAGCTGAAAAAACTCATATATCCCGGAGAAACAACTTCCTCTTTGTCAGTCTTGAGTGCCCTGGGGTAGGAAAGAGTGGTGGGAAGCAGAGGGAAAATCTGCCACTCATTTCTGTTGAATGCTGAAAAGTTCGACTTATCTGTGTCTCTGTTGGAGTAAATTAAATCCAGAGCTTCATTGGTTCAATCCAACCTTCTGAAAAGTCAACTAAATAACATCAGTTCAGCCACTTTAACCATTCTTTGCCCAAAACACTGGCAAACTGGAGATTCACAAATACCAAACAACATAATTCAGACCCAGATTTAGTACATGTCTTTCATACAGATACCAAACCAAAAGGCAGCCAAAGCACCTTTTGTGATTTTGTGCTACTTCTCTCAGCATCATGAAAAGCAGACAGTTAACAAAATTCACATCTTAGAAGGGCAGAGTACTATAAAACCACAACATTTGGCAAATGCCTCTCTGTGCTGGAGCCAGAGTGTCTGCTGTTGTCCAACCAACAGCACATTTGTTCCACCACCATCACTGTCAATATTATGTGTGTCAAATAACTCACGTAGAGCTGATCGTGAATGTTGGCGCCGTGCTTCAACAGAGTTTCCACTACTTTTGCGTGCCCATACTGACAGGCAGCCAGAAGAGCTGTACCTCCATCCTGTGAAAAAGCAAAGAGTGGGTACAGCCAGGTGAGAGGGCGCGTGCCAAAGGCTTTAAGGCTTTTCAGAATTTGGCTCACGGCAGTTTTATAGTGACTAGCTACTGAATCTTTCATAATTTTAATACCAAGTCTTGCCACATAAATCTTTAAACTTGGCTCTGTCATTATTTTTCCCGAGTTTTTTTAGGGAGGGATAGGAACTAAGAAAATTCTGGGTTTTTTCTTCATCTTCTGCTTTGCCACTAGAAGTTTTGTTCCCTTCAAAACTCCAAGCGCCGCCATGTCTCTTGCTTTTACAGCCAAATCCCTCGTGCCTGCCAAGCTCTTCCACTGATGGAAGGACAGCACACCTTTCCCCTGCTCCAAAGCCTATGGATCATCTGCTCTTCTTTGGCCAGAACCTTGTGCCCTGTTGTGTCCTGCCTCTCATCTGTGGATTTTTGGACTGAAGACAAGTAGGGGGGGAGGGGGAAGCATTTTAAAGTATGCTAGCTGATTGTAGAAGTGTGAGTTGGACCAAACCTATGATCCTGTTACCTCTGCTTAAGAAACAATCCCTGCAGGTAGGATCAATCCCAGCCAGCTATAGTTGCTGCATATCACCACTAAAGGGAGACCTAGGCACATGCATTAAATCCTGCTCGTAGAGGCACTCTCTTGGGAGTCATCTGAGAATGGAAGCACCTCAGAGTTGCTGGCAATTGACTCTGAACCAGCTGAAACAAATGAGATAGCAAACATAGGTCTTGCCATCTTAAGTGTGCTGTGACCTATTCAAAAATTACCAGTATTTCTGACACTGATATGGAAGGGAAGTTCTTCTGCCTGGGATGGAACCATGCCATCATGCAAAGATGATGCACAGCCCAAAACATCCACACTACAGGTCTTCTCTCTCCTTCCCTGCATTCTCCCAGTCTCTAGCCTCTCCTCCACAAGATAAGCTATCTAAAGTTCAGATAAATGGTTTCTAGAGCTGTTATTAATGTGGCCACATGACTGTGTTTTGCCTCAAACTTGTTCTCTGAAATAGCTATAAAGTTTTGTCTGAAATTTTCCACGTAGACAGATATCCAGAAAAGCAGTTACAGCTTGAATGGCCTAAATGGATCTTTTATAATGAGAAGTGCCAATCAAATTTATTAATCAGTGGTGCTATTTCACGGCTATATTAGCCTCATGAAAACTCAAGCTCTGACATGACTGAAACAACCCACGGGCACTGTTTATAGCTATTCTCAAAACCTCATATTTACCCTTCCTCCCTACAACATTGAAAAACAAAGAACGCTTGAGTGTCAGAGAAATCACAGATGTAAGGCTGTTGTGTGACAGTCTAAGGATTGCCTACTAATTCTGGATTATTTGAGTAAATACAGTGTGTAATCAGGTCAGTGGAGTTAAGTTTCTCTATAAATACAATGAGACATTAGACATTCCTGCCAAATTAAACTACTGTAATTTAATAGGAGCTGCTGGAACAAAACACAAAAGCAATCACTATTGTTCCTGGATTAAAAAACACCTTATACACACTTAAAAGACAATGGAAAAGCTAATAGCTTTGTGAAACCTGTTTCCCGTCTCCAACCAGCCAAAAGCCTCTTTGCCTGAGTGGTGACTTACCAGATCAAAGGGCTACAAACAAAACCCAGACATTTTTAAAGACTCTTCCTCCCGAAGGAAATTGAGAGAGAAAGGTTAGTGAATTAAGAAGAGAAACTATGATACCCAGATTGGAGGTTCTCTGTGGAGAGGCAGGGAAGGATGAGTTTTATGAACCTTAAAAATGTTGAGGTTTCCTGTATCGAGGGTAAATAGGCATGCTCAGTGAGTTGCATATGGGAAATATTTGTTTATTATTTTATGATCTGGCTTTTGTTTTCTAAAATTTTTGTGTTCTCAATAAACTCTTCTTATTTTTAGAAGATTGACTGGTTATTACCATAATTTCTGTAGGGAACCAAATGACAGGTCCCAAATAAAAGACAAGCCTGCAAAGCAACCACAGTTAGCATGGCAGAGTTAAAGACCAGCTTGGAATCCAAATGTGTGATCCCATCCTGGGAGATGTGATAGCTTGGGGTTTAAGAAAGGCAATACTACCTCCCAAGAGATGCCTAAGTGACTCAAAATGGAGATCCTGGTCAAGTGTTTGGTTCAATCCAGTGAACAGTTTTAGACAGAGACATTTTTTTTCAAATAATAACCTAATTCTAGAATATACCATTTGGATCTTTCAGATTAGAGGGACTAAGTTTTCCTAGATCAGCCTGATCAGAGTCCAGGGGTCAGAAAAAAAGTATTGGGTGGTTCCCAGTTCCATCTGTCCACTCTGAGTCAAATATTTACTGTGTCAGAAAGAACTGGGTAACAACTTCTTGGCTCAAATATTTGGTCCCTGATCAGGAGGACAACTGAGCTCAAAGACCTGCTCTACTGCATGTCTGATGTACGAAGCTGAATACATTCAGCAGAAGGGACTGGGATTCCTCTGCATGCTCTAAGTTGGGGTACCACTGTGAAAAAGCAGATATAGATCTTTCTGTAATAAAGGCAAGTTGGGGGCAGGAATCTTTTCCACTGACCATGTGGTAAGACAACACTTAGTTAAATCAAGGAACTGTCAAACAGTGTAAAGGTCCATTGTTTCTTAGAAGGAGAAAACTCAGTCCCCCTATCACCCTACTGAGCTTCCATTTGGCTTTCTCTTACACTTTACTCCAGAAGGCTGTAGCTGGACACCCCAATGTTTTACAGTACCATGGGAAAGCAGATAAGTTATGGGGGGGAAAAAAACCAGTAAATTACAGAGTTTTAACATCCCTTTCAGCCACGTGATTCCCTTTTTCCTTTTTGGCTTCAGCTGAGACAAGTAAAAAGCTGAAGCAGCATCTTTGGTACTGGCAAGCTTCTTGGAAACTCTGAGCAGAGTAGCAAGTGGGAGCTGGACACGTGAGCAAGTACTGAGGCACTCCCGGGGCACTCGCCCTTGTGCAGTGGGCAGGAGGCTGTTGGTGCAGCCTCTGAGAGAAAGCACGTGGCCTTGGGTTCATGTCATGCTCATATCCTGTGTTCCTGACACAATGAAGCTTCTATTACTCCTGCACGGCAAACCCTCCCAGCTCAGATAGGAGCCAGTTCTCTCAGCTACCTCTGTAATTCTTCCCCAGAAAACAGTTTTCTTACGCCCAGTCTGTCCTCCCCACTGACAGCACATAACAGCAGCCGCCAATCTCCAATGTAAGTAACTGAAACAGCAGCACTCAGTAAGACCACTGTCTATTTGCCTACCCTTCCTTCGCCTGTCATCGTCGCCTGAAAGTAGCTTAGAATTACGTGTTGTTTTACCATCTCTGAAATATGCTACAGGGGAGGGGAACTGATCTTCTGCAATCACTACTTGCTGCAAAATAGCCTCTAACATACCGCTTGACCCGCAGTACTGCTCAGAAAACAAGGGTTTGCCACTATGCAAATCCTTTTAAGAACCCACATGCTTATAACATGTATTGGAATAAAAGAAAAAAAGTTTCAATCTATGTTACATACTTTTATGGATGCCAGACTGGGACAATGCAGAATAATATTATTGATTTATATATATATATATAATAATTAACCTTCAGTAGTACTATCCATTCTCTTTACAACATCAGCTTTTATTGCTAATTATTTTATTACACTGTGTTAGAATGCTTGCTTTGCCTGCCATAGTAAATATCAACTCTAATGACACAAGGGGTAACAAGAATTGCGCACCTGTATTAAGACAGTTCTCCAGCACTCTCATATATGAGTAACAAATATAGTAATTACAATTTACAGGTAAGTGCATGAAAAGGTGTTGGGCTTTGCATTTCTTTGTTTTAAAATCTCTGTTTTCTAAGATACATTCAATTTTTTTCTTATTTTAATTCCACGTCTTCATTTATAATAGACATATATATATTCTTTGCAAATTGATCCGTTTTGCAGTGCCCTTTAAAAACAACCAGGATCAGCCATACCTTTTCCAGTGCTGCTCCCAACTGAATGTCTTAGTCAGAAAATGCCTTATCTCTAACCTGAAAAGGCATATTTTGTCAACTATTTGTTTCTGGGGTTTGAGAGGGATGGAGGAGCCTGTTACCTTGGTCACCTCTTAAGAGAACAATGGAATAATTCCAGGCTATGAAAACCACATTACTGAATCAGAAAATTGGACTGATACAAAACCACACTAGCAGGCCAATGGAAGATGTGCACTGTCAATGCACTACATCTCACTAATGCCTCCTGCTCAAGTGCACACTGCTGCACAAAGTAGTTAGTTTCTCACCCAGTCTCAGTCTAAAAATTCAGTGGGTTACCAAAGTCCAGCCTGGAAGCTGTAAACATTTAGATTCCTGTGTCTAGATCTTCATTTCAAAAGAGCTGCAGTACCCAAGAAAGGAATGAGTGAAAGAATGAACATGAAAATATCCAGGATAGGTCCCAGCATTAATGGTGTATTTAGCAAAGCCCTCATACTAGTGTCCAGAGAGAGCAGATCCTTGCAGCAAAGAGAGCATGGACGTGATAATCTACCTCAACTTTTTAAACAAGTGTCACTTTCATCTGGCACAGGTTCATAGTAACTCAGCAATCCTTTGTTCAGCTTCTGAGAACCTTTTCAGGCACTGTAGCTTGTGTCACACCGTGAGTGCTGAAGTGATCGATACACTTCTTGAAGAAGGATGAGAAGGAGGGAATACTTGGACAGGTATGTCGGGTGATGCTACTGGAAAAGAGCCTCACATGCACATCACACATCAGTTTCTCATGTTATGTCCAGTGGGAGTTGGTGTTGTCTTATGACCAGCTTGTGTGGAAATGGCAAAAAGCTGTGGTCTGGAGAGGAAGAGCATCCTGCAGCTTAAAAGATGCTTAGGACTGGCATATGGGCCAAGTTAGGTCTGGATTCAGAAGAAGAGGTAGGCAGGAAAAGGGGAGCTGGAGGCAAAGTTTCAAGGTGAGCAACAGAAGAGCCCAAATTTGCATTTGTCCAAAGATGGAAGCCATTTGGAGCAGCTGAATGCAGAAATATTTCTTTTTAATTTAGATCTTCGCTCCCTTTTTTCTGCCCTAGTGTCTTACATCGATATATTTTGCATGCTTCATAAAAGATCATATATTGTCATGAAGGATCAGACAATTTCAAGCCTGCTGTTCACCTTCTGGATCAAGTCTTGGCCTCTTCCCAAACTCCTAGTTTACAGGCTGTGGAAAGATTCAGTGAAAATGTAATTGTCCCCCTAGATAGAACAAGGTATGAGCCTCTGACTTCCCAGCTGAATGCAAGGGAAGATTCCCTTTCTGAATCTTGCTTAGCCTCACCTATATCCTGAAATAAAAGTCAGAGAAGCAATGCTTATTTTAATGTGCAGTTTTACCCTATAAATCTGTCCCAGAAGAAATTATTCAGCACTTTAAAATCCAGCTACTGTATTTAACATTGCAACCTCCTGCATTGCCAAGTTTTACAGCTGCACTTGCTGTTGTGTTAAACAGCTACAGTTTCATTCATGTTTTTATTACTGATTGCTGCTGTGGTCAGAGAGCTTTTCACCACAAGTATAGCTCCCTGGGGTACTGGAATACTACTCTAAGGGTATGTGTGGACTCTGTCCACAAAACCTTAGGATTTTTAGCCTCTGGAGCATAAAGAATCGAGTTTCTGGTGTTCCATCAATTTCCTTTGTATTTAGAGCCTATATTTCCAGGGACTGCAGAAAGCAGGTATGGATTGAGGGAATCATTCAAATCACAGCCTAGAGTATCTTGAAAAATTGGGTGCTGTGGGACAAAGAACTATTCCTTCTTCAAACACAATGCTATGGGTCCCAGAGTAAGTGACTGGCAAGTGTCCTCCCCAGATTATGGGAATGCTTCAAGATGTGGCTAGCATGTCAAGGACAAGTATATTTAATGAAAACATGTTGCTTTTGGTTCTGTTTGCTGAAGGCAGAGGTGTTAGTACTACCTTGTACAAAGAAACTTAGTTGATGTACTGCTGTCAGTGATGAACTGCTGTGCTTGTTGCTGTTCACCCCATGAGGGGTGACGAACCCAGGCTCTGCTGCCTGCATTTTTGACTGTTCTAAGATGTTGTAAAAGGACCTGCCTGAACAAAGAAATAAAAGCTCTGAGGTGTATTTCATCTTCTTTTACAGATGGGTAAATGGGAATTTAGGGAGGACTGAAGCCATTATACTCCTATGCATCCTATGGTGGTACGCAGAGATATCCCAATGCAGATGGAATATCTGTCTATGCAAGTGAAGTACATAAACACCTAAACTGAGATCATATCTAACATGTACAAAAAGACCCTTTGATCTTGTATTGGAGGATGGCTTAAGAGGAAAGACTGATATCACTATTAAGGGACAGATCTTTGATCAACTTATGCTATTAAGTCTAGGTAATAAAAACTAGTCACAAGTTAATATTTTTACAATGTATTGCATTATGCATATTACTCAGAAAATGTTCAAGTGAGGAAATCCTTTTATCATCTTAGCACTGTCTTGTCATATTTCATGAGAATATGAAAAAACAGCCTTGATTGTCAGAATGTATCATCATGCAAAAATAGACCCATCATCTTACTTTATTCTTAAATTCAGTGGAGGCTCCAAATGAGAAGAGAAACTTCACTACATCATTGTGGCCTTGTTGTGCAGCAAAGAACAGAGGAGTTGCACCTGACTGTAAGAGAAAAATGTATTAAAAGAACTCCAAACACATAACACACCCGACTGAATATACATGCAAATAAGGACTGAGTATACATTTCCAATGAAAAAGTATTGAGCTCAATCAGTTGAATATCAGCTGAATGATGATTTTGAGGACTGCAGAGGACACTAGGTATCTTAACTCAGTCTTCTTCCCATTGCACTGGGAAATCTGTCCAGCATCATACACTTGAGTGAAATCCAAGAAGAACTGAAACCCCGTATTTTATAGAAGTTGTGTAACATACTGTCATTAACATGTGAGCAAATCAAGACCCCAAAAATCATTATGTAAGCTTTTAATAGCTGGATTGAAGGGAGAAAATAGGGAAGGAAGGAAGAAAGAGAGAAAGAAAAGACACGCAGGTTTTCCTGACTTTGGGCTCTCTCATCCCACACAGAAGTTGCAGGAAAGGGGGAGCTACACATGAAATTCACTCCAGTACCAAAACCCTTTACAATAGCACATGGCCCCTTTAGACCATTTCAGAACCCCTTCTCCTGGAGACACATTTATGGGGCACTCACTTCCCCAAGCTTCACTACAACTTCAGAGCACAAGAGCACTGGTTTGAGTATGTGTATTTAATTGCAGAGCAATGCCATTGGTCTTTAGGGCTTAAACTTCATCTGTTCTGCTCCTTTTCTGCAACAGAGTGATTTTGGAGGCTTTCAATGTTTCTCTTTTTGTTGGCTTGTTGAATCAGTATATCCTGAGTGATACTCATGAGCAGCTCCATAAAACTGTTCTCAACTTTTTCTTTTGTAGCTGCTTTCCAAGCAATATTTACCTGGGGGAAGGCACATGTTTAAATATATGTTTTGTTAGAACAGGACCCCACTGAAAGACACTGACAATCATGATTAGAGCAAGTTTAGGCCAGTAAGTGCAAAGACACTTATATCATCAACCATGGCATTCACTGACTCAGTAACTTACAGATGTCAGCATGAGATTAATGCTCTAGTTCCAGGTAACCAAGGAAAGTAAGAAACATTGGCTTGTATTATTAGAGCAACCAGCATACTGCTGTCCTGCACTACATGCTGCCACCCCATGTAACTGCATGTCCTCCTTAAGCTGCTCTTAGGACCAGTACAACTGTGGTTATCCCAGAGCAATTCTGCTCTGTGTAGCCAACACACAGACCAGAGTAACTGCAAGTACTCCTTACAACCATTTGCATGGAGCATGAGTGAAAGGCCGTTTCCCAAAACGAGTCACTGATGTCTGTTCCACAAGCAAGCATGTCATGGTGCAAGAGATGCCTTGAATGCAAAGCAGAGATGTAGGGAAGAGTATGGGTGATCAAGTTGTGTGATTGTTAGAAATGAGTTGTCTCAGACTAAGAGGCAGAAACTCCAAAGCATACCGAGTCAAAATAACCCCTGTGCTAGCAATGGCACCTATTCAATTTTAACCACCAGGATGCAAATTAAAAGGTAAAAGATTTATCATTTATTCCATCTGGAGAGCTGTAAATTATTGTGCCAATAAGTAAAACTGCAAATACATAAATGGTATAACCTGGGGGGGTTACATCTCAGGTGTAACTGACCCTCCCCAACCATATGTGCTGAAAATGTTTGATAAGTTATTTTTAAATGTACCTCTGGCATCTCATTTTCTGTTATAAACTCCAGATATCTGATTCTCTGATGCTGTCAGGAGAACAGACCCTGTTATACATGCACTGCACAGCAAGTGACAAAGAAGCAACTGGCAAAAAGCCACAGACAACTGTCTATTATTATTTGTAATAAACAAACAACAAACTTAATCAAGCCCTGTTTGAATGCAGAACTTCTCCTACCTCTCTCTGCAGATTGATATCTGCTCCTTGCAACACCAATTCCCGTACACAATCTATGTGGCCATAGTAAGATGCCACCATCAGAGCTGTTGTGCCAAGCTGGGGGTAAGGAAAAATAAGTCAGTACCTTTAACAGACACCTACAGCAATGAATCAGGCTGTCTGAAAGAGACAGCATCTCTTCTGAAAAGCTGAAGGAAGATTATGGTCATCAAATAACTTGCTATCATTTTAAACCTACTATCAAGAATACTTTGAAAATAAGCAATTAGCAGGTGTTTAAGCAAAAACATTACAGACTTGCCTGCAGTGTTAAGGCCTGACTGTTCAACAGATATGTATAAAAATACTTTGCCTTATTGCCCGACAGTAAGTGCCACAAGAATAAAAAGAATGTTTTTTTTTAATACACAGGCTTTTTTAAATCACAGAATCCCAAAGATCTTTGCATCATTTCCAGAAGAATAACCTTAGACACAGGAGCTGAGTGACTCAGCTGAGTCACTTATTCTGAGTCACAGTCAGGAGTAGGGGCTGGGTGATTTGAACACTAATTCCCTATTCAAACAATCAGAGCAAACTCATTCTGTGACTCTTCACATTATAAAAGAGAACTTTCTGTCCAGAAATATGTTCCCTCAGTACACTATAAGGTCACTGTTCCAGTGAACCAAGTAAGATTGAGGTTATATGTGTGTGGTGTATGGATAATATGCGAAAACCATATGCATGTAAGGATGAAACTCATACTTCTAAAACATTCCCCCACACCATTTCAATTTAAAGAAGAAATAGGTGACATTGCAAAAAAGAAGCATGTGGTCTTAATTATACAAAAATAATTTAGTCTAGAAAATGTGTATGTCTGATACAATTAATAATGCAGTGCAGTGTGAAAATTCTTGACCAAAGTTAGTCTTCTTTTGTGAAAAAATGAGCAGTAGTGGACCTTATTTTTTTACATTGATCTCTGTCCTGTTTACTTCAAGCCTCCATCTGAACATCCTTCCCTCCCTGGCAGAAGGACAGTCATAGCACCAGCTCTAGAAGTACTGTAGGACAAATTCTTGCCTACACGGCAAAAATGAAATGAAAATGAAAAGATAGGTTAAAGTCAATGTGCTTAAAAAAATCTCTTGCACTTTGAGGGTATTCAAAGTGAGAGAAGCTGTGGCAGGTTCATGTTTCAGGCTTGAAATGGCACTAATCCTGTACAACACTGGCATGACTCCATGTCAGTCAGTCCCCATGCCAAGGGAAAGAAACCTGGAACTTCCCAACCTCAGTTTTCTCCTGCTCTTTGACACAGCTTAGCACAATCAAGTATCTCACCATATGTTACAGGCAGAATAGAAAGAAATAGTCGTTATCCGTGTTATCAACCCATTTCTAATCTCAAAACTAATTTCAACCCATGTCAATTACAGTGAGAAAATGCCCATGAAATCTCTCTGTCACGTGTCTGGGCTCCTCTTCAACTGGCAATCTTGTGCCTTCATGTTGGTGCCCAGTCCAGAGATACTGGAGGGGAGGAGGAAGAATTTAGCAGACCACCAGTTCTTCTAATTATGAGGAGTTCTGCTAGCTGACAGAATCATTGCTACCTGGGCTTAATTGAGCTAACTCTCTACTGTGATCTATTACTACAATGACATTTCTTTGCAAAGAGAAGCCCGAGGTGCTAGGATCTGTGTTTTAAATGTCAGCCCCACAAATAACTGTGTAAGACACATTTTTGAATGCTGGCAAATTCTTAACCCCTTGCCACTGATGTAAATCATGATCTTAAGTTTCAAACTTGCTTCCTGACAAGAGAAGGTTTTAAATCATCCTTAAGTGCCTTAAGACTCTCAAATGTCTCATGTTAGATTCCTACCACACCCTCTGCACAGTGGACTATGGAAAGTGATGCAAAATCAGTGGTGTGGGTGTAGGTGCATTGTGTGCATACGCTGTCTTTGCAGTCCACATCTACTCGCCCACTGTTCAGCAGCAGCTGGAGGAGAGCCAGGTTTCCTTTTCTTGCAGCCCAAAATGCAGCATTGGCAAGTGGTGTTTCTTTCTGGTGAAAAAAGAGAAAGAAAAAAAAATAAAAAAAGCAGAAATAAACCATTTTGGAAGATACATTGGACAAACATACACATTGCATACATTCTGCATTCAAGCCAGGCAAGTTTCAGCTTAGCATGCTGTTCTTTCAAGCCCAGAGCACAGAAAGGAAGCTAATCTAATTTCTTTGTGCAATTAAAGAGATCAGACTTCCTGTGCTACCTCATGTTGTTTCAAGTCTTCCCTACGTCCATGGCAGCCTATATCTCTTAGATTGCTCTGTAATGAGAGATGATGATGCTAGACCACAGGGAGACATCATAGAAAACAACATATTAATTGGTACCTGTATTGTTTGCTTCTGTGGTGGGGCTGGCCACAGTTAGGTTGAAGCATCCTGCTGACATGTCCTGCTGCAGGACATCCTCTTGGCTTTCAGGTTAGCTTTCTGTCATCTCCTTCTTTTCTGTATATAAACTCCCAATACACAAAAAGTATTGCTCATGTGTTTCCTAGACTGCTTGGTCTGCCTCCTCCCTGGAATTAACACTCTGTAACTGTGGGCATGTGTGATATCTCCTGGGTGATGCTAGAAAAAAGGCTAAAATCTGGCTGTTTATAGACTTTTGGATTCATTTACTAGGTATGCAAGGCAACATGAAAGGCAAAATTAAGAAACTCTGAAAACTAGATAACACAGGCCACTGCTGAACAAAATAATAGTAATATAATACTCTTTTGAGGCCTTCTTACTCTTAGAAACAATGCCACAGTGTGAATTCTCCTGGGTAGGAGCAAAGTATCACTGCCCCAGCACAGGAAGAGGGCAGAAAAAAAAGCCATGGGCTTTGCTCTTAACCTCCTAATCTGATCCATGCAGACAGCTGCCAATATGCTGCCCTGACAGGTAAGCACTGTGACAGGGAGAAACAACACTGTGATGGCAATTATACATATCCTAGAGCAGGCTCATGATGCTGATTTTTTAATAAGGCCCCAAACCACCAACAGTGCAATAAAGTATCACTTCACTGATACTTATACCAAAAACAGAGTCAAAAATATCCAGGGGCCTTGCCTTCCAGTGAATCCTGCCTTCATGATAAGAGAGTTCAGAGTGGATATAAAAGTCAATCATTCAGCTTCAGAAATGTAATAGACACTTTTCCTTGTCTAAATGTCAGTGCGCACATGTAATGTGGTAGAGAATCGGGATTTAATGATTTTACAGTTGATACTTAAAATGCACACGTACGGCAGAGCTTAAATTGCTCCCTTCACTGACATACAGATAATAAACTTTGCAGAAACCAGCAGACACAAGACGAATCATGAATCTCAATCTATCTCAGGTCCACTGCACTGAGCACTTTCCTTGGGATGCATTTTTAATATTCATAGGTTTGAAAATTGGCAGCTGTTTGAGACGAGAGAAGTTCCAACAATTCAATAAATTATAAGCCACTTCCTATGAATTGATAACAATATTTCTTGTACCAGCACATATAGCTGCAGAAGTCTGAATATTTTGGCAAGCCCAATAAGCTAAATTCTGATCTTCCCTTCATAGCTCATGGATTTCCCTGGAGAATCTGTAGATAATGTTGATCAAAGAAGAGCTTGCAGTTTATATCCTCCTTGCAGGCAATGCTGTAGTGTATTCCTATCTTTAGCCTTACAACCACTAAAATTTTATGTAAATGCAAACAACTGACCCAAACACACAGTGGCCCATGTTGCCCTTTTTCCTCTGATTTATTAGACAGATATTTATAACTTATTTATAGAGCTGGCAGTTAGGAATATTGTCTTATTGGCTGTATCACTATGATATTCAGTGGAAAGCTATTGCAAAAGAATTATATTTAGACCTTACAGAATGGAAAATCAAATTCTTTACCTGTTATTGTCTCACTCTATCCCTTAAAGTTTAGAAAGCTTTGGGGTATGGCAATATATCCATAAAGGGAAAGATTTATTTAATCCAGCCCAGTTTACACTACAAGGGCAACTGCATTTTATTATTCATACCATACACCACCACCACCTCCATTGGTCAGGTAGGTAGGAACTGGAATGAATATTTAGGAACTCCTTACCTGCTTTCACCAGTTCACATGAGGAGAGAAAAGAACTAAGTGTCCAGTGTTACCTTGGGCTGGAAATAGAAGCCCAAAGTCTTTAGCCTTATGAGTCATAAATTCCTACCTCTTCCCCCCCCCCACCCCCTGCTGCCTCCCCCCACCCCTTGTAGCTCCTACAGTAGCTCTTCAGCAAACTTGTCCTTGTGCTTTGGATCAGACCCAAGGAATGGAAGAATTCTCCAGTGTGTCAAGGACACAAAAACAGATTTTTCCCTGTGGTGCTTTCAACCCAATTGGCAATGACTGCTACTAGTACTTCTCTACCCCTCATGCTCCCTCATTGCTGGGGATTCCTTGTACAAAAGTAGAGTACACAGCACACTCACACCATCAACCATCCAGTGGTTAGACTAAAATAAGCAAATACAAATCTGAGCTATTTTACCTCCTAAAGTGAATGGTAAGTGCAAAGTCATTCAGATGATAAAGAACAGCCCCATTGAGTACCATGCGGCAATTTCTCTTCTGCTTTCAAACAAGGATTTACACCTCTGTGCTCTTCACTTTCAGGTGATATCAGCACTACTGACATCACTGATAGGCAAAATGTAAGACACTACTTTGGGATTAATAATTCAAATAATTGAATAATTTTTTAGCAATAAATGGGTTTTAAGCTGCAGGATGTGACTGCTGTTGTTCAGTTATGAACTCAATCTTGTTCTCATCAGATACGTCTTAGGGAGAGGTAATGTTGAATTTCAAAAGATTAACCGGATAAAATTTTCACGTAATTCTTATTATAAAGCTAGTCTGGTCCCAAAGCATCCTTAAACTAAACAACCGATCCTCAGCACTGACAGTCTGGAACAGAATGTGATAAACCTTTGAAAAAGTGATTAGTTAATAGCTTTGGTGAAAATAGCTTGTTTCATTATGTCATTTACTCCAGCATCAGCAACTTTCAGGATAAAATTTCCTTCGCTTCATCAAGTTCTCTAAAGCTTCATTTCAAACTCTGGCTGTTCTATTAATTTTGATTGTTTGTGTGCTTTTACAAGAGCCCATAGATGAAAAGCTGGCATTATATTCATGCTGTATTGCCATTAGAAAAAATACTTATTCAAAAATGGCCTAGAGGAAAATATATATTATAAATCTGACAAGACCATTTCTGTGCAGGGATACAGGAAAAAATAAATTGTGCTAATATATCTGTGTTATCTCAGGAATATTGAGGGGAAAAATATAATTTAAATGCTGTTACCACCAGCACCCTGGGCTACCTTTGACTTGCTGTTTGCAGAGAAAAGGTAGGTGACAGTGGGGTAACAGCTAAGGAGGAAGAGTGCAGTTCTTAAACAGGGGTCTTGCAGATGAAAGAAAAGAGGCAGTAGGAAAAGAGAAAGAAAAGAGAGGAGAAAGAGAACACTAGCCCTGGTAGTGATGTGTTCCTTTTACTGTCAAAATACAAGAAAATTCTGTTTTCTTTCTTAGTTTCCAATCCAGTCCTAATGGAAAGGAGGAATTGAGTGAAAAATTTTAAGAAGAAGAATTGGAAATCAGGATCAAGCATGATATGATGGAAAAGGTTAGTGATACTTAGGAGCAAAGAGTACTTTATTAGATAGCAATATATCTTACATGAAGGATCCTGATAAAAAAGAAAGGTCACTCAAGATATAAATGTTGGTTAGACAGGCAAAAGCTGGTAGAAGAGAGAATAGTCGTGTATATACACAGTGAGAAAGAAAGACAAATGGTACATCATGGGTAAGTAGAATATTAAGATGGAAAACATGAATAGACAGTAGCAAACTGGGACAGTAGGGATCGAAGCAAAATACAGTTTTCTGAGAAAAAGAGAAAATGCAAAGCAAAAAGAGAAATAAAGCAGAGGGAGGTGTGGGCTGCAACTCTCCAGAGGGGCAGGAAAGCAGTGAGCCACCTTGAACAGGAGTACTTTCTCACAAAGTGAGAAACAGGGCACAGAATAAGAGCTCACAGAGACATAACAGAAAATAAGACCTGAAGGATGGAAGAAAAAACCAAGGAAGCCAAAAAAGGAGAATACAAGAAGACAGGGCTGGTACCACCAGGAACATGAAGCTAGGGTGGATGCTTGTGAGAAATGAAGGTGGAAAAAAACTCATAGAGACAGAATGAAAGGACAGAAAAGACTAAGACTAAGAAAAAAAAAGGAGGTATGAGACCACTGCAGGACCAAAATGGGAATAAACCACAGAGACTGCACTGTAGCCAAGTGTATCCTGGGCTACACCAAAAGAAGTTTGACCAGCAGGTTGAGGAATGTGCTGCTCTATTCTGCTCTGTTGAGACCACACTTGGAGTACTATGTTCATCTCCAGGGCCCCCACATTTTCACAAGGGCATGTAGTGACAGTACAAGGGGAAATGGCTTTAAACTGGAAGAGGGCAGGTTTAGATCAAAATAAATTCTTTATTGTGAGGGTGGTGAGGCACTGGAACAGGTTGCCTAGAGAAGTTGTGGATGCTCCATCCCTAGAAGTGTCCAAAGCCAGCTTGGATGGCATTTTGAGCAACCTGGTCTAGTAGGAGGTGTCCCTGCTTATGACAGAGGGGTTGGAATGAGATGATCTTTAAGGTCCCTTCCAACACAAACCGTTGCATGACCCTGTGATTTCACCACCAAGTATAAGGCTGAGCTGCACTGTGAACAAAGGTATTCTCCTGCTTGCCAGGGCTATAACTGCAGGTGGAAACCACCCGCTACACCACCACTGAGCTGACATGGTGCCTCTGAAGCACTGACACTTCATGGGGGAGATAACTTGACAGGAGTGAGAGGCAGGTACAGGGAATAATCCATCAAATAAAGTAATGCAACACAAGCAATATGGCAAAGGACTGGCACCGAGCTGCTGATCAATAAGAGAAGGGCAAGCACAGCATCCAGAAAGTGCATAACTAAGGAGAAGACGTACATCCATCATAAATATTATCTGTTAACATAATTAGTAAATTGCTGCTTGCTTCCCTCTTTGCCAAATAACCTTTTTAATCCTGTCCTCAGATTAAAAAACTTATTTCAGTTTTTGAATTTGAAATGAGAGCTCTTGCATGGGTTTGGTTGGAAGAAGTACAGAAAGTGACAGGAATTGGAGGCAGCAAAGGGAATGAACCAGCCTGGCTTCAGTGGACACCACAGCCTGAAAGGAAGAGCACGGATAAAGGCTGCCTCCTAACTATTACACAACCAGCACCAGCAGAGACGGTTGGAAAAGTGAAGAGGAGGCTCCTGACTGCACCAAAACCCACAGCACAGGAGCCCGGCCACCCTAAAGCCAGCTTTACGCTCCACGGAGTCTCGCAGTTTATGTAACACAAGCCCCGCACCCTTTTGAGGCTGTCAGCTGTGGAAAGCGTCCGCTCTATCAGCTGCCAGTGCACTCCCAGTGCACCCCATAGCCCGGGAAGGACGCTGCTGTTTTCTTTCCCTCCGCCCTAAACCACCCTCGTTTTTCCTAAAAAAAAAAAAGAAATAAAATCAATCCCCGAACCCATGAATATGACGGAGCACTTCACGGACTGCCGGCACGGCAAGCGCAAAGCGGGAACCCAAAGGCGCATCCCCCCGCCCCTCTCCCCGGCGCCCGGCTCACCTTGAACGACATCCTGCACATCGCCGCGCTCCGCCTCCGCCTCCGCTCCGAGCCCCGCGCAGCTTCGGTCGGCACCGTCGCGCGCCCGGGCATGCGCCGGGGCCGGGGCGGGGCGCGCTCCCTCCGGCATCAACTTTTTGTGCTCAGGGTTTCTGCTTATTTATTATTCCCCTTTGAAGGTTTTGGTTTTTGGTGTTTTGTTTTGTTGGTGTTTTTTTGGGTTTTTTTTTATGCAGGAGGAGAATATTTGGGATTAATATTATTATTATCCTTAAGAATATAAAATTAGAAAATAGTAGAATATAATTAATTATTTTTAAGCATATAATTTCATGTAGTTACATAGAATTTTAGTCTATTGTTATTGGTGGTATTATTATTATTGTTATTGTTGCTGTTATTATTATTATTAGTAGTAGTAGTAGTAGTATCCCCCGGCTTCAGCAGCAGCATCCTGAGAAGCCAGCCCCCGCAGTGGGGGACCCATTGCTCTCAGCCTCTCGTTCAGACCTATAGATCAGGCCTCTGTGGCTCAGAAACAGAACAGAAATGGTCCAAAACTCGGGTACCCTTACCCCAGCCCCAGCCCCATCACAGAGCTAATGCCACCTCCACAGCACCTCCTTTGTACTTCGCAGCCTTTTCCCTTCATATCCAGGAAAACCTTGTTAAGAGTAATGGTTGTGAGTACACCCACGCTGCTGCCACACAAGCATGTGGGGGTGAGCACCCCTTCACCTTGCTTGCATCCAGCTATCACCAACACTATCTCTCATGGGTGATGTGCTCTCATTAGGAAGCCAGTGAGTTCTTAAGAGCTTAATTTTAAGCCTTTAAAAATGAACAACCATAAAGCCAATGCATGTCCTGTTTTGCCTGGCTGCCACAGATTTCATTCAAAGTCTGCGTGATATAAAATAGGCAAAGCAGGGCATGCTCTGGTGGGAGATTCCTGAATTTCTTTGCTATTGTTGGTTTAAACTGAGCCCTTAGGGATTTTACTCTTTTGATGTGCACACATAAATCCCATTCATGGGAAAATTATGCGCGTGCACTGAGAGCAAATACTTGCGCTGAGATCCAAATAGTTTATTCTACAAATCTGCAAGTGAAGGATTTTCTACAGATCTTTTTCCTGAGGCAATATTCATCTGTGCATACAGTAAAACAAACGGTAGGGAAGCAGATGAAAGCCACTAATAGCACAAGCTCATCTCAGAATGCATGGCCTGGTGTGAACCTCACTTTAATTACTGAGAAGATCATACAAACATGGATGATCATTCTGATTTCTTCTTAAGCTTAAAAATACGGAATAAACTGAGTAGATTACATAGTTAAGAGTCATCCTTGCTCTGACCCAATTGCACAGAGTTGCTTGCCCACTGACAGAGGAAAATATTACTGATCTGTACACACTCCCTACCTCACCCTTGGAAAATCCCTGTATTTATTCAATCTATTGTGAATAACATGCTAAATTTTTCACATTCATGAGCCAAAATATTTGACAAAGGAAAAACAAAAAATTCTTTGGATAAACAACAAAAATGGAGACTAAAGAAGTACAGGTTTTTTGTGTCTGTATTTTGGATGTCAAGGGAAAAATTTTGAAGTGCCTTTCTAAATTTCCCCACAGAATCTGAAACTGCACCTATTTTCTGTTGCACACGGTCTCCTGTGATTTTTCTGTTCTTTTATTCAGGTTCAATAATTTGTCAGAACTGTTGAATACAGAAATGTATATATAAGGTATGTTCTTTTTTGGTGATCCTTTGAAAGTTTATCCCAGAATGCATTTAGAAACTCTGTTTTTTGATCTCTATCTATTGTTACACTCAAAATCATGTTTATGGGCAAAGAGGAAACACGTCTCATATATATAAAACCAAGAATTTATAATTAGTATAACTGAATCTTAACAGTCTAACACAAGAACCATTACTAGAGCAGATACAATTATTGCAGAAAAAGAAGTCCATACAGGAAGAAAAAGGTAATATTAATAATACTACAGTTAAAACCTATACACACTTTCTAGTTTTTACTCCTTTTCCTGATATTATCCTCACCTTTCCCCTCCTCTGCTAAGTCCCAAGGTTGGTGGTTTCATTCTGATGGCAGTGCTTTGGGAGGTTATGGTGAGCTGTCAGCATCGGGAATTGGTCGCTGCAGGGAATATGATGTTCATGGTAATGGCTTCTTCCCTCTAGGGTCTGCATAACATCAGTTTATATGTTTGCTAACATGCTTTTACATCTGACTCTTTCTTCACCAGTCTACAGCTCCACATTACAACCAAACTCTAATTTCAATTAGAAGAACCGCTGTTAGAGCCAAGCCATGTAAAACAAAGTTGAGGGAGGTCAAGAAAAGTTAAAGACAGTAAACCTGAAAAGGCTCAGCCCTGCTGCCTTGCAAACCCAATGTCTGCTACTAGCTGTGGGAATACTGCATTTTAGGGCTATGTGGTGATGCTACCCACATCTCCCTTATTTTTGATTCTTGGCAGAATACTTAAGATTGCAAGATACTTGAATGGATTGGGAATTGTTACCTGTTAGGCAGAATTCATCTGCAGGGCAGTAGGCTGCATTCCTATCACCCAGTATTTCATCACAGTGATTATTTCAAATATCCTGAATCACGTTGTCTTGTACAAATCTGAAGGCGATCTAAGATGAATTGCAGGAACAAATCAAATTATTGCCTTTAAGCTGAATCAACCATTCTGTGTAAGTCACAGACAAACTTCACATAAGCCAGAACAGTTCAGACACATCTATATATGAAGGATTAAAAGAAGTAGCACAAATTTTGGATTAGCCAAAACATTCATTTGGAGCTCTTGATCCAAACATCTACAAGTTTTTATGCAAAGACAACATTAATTTCTATTTGCTTTAAAAATAGCCATCAACAAACAAATACCCATTTAGAAACGTGAGTGAAGAGTAATGTAATTTTGCTTGCTGTGTATGGAAATGGATACATATATTTCAGCAGATAAGATGATCAGTGTATGTTTTGTAACTTCAGCAAACTCTGACATGAGATTCTGCCCCCATTTTGAGAACCTGTTGTTAAATTTGACTGCCACCTTCAAGACTCCAGAGCTCTTTACTGCAGGGTGTGTCACACAATTGCATTTGCGTAACTCAGGAGATATGGCATTGACAAATATGTTTCTGCGTTACCTTTTCTCATTTCCCATATGGCTGTATGTCAATAGTGTCAATGCATTTGCTTTCAATATCACCTGGATAAAGATCACTGATGAGAGCCTGTGAAATTTATCCTCCGTTTGTAACTTATTTTTTTTCTGAAGTTTTGCAAATGGTGGAGATCTTAGTATAATGTTATTGATTTCAGCTGTATCTACATTGTCTTCTTTCCTCAGACATTTGCTTCCATTAGCATTTAGTTATTTAAATATTTTTTTAAATGCGAATAGGTTTATATGTTTTTCCAGAAATAAACTACTTTACCCAAAGATTAAAAACAAAAGGCAATTTAAAATGTAAAATGGAGCAATCTTCAGCAGTTTCAGCTACAAATTCTGAAGCCTGGTTTTACCCAGACAACAGTAATATGCCTTGCTACTGTGAACAGCAAACTCTATTTCTATTTTACTAAAGGTATAAATCCTCCATACTACTCTAGTTCTCTTTGCATGATTTCAAAATCTTGGATCATTGCCTCTTAGACGACTGTTGTATGTTTCTGCCTATGACCTCCTGTGTGGGCTTAGGCAAGTCTTTTGTGCTGAAATCTTCAAAAATGGCTTCTCAGTTTGGCTTCCTTACATTCTCTTGCCTTATAACTCAAAATGCTGACACCAGGACAAAGATTACTTTTGAAACCATCAGCCTAAGGTTTTCACACATCAGTTTTTGTCAGCAAGATTCAATACCAGCACACAGTAAGAGAGCAGCTCTAAAATATTTTCTCTCTCCCGACCTTTGGACTCTTTATGTTGCTAAAATCACTCTTGATCTTGGCTAAAGCCTGCAATGCACTGTGGAGTGAATTGAGCTGGCAAGCTCAGACACCACCAACAGTTCTGCTGTGCAAGCATGGACATCTGCATAGACCAACAAATCCAACTGCTTGGATTGGTAAATCAGTTCATGCTGACTTCTCTGGGGACATTCACATTAGAGTTCTAGTCTAGATGAGGAGTACACAGCTGAAGTGACTCTCCCGATTGTCTCTCTTTACTGTGCTCTTTTCTTACTGTGGAGGAATCTTGCACTATATAAACTGGATCCATTTTGAACTAATCTCAAAGAATTTCTCCAGGAGCAGACTCAGTGGACTGCAGCTGCAAACTGCATTCATGTCCTGGGATTGAAAGAGAGCTAATCTGAATTAAAACAAACACACAAACACAACATTAAATGGTACAATGTAGAATTCAGGTCTTCAGCACCATCTATTTGCTCTACAGATTCACTCCTGTTAGGCTGCACTACTTGCAAACACAGACAGCCTGTATTGTGCTACTACTACCACAGCTAGCTTAGGTATCTCTACACTGCAATGTAGTCATTGATGTAGAAAAAACACCTTATGATAAGATGTCTGGTACAGCCATGTTGCCCCCCCCTCCTGACTGAAAATTATCCAAAGCCTTGTGCCACCAGCTCTTCTCCTTGCCCTGTGTGTGTTCTCTCATTCAGTGAGAATCTGGATAGTCTCAGTATTTGCCAGACATCCTGCAGCCCCTACAAATGGGCTGCAAACTCTCTGGAGATCCTAAGCCTGTGAACTGCAGTTTACTATAGGTTTCATGTATGTGTGCTCCATCAACCCTCTAGAGGGACATGGTGAACCTGACTTTTTCAGGATGCACTATGCACAAGCAAATTCATGGTACATAGGATACACAATAAATGTGATACTTTCCAAGCTTGTTGTATCTACTGAAAACAGCTTGTGTCATCAGCTTGTACGTGTCCAACAAGAGTGATACATTCTGGAGTGCCTGGGCATGCCCATCCCCTGTCTGGGAGTGTTAATCATTTCTAGCATGCTATACTGCTTGTGAGTATTCTTCTGACCAAAAGGAATCCTTGGCTGCCTCTTGGCTGCAACTTTTGATGCCCTTTGGCTCCTTCATAGGCACTCAAGGTTGAATAAATGGGCTTGCTTCTTTCAATGAGAATAGCACTGCTCATTTCACGGGAAACACTTGAACAGCCACAGATGAAAACAACAGCATGTCTCAGGTGGACCATCGTTTATGTACTTGCCAACCTTTGCATGCAAAATGCTAGGACATTATGAGTTGAATATTACTTTGAGTGCAACATATTATTGTAATTCCAATTGTCTTTCAATATGTGTTTAGATAACTACTCATAAGAAGCGAAATAGTGACAGATCTGAGAGGCACTTCTAAACTAATTCAGCGAACTGGCATTTTAATTCCAGCATTCACCTGTGTACAAGGAGTTTTAAATCAGGAAAGTGCCAGTACATATCCATCAATGTGTCACTGTGAAAATGCATAGAAATACACACATGGCCTTGCTGCTAGGGTGGTATGTAATTCCCTAACTTGATCTATTTATGAACAAAAACGATGCTACTCATTTCAAGCCAAAATGTTATTCTTGCTAGCACTCCATGGACAACGATTTCAATAACATAACTTCATGAAGGTCTGATACTTCGGACACTGAAATCAGTAAATCCTACCATACGGTGACACCTCTGACGATTAACTCATCAGATCGCATCAGGCTAATCCATGCTGTCGTGTCTTTCCAGTACATTTGCACCCTCTTTTAGGAGACTGACTTCAGGATTTGGGAAGCACTTATGCGTGATTCTTTAAGGAATTTGACCTGGTTTTGCTGATATCTTTGTTGTAGAATCTAATTTAATTTGAAGATGGAATATTGCAAAATTCAGGGCAAAGGAAGCTAATAGATTGACCATCAATTTTGCAATTACTAGGAACATTATAGTCTTCAAGTTGTGTATTGCACTTTTCATGTTAATATCTTAACGTTTTTTGACTGTTAGTTAATTTAAATTTTACATGTTCAAGAAAAGGCATTTAAATTATCAGCAATAACTTTGATAAAGCAGTCTATAGAGTAAAAGTTTTGCCATCTGGTCTGTCATTTCCATGAATCTTTCCCTTGCTAAACTGTAACATAGCCAGCTACATGGGCTGTTCCTTATTTCCATAATTAAAAAACCCCCAGGTCTATTTTACAAAAACTAGTGTATAAAGAAAGTCCTATGAGCTAATAGTGATAATGAGAGAAATAGTAAAACATCCTTTAAAACAAATCTTGCAGACTTTTCAGGAAAACTGTACCAAATATTTATGAATCCCATAAACTTTTTAAAAATAGAATGGAGAATTTACAAAACTGGACCTGAAAATGGAAAAGTTTATCTAATAATAGAAACAGTTTACCCAACATGTTCATAACTGTATGCATTCATCCTTTTAGGGAGCTCTTACCTTGAATCTGTCTTTTCAATACATGGCCCTTTTGCTGAGGCCTCCTATGATATCCAATTTCATACCAAATTTGCTAGTATAAGCTTGTGTAAGGACATGTAGCTGCTAGGAATCACAAGAGTGTTATTAACTTCCTTCATGTGAACCTTTGAACTGATGTCTGAGATAATGACCTGGGATTCAGAGAGAAGTTAGCACAGCATTTAAAAAAGTAGTAGAGAGCAATTTCCACAAATTGTCATTTGAGTGTTTCAATGCCTTGCTCTTTTCTCTTTTCCATTTGTTCAGGGCAAATTAACGCTTTTTGCCACAGATATCAAGTGACAGGTCAAGGAAGTCAGTGAAAGGACTACAACCACCATTTAAGACCAATTTCTAGTCCAGCATAAGAACCAACATGTCATCTTCACTTAGGTGCAAATGCCTTTTGACCTTCAAACAGCTCCAATTTAAACATCTCTATGTTAGCATCTGTACAGATACAACATACTCAAGTTTTTTTTTCATCCTTCTCTTCCCAATCTTAGAATATTGCTCTCTTCAAGTTACGTGGTTTTAAAACAGCGAGTACAGGTTGTGACTGTATGTTTTCTTCATCTGTCACTTCCTTTTGCTTTCCCTGCTTATCCTCTGTATATGCTGATTTAATGACTCAGTCTGAAGCGAACTGTTTACCTGTTTCCTGTCTGCTCAGCCAGAGAGAAGTCTGTGAGCCTGCATTCAAGTGCTTTGAGTTTGCAAGTTTTCTAATTCCATGCCTGGCGCTTAACTGCTGGTGGATACTCACACAGACAATGAAACCATCCGAGTCCATGGGGAGTCTAAACTTGATGGGCAGTGAAGTTGTCTAAATATAAAGGTAGATTCGAATTAAATAATATCACAGTCATTTTTCCCAGGCATTGTTTGAATATTGTTGTGTATAAGTTTACTGTGGGAGGTGTTGTGGTTCCGAAAACATACATATCACATGAGTGTGAGAACAATGCATGGTATATCCCATAAGCTACTGTAGCCTAAGTAAACAGATTTGTTAAGGGGGAAAACCTCATTAGCACTGCACAGGAACCACAAAACTGCTCTGTATTTAGCATGGAAGCACAAGATTCTTGCCATCTCATTCTCATGAGGCGTTCTGAACAGCAAGACCGTATGTGTTTCGTTATTTCTTCTGTCCCAAAAGCCTTGTCCAGGGACAACAGAAGCCATTGCGGAACATAACTTTCAGGATCCATCTCTGAGATGGCTCCCTGAGAGCTTAGAGTCTATACCACTCAGTAAAACTGATCTGGTTGATTGGTTTTATCTTCAGCTGCAGAGGGTGGAGGTCTTCAAAGGAAGGGACTGAGGACCTTGGGCTGAGGGTAAGAATGACAGGGCACAAGGAAGTTCCATGGGAGTCAACTCTACACATGTGAGAGGAAAACTACTTACATTGCCAGGTACAAAATTTATTTAAGTTACTGGCTACCGCTCAGTCTGTTCAGTTTCTCTGTCTTATGCTCTGCTGCTCAGAAAATCAGTCCACTAATGGAAAAGAAAGGACTTGGCTAAAGGACACAGGCATAAAATACCCAAATGACTAATACCACAGCAACACTAAGAAGCTATCACTATCACAATCTCCTAATGAAGCATCTGATAATTAACATGTCTGAAACCAGTTATTAAAAACAAACAAAAAAATTAGGGATTTATAAGAGCTATAACTTTTATAATTATAAACTCTCTTCCAATGAGAATTTTTGTAGTGTACTATGTCTGTCTTACAGAAATCTGTAATTGTGCTAAAAAAAAAGTGAAGGTATTCTCCACTAATTCTACACTTTCACAAGGGATTTGTTTTAAATTTACTATATTTTCCAAGTTACAAAAATAAAAATAAGTAAATCATAAAGTTCTTGCACTGTACCTGTTTGAATTTTTAGTTATATTTGTCGCCTGATCCTCAGCTGGAATAAATTGATATAGCACTGTTGTCTCCTCAGGTTATACTGCTAGAAGTCTGTCTTCCTATCACAATTAAACATAAGGTTCTATTTAAAATTTAAGAACTTGATGGTCAGGCTAGAGCTGAGACTGAAGTAAACCTGAGGCAGTTTGTGACAGCAACACTATCTAAGAGTATAAAAACTTTTCTGGAAACAGATCCCAGGAAAAACACTGCCTAATTAATAGAGATCAGATCACAGAAAATTCTTGCAGAGAAAACTGTGAAATCCAGATGCCACTCTAATTTAACTAATGGTTAAAAAAGCCTGCTAAGAAAAGCAGTTTACAAAGAAGTGGTTTCCATGAGGAGCTGCTTGGTGTACTGTGGCAGGGAGTCTGTGCAAGGCTGTTTTCCTTCATGATGGCCAAAGGAGTAATAATAGCACCAATGTCAGAAAAATAAAAAAGGAGGATGTGAAAAATACAAGAGTAGACATTTTTCCCCAGATACTTGACTGACAAGTCTTTGGATACTGACCAAAGGAAGCATGTGCTTCTTCACAAAGGACCAGGCATTATATGACCAAGACTTGTTTTCTTCTTTTTGAACTTTAAGTCCATGAGCAACTCTATGAAAAATACAGGAAGAATAAAGAATAAAGAATAAAAAGGAAATCGATTAAGAAGTAAAACAATAAAGGGGATGGATTTTAATGTTGCCCATTAGAAAGTTTCTTCAAGTTAAAAAAAAAGAGAAAGATACACATAGTCAACATGAGTTACAGTCAAGCATAGTTTGCTTAGGGAATCTTAAGTTAACTATACCTTTAGCTACACACCTCAGAGTATTTCTCTTGACTTATTATTTGGAATCGAATGGCAAAGAAGTTGTGTCTCCCTTCCAGGGTTGCCCTAGCCCAGGACACTCAGTGAGTAAACACACAAAGATCAAAACCGGGAGGGACAGGCATGACTCTTACACACTGGCTACTGATGAAAGCTCATGGTTTTGCCTTGAAAATGGAATTTGCCTTCTCACGAATGAGGAAAGTGTTGTAAAGCACCAAACATTCACCTTCCCTCTTTGGCTTAGCACTTCTCTGCAGTGAAAGAGTTTGAAATAATAAAGCTAAGTCTCGCATCAGCCGCATAGACATTTTTAAGTTTTTTTGTCCGCAATCCCATCAAGCCATGAGCACCCACTAGTAAGTTGTTTGTAGCCAGGACATTTCCAGAAAGACCAAAAGATATAAAAAGAGCTATGATGAGAATGCTCTTCAGATGTTGCAATTTACCTTAAGAGCCCTTAGAAACTGAGAGTATTCACAGTGGCTTTCTATTATAAGAATACATCAAGTAAACTTAGGAAGCAGAATGTACAGGAAAAAGTCCATGAGATTTCTGGCTGGCGGAAGAAAAGACAGTCCTCATATTAGGCTGTAGAAGGATGCTAAGTAAATGGTAGCTATTAAACCAATATGCAACAAGCACAGTTGCATGGTACGATAACATTATGCAGACAATTAATTGCGAAAAAGTTGTAAGTACCTCAGCTGAGATACCTGAATCATATGAGATGATAGGATGGGCAATATGAGAGGCTCCATTTGCATGGGTAATGAGATCTCCCAGGCACAGTACAAGGACATTTAGAAAAAGACGGTCTGTGAAGAAGGATGGCATCATCCTAGCATGTACATCCAGAAAGAAACAGGTGAAAGAAACAAGAAAAAAAAGAAATCAAACCAAAGGACAAGGCAAAAGTGCAGTTTTGAATAACTGATTTTGGGATACACTAAGTACTCTAGGCATCTAAACTGTTTCTGCTGACAGAACTGCATTTTAGACCTAGGTCCCAGCTTTTTTGTGTCTCTATTCTGGTTACATGGAGGATAATTTATCTTTTGCAAGGGGACATGGCACAGTCCTCAAATACTGTGGCACAAGAAATTTCTGGAAGATGAAAAGGCTACTTTTACCAGAGTAGCAGAGACCCACATGATCTTAACAGAATGCATCTTATTTAATGACATTCAGTGAAGACATGGGTTGTGCCAGCATATAACTGTACACTGAGCCATTTTTCTGTTAAACCAGAGTGTCTGCAAGTAACCTTAGTTTAGTCTAGTTGTACTGCAAAAAAGCTTTATTACAACTAAGGAAAGTTTACTTATAGATGCACACATCTGAATATTAACCATGCATAAACATTTATGACAGGATGTGATAAATGTCTTATTTCCTTGATAAAACCAGGGAGTCTAATATGAGCTAGAAAGCTTCTGGTTGGGTATTAGTACTCTGGGCTATGTATGTGCTTAACTGATTATAATTTTGAAGAAAGGTTCAGTACTTCGCAGGAAGATTCTTCCACAGACTAAATCTTTAGGACTGACTTCAACATAAATGCCATAGATGAAACTTTTATGGGGGAATAAGACACACAATTTAATCTTTAATGACCACTGACCAGAGACTCTGGACTAAATAATCTGAGAGACTTTCTAGCTACCTGCTGGCATATTGATTCATTATTATCTCAAAAAAAGAGCAAATTTCCGTATCACCTGATGTGGCAACATAGGTTGGTAATATAGGAACTAAATAGTACCACTAATTAGTGAGTAATAAAAAATATTGCTCACTGAGATTATCTATTGATGATCTCATTTTCACTGCAAGTTTATAACATAACATTTATGAAACAGCAGTATGAGATGAGATGTGCTATACTGCACATATCACTAAGAGAATGAAACAGAGAAGTTATATCAGCAAAGCTAATTCTGAACAAACACTCTTGATTTGAAATTTTAAATGAACATATTTTAGAATAGAAAGAATTATCTATAGTTATAGTAGCATAAATGCCTACTAATGTAATGTAATCTGTTTATGGCCTTTTTAACCACCAGTGCACTTGTAACAAACATGGGTAGTGCCCTCCCCAGGTCTTCATTCACGAAGCCTAGCCATGATGATGTTAAAATAATACAGACCCACAAACATTTTCAATTGCTTACATTTATTCAATAAATCAATCAACTAACAAAGTTTACTCCTTGCAGACAGGAAGAAATAGGGAAAGTAAATCTTATAAAGGCTGAACAAAAAAGGATGAGAGGCTCTACTGTGGGGAAAAAAGGGCATGTCACTGGAGAAGAGCATTTTCTGCAGAGAAGCCCTGTTATATGCTGATTGCTGAGCTGCCAGCTAATAAATTCTTACCTGTGTTTCTAGAAACTGTAATTACAACAAAACATGACGTGAGGGGAAGATGAAGTATCATTGCATGAATTATTGATAGTGACCTTTTTACAGGATGAAGTTCTACTGAGCCAAAACTCAGTGAAGTCAGCAAGTGCTTTTCTGTGGATTTCTGTTGGCTTTGGTTGTGGCTTAAAATAGATTAAAAAAAAAAAAGAGAGAGATACAGAGTTTAGAAATTTGGACAGTTCCATTCAATAAAAAAAATTTCTCACTCTTCTATTCTTATTTTACTTTTACTTCCCATGGTCCTAAAATCCCGCAAAAGCCAGGATAGACTCATGGTCATACCACAGCTTGCACAGTGCTTACCAGACAAAGACAGCACTGCAAATTTTCAGTTTTCCATCTGCTAGGGACAGGCCATGCTGTCATTATCATCTCCATGGATACATCCACGCTCCTGCTTCTGTCTGCTTCCTCACATAATTAGTTCACTATGGCTTCACATAGTCCCAGGTCTCTGCATAGAATTTTGGTCACTTTGTATAGGAATCAAGCTATTTAGTACCCATGTTGGGAATGCCACTGTAAACATTTTCTCCCAACTGCTTTGAGTCAAAGGCAAAAGTTGTCGTAGCATTTTTAACAATATATGCCCACATATTTAGGTATCTCTGGATCTCCAGAGATTTTGTCAAGAAAATCTAAAAGGTGGCACTTTGATCTCCATTTCTAGAAAACACAGCAAATTAAAAAAAGTTTGTTTGGCATAAGTGTTTAACAAAAGAACAGAAAAATCGCCTAGAAGGCCAACAAAATGTTTTTGAATGTTCCTATACATTAAGGAAAATAGACACTTTTGTGAGGGAAGGATCAGGAAGATTGGAACAGGAAATTTTTTCCTCTCTTTTTCTACCAGATAGGCTAATTTTGTGAATGTTTACAAAGTTTCATACCTGTTTTTAACTTCTAGGAAACCAGATCCAAGAACATGTTACTATTTTACCAAGCTGTTTGGTTCTTGCTCATGTAAGCCACATTTTCTATGTGATACTTCCCAATAAATTCTGTGATATTCCCTGTTTGAGAATAGACATCTCTTGTGAGCAAGGACTGCCTCTTGTGCTGCGCAACGTACCAAACAGCTCACAAGAATCGTCTCTTTAAAATGAGATTGCAAAGGATTTCCTGAACCTGAACTACCCAAAACAACCCGTGCAGGCCCTTGTAAGAGCTTGCTTGCCCTGGACTTACATCAGATACTTCCAGATCTCCATTTCTAAAAACTGATTTACTCCAAGATATACTTCGGATTTCACCAATTTTCAAGAAATAGTTTAAAAGATCACTGGCTATCCTATCTGATAACATGGCATTTTGTTTAACAGAACATTTGTTTGTATTCAAAGCTCTCATATTTTTCACGAAGTACAATCTATTGTACGAAATGACATGATATACACATGCAATAAGATAATTTCATTTCCACAATGCCACAGTTGGAAAAGGGGAGTATTTTTAAGGTGCTCTAGAGATTGAAAGCATTTATGAAATCTGATATATATGAACTGACAGCATGCTACATTTATGGAAGCCAGCTTTTACTATGGAGGACACAAAAACTGTCTCCCACAGACGTGTCTCTATGGGGTGCTAAAGCCATAGTGGTAAACAAACAAGGGTGGTGATATTTTCTTGTAGGCGAAATCAATAGCTTGTGGCTGGTGCTTCCTGTAACAGTACACCAGGGATTTCCCTTGCTACTGCTGTGTGGCATGTAGCAAAGCTTTCCTAAAGTTATGAAATACCCTGCAACTAACATGAATCACTATTAAAATATTGTAATTATGTGTATCTAACCACATCTTTTGTCTAAATCCTGCAAATTTGGTTAAGAGCACTGAACACTGGGTGTGTATGTGTGGGGTTGGAAATGTGAACAGGTATGAAACTTAGGATAGCAATGCCATTAAGCAGTGTAAATCCTGATACAGATGACATGGTTCTTTGACCTCTTTGTCCCTCTCCAACATCCCCTCCAGCTCCTGTGTTACCCAAAGCTTGTGCCAAATAGCTTCAAAAAGACAGGAGGCTCATTGTCTGCTCTGGATGAGCACGAACACCCATTTCACAAGGAGCTGCGAGCACTAGCTGTGCATTGCAGCAGGGTGGCCCAGGCTGCACGGTTTCCAGCAGCCTCAGAGCACTGAAAATGGCAAGAGGAGATGCAATTTCTGCAGCACAGTCACGCAGGATGTCTTCCTGAAGGTCTGCTGAGAGAAGGGTATACCTTGTGCAGGGGTATCCCTGCTCAAGGAGAAGGCTGGGAAACTTTAACTTGTCACTCACTGTATGTGACATGACAGGTTGGGGGTTATCACAGAATCACAGAACGGTTTAGCTTGGAAGGAAACCTTAAAGATCATCTCGTTCCAACCCCCCTGCCCTGGGCAAGGACACCTCCCACTAGACCAGGTTGCTCAGAGCCCCATACAACCTGGCCTTGAACACTTCAGGAATGGGGCATCCCCAACTTACTGTATTGTGGACAAATAACGAGGGCGGGATGCTCTGAGATTGCTCCACGGTCTGTCGATAATACTAACCCTCACATTTATCCAGGAAGAGGAGGATCAAAGATCGCCAGCTGAGCCGGGGGGGTGGCACCTCTCGGCATGCCCGCGCAGCTGGGCGCTTGGGCACACACCTGGAGCAACCCCGCCGGACCGGAGACCCTTCCCCCGTCCCGTCCCGTCCCGCCCCGTTCCCACACACCCTGCACGCCCGGGAGGGACTGCGGGGCTCCGCCCCCGCATTCGCGGCTTGCGTCTCGTCCCGCCCCAGCCCGCGCAGCGCAGGCAGCAGGGGCGTGAGGGAGGTGTTGGGCAGGAACGCGGCAGCCCCGCCGGGCTTCCTGCTCCTCTCTCCTGCTCCCTCTCCTTTCTGCTCCCGCCCCCCACCGCAGCTGCAGTTGCCGCCCGGGGGCGGCGAGGGCAGAGCCCGGCGTAGGATGGCCGCGCCGCCGGCTCCCGCTGCTTCTGGGCGCTGCTCCGCCGCTCCTCGCCCTGTGCCCGCGCATGCCGGACCGCGCCTCCGCGGGACGCGGGCTCAGCTCCTACCCGCCCTACTTCAAACCTGGCGGCGGCGGCCAATTGGGCCACGGCCACCTGCGGATGGGAGGGCCGAGCGCGCGTGCTGGGCGGGTCCGGAGTCTTCTGCAAGCTGCGTGGGGGCCGGCCGCCGCGCCCTCGGACCGCGCCATCCAGGATAACTTGGTTCGGACCCCAGGTGCCGGGGAGGCGGCGGCGCCGCGGACCCCCTTCCCTTCGCACCTGCTCCCTATCCCGCGCCGCCTCCTGTGGCGCTTGCGGAGCGGCGGGGGGCTGTTTGTGTCTTTTGGGGGGGCTGGCGCTACCCTGGGATGCGTGGTCTCGTTTTCTCCTGGCTGGGCGTGTGCCACGAGCATGGAAGGGGAGCGTGGACCGGCGGGAGCCCAGGCAGGGAAGGGCTGGGCAGCATGGAAGCGGGCAGCGGCGGTTCTGCCCGCACATCTGCCCTCAGGTGCTCCCGTACCTTCTGGGGACACACCCACACACTGCCCCCGCCACGGGGAGCGGCCGCTTCCCCTCCGGCCCCGATGCCCGCGGTGTACGCGGTGCTGCGGCTTCTCCCGGAGATGCGTGAGCTGCTCGTCCCGTCGGGCACCTGGAAGTGCCTTAGAGGGAACTCAGGTGGTTTTTTGTGGCCTCAGTGAGTGGCCTATGGTCCGCGGTGGGCAGCGTGATGCTTCTGGGGGTAAAGCAATGAGCTCGGGGGGGATGGATGGGGCGGGGCTGCAGTGGCAACCGCTCGCTGGAGAGCAGGCATCGCTCCGACGGGAAAAGAGGTCCGGGTTTAGCCAAGTATTTTGTGGCTCTGTGGTATTTTGCAAGCACTAAATGTGAGGCTTATCGTCTGTGCCTCGCGTTGCTTGTGGGAGGAAGCCAGAGACTCCTTGGAACTCTGACAGGGAGTATAAGCACAGAGGGCAGCGAGGATCGTGTTGTTCTCTCGTAGCATAGCACAAGATTATTGCACTCATTTTGTGCCAGTCACAAGAAAGATAACAATAAAGTGCAAAACTCCCGGCAAAGGATTAATGGAAATATATTTTTCCTTTGGTAGAAACTTGTATTGACATGTCTATTAGAGAGAAAGGAAGGAGTAACAAGCTGGTGTACTGCGATTGATGCTCAGTATAAGTTTGATCAGAACTGTGTTACAAGGGGGGACTTTCCTGAAGCATCAGACCTTCCGAAGTTATTTTATTTGTATTATCTCTTGGTGGGAGAAGAGAGCCAGAATGAAACTGCAATTTGAAAGGGATTTTGAAAGCTCTAAGGTCCACTGTCTGACTCCAGGCAATACAGAAAGAATGCAATTAAATTTTTAGTGTCTTGGAAGAAGGGTTAGTGTTTCAAAGTCTTATGAGGTGCTTGTATCTTTAATAGTGAAATAACCCTGCATATTTGGTTTCAGAAGGGGTTGCAGTGGATAAAAGAGTTGTTTTTCTCATTTCTTTATGAGAATAGATGCTCAAGAAAGGGGGAGAGGACTAAGAAGGTGAAGCATATGTACTTCTTGTCGTGTGCCATCATTCAGGGAGCATGCACCATCATTCAGCCTGCCCTCGCAGTTCATTAGGCAGCCACAGTCAGCAGTGTGCTTTGCTCGGGGCTTCCCTCTGCCATGACTCTCTGCTGCACCATGAAATCTCAATTTACCTTATATCTTTGTACTGCCCTCAGTCATAAAAAAAAAGCTCAGAGTCGGTTGGAGATGCTTACATGCTGAGTAATATACAATTTTACTAATAGGAAAACTGGGACACAGGTATTACATGCTTAAACTGAGGTTACAAAAAAGAGTTGTAATGATCAGCAAGCTGCTTGCTTCTCTGTTTCTAACACACCTCTGAAGTTTAGGCATCCGTCCTTCCACACTGAATGCAGCAACACCCATGTTTAAAGTTGCCTGAAGCAATGATACCAGGAGGTGAACAGCAAGCCCAAAAATCTCTCAGCAACTTGCTGTAGCCCACTGCTGCAGTGAAATCTCCTACTGACATGTCTTGAAATATCAGAAATCACAGGATAATAAAAATCAGCCAAAGCAAACACCAGACAAACATGCTAAGCAAGCAGAATGAAGCCTGTTTGTGTGATGCATGTTGCCATTGATGGTTTTTGTAATTATCCCCTTTATAGACTAACACCCAACTGGTAATGAGGGTTTGCTGTATAAAGGAAGAGGGAGGCTAGAAAGGAGGGAGCTCCTACTGTTAAATAGTTGACTTGCAGGTCCTAGGTTAGAAAGCTGTTATGGTTCATGTCCAATTCAAGTTCCCAGAAGGAGTACTGATAGCTCAGCCCTGGCACAAGGAAGGGTGTTGTGCCTCTTACAGCATTTGTGTAAGCATGGATACAGCAGCATTTCTCTCCAGTTTTAACAAAGCTCCATTGAGATACATAACATGAATACTTCTGAGATTTACCAGTAGTTCTTGTGGTTCAGCAAGGGTTGGGAGGTCTTTCAAAAGGCCAGGGAAATCCAACAAGGGAAAATGTGATAACAGCACAATGTGCATATTTTCAAGCCACTTCACCTCACAAGTTCAAAGACACTGTAAATAAGAGAATCTCTTCTTTCATGGAAAATTGGAGAGAAGTGCATTAAGCTTTTACAGAACCTAAGCATAGAAGGATTTAAAATCAGCAGAAGTATTTGTGTTGTTTCTTAAAAGAGTCTGAGGGAAGGTCATGTGGCATTTACATAAAGTAATAGGTGTAATAGCCCCTATGTTGGGCTGATGCAAGTTCAAGTGACACCACACACTTGAGTCACTCTCTTTTTGTCTCCTCTACAAGGCTGGGTTGTGGCTATTGCTCTATGAGCAAAGAAATTGGAAAGGAGGTGTGCAGAGTGATCCTCATTCTGTCAAAGGGAGCACACAGCTCTGTTGCTAGTGCTATCTGAAAATGAGGCAAAGAGAGGAAAAGCAGACACAGCTTTATTTCCACTGCTCTGCCATTGGTCATTCTTGTTCAGCTTGTCATTTGGTGGAGTGTGTTTTAGTGAAGCCTGAATTATCCAGCAAATCCAAAAAGAGTGTTTGGAGGTTGTTTAAAGGTGATCAGTGGGATGGACAGTCCCTTCCTGGGCAGCTCAACCAAGGCTCTTAAGACAGTGCTGGACATGCCCTCTGGAAAGCAGTGTATTTCCCTTATGTAGCGCATCGACATGTGGGACAATAACTTAATAAGAACAGTGTTGAGTGAAGAAACGTACAAGAGTGTAAAATATTTCAGCAGCTGATAGATAAATGGCATGCCTGGTTTTGCCTGCCAGTCTGTCCACAGCGGTGTGCGGGTGTGCATTAAAGTCTAACTGCATACCTGTCCTGCCCTGCCAGTGTGCACAGAACTGCTAGGTATGAAATAATGAACAAGTTCTTCATTGTTGTCACTTTCCATAACTTACAGGCAAGACATTTTCATCCCTGGGTGTCTCAGGTCCACACTGGTGTATTTCAGCAAATCCTTTCATGCAGTTCCAGGTTTCTCCTTTGCTCAGGAGAAGCAGGGGAAAGGAGGGTAACAAGGTCACAGCAAATGCACACCTGCCTGCCTGATGAACTGCAGCCAAAATCAGACCAAGTCTCGAGCCCCAGTCTCCTGGAATGGAGACGTGTCCTGTAGCAGTTCCTGAGACACTGTCAGTGAGAAGGAAGGCTGCTCTGTCCAATAATTTTTTTTCTTTCATTTTTTGTTTTGCTGCCTAGTTGGCAGGGTTGCTGGAACGTAATTTTAAATAACTGAAACTCCAGCTGTTGCAATGAAATTCTTTGAATTATGTGCCCCAAAAGAAAAAGATGTATCTTGAGTTCAGATCAAGTGCTCTAGTATACTGAAATCACCTAAGTGTATGTAAATTAAATGCTTGCTTTTAGTAGTCCCCATTGTTTACTGCTCATTCAGCCTTTCTTTGAGGTTGTTTCCAGATCAGAGCTGAAACTGCTCTAGCAGCAACTGTTTCCTGTATATTTCCAGTCTGATCATCGTGAATGTGAATTTAAACTATGTTTCAAGAACATTATAAAGCTATTTAGGGAAGCTTGTACTGTTGTAACATATATGTCAGAACTCGAGCATGCATTTGTGAGGAAAGATGCTGTGACGTGGTAGTAGCTGCAGTTGTTGGTGCATAGATCGATTTCTCAGGGTATTGATTTTGCAGAGAGCAATATGATTCTGTTTGTCATCACTGCAGACACTGGCAATGTTGCCCGTGGCTAGCATGGGCTGATGTGGTATCTGCTGCAGCAAACTACCTGAATACAGCAGTGTCCTGGCATATTGTAGTTCATATGAAAATCAGCCAAACCATCTTCTCTAGCAGAGCTGGAGGAGGATCGTGTTATAACATGACCCCAGATAAAGTTAACTGACTTGTGTATGCGAGTTGTAAGTCCCTAAACAACTCTTTGAATTCTCGAGAGTTAACCCTCAGTCAGGTTGGCACTGGCAGTGCTGAATCAGAACAGCTAATGGTAGACATGGCCTCTGGAAACAGCGTCATATTCTGGGCTTTCCAGAAAAGGAGGATGAGGATGGAAGTATTGTGAGATGTAGACACTGAAATTAATGCTATTGATGCAAAAATATTCAGTGAATATCTATGTTTTGTGTTTGAAAGACACAAGATGGTGTATTTGTATCACATGAGAATGATGAAGTATTTTCCAATCCATTAGTAACTATGGTAGATGTTAAATAAATTCCACTAGAGATAAACATCTTAAATTCACCAAGCTTGCAAGACCGTTCCCAGCAAGAATGTGAGAGCCCTTATGTTATTCCTCTGTTAAAAGTGGACAAGTATGATTGCTCCAGTTACTTCACACTGGTTAGTCTGACAGCAGTGACAAACAAAATAATGGCAGTTATATGGGATTCTCTAAATTCTTAAAGGGTAGGAACATGCTTCATGCCAGGCAATGTGGATTGCAGGAACAACAAAAGACTTGTCATGTATTTGATGAAAATATGCCAAGTTGAGAAGGTAACATTTGCCCCATTCTTTTTATTTTAATTGGGAGTCCAACAGTGTCAGCACCTCACAGGCTGATGGATTAAGCAACTGTCTGACTTAAGTAACTGTGATGAGTGTACTGCCTCAATGCAAATGTAATTTTTTCTATTGGGGTTCTACAAAGATCTGTGCCTGGCACAGTTTAGCATTTTCACTGATTATCTCCACCCAGTGATTGGAATAAGAAATGCATAGGACAATAAAAGATTCCTTAATAACTAGTTACACTGTTTCAGCACTAATCTTAGTGGACTGTAAAATGTGTTTTCTTGGAGATAAAAATAGCTTGTGGGGCAAGCCAAGATGTGAAATCAAAAGACAATTAAATTTCCTGAAGTTTATTCATCATTATTGTACAAAGAGCTTTAGAGACTCTCAAAGGGCATCTCTGGAGTGTGACTTTAGTTGTGCGCTGGAAATTGGGCAGTAACTTCTGGAAATGAGGATACAATGGGATTCTTTAAAGGGAAACTTAAAGAGAACAGTCTATATGTTCTGTTGCATTTTCCATGAGCACATGTTGTTCAGAAACCTCTGATTCATAATGTATTATAGTGGCATGAAAAAAATGAAAAGTGTTATAAAATTGTAACACTAAACTTATAGGCAAGTAACGGAGGGGTTTTTTATGCTTTTATTAATACCAGGCTATGTGCGTATGCGGATATTTCATGGGAGAATTGAGGATAATTTGTTTGTTGGTCCTAATCCAGTTCTAAGGATCTTTGTTTTATTAATTTCCTGCAAACACCACTGTAGATGTCATATAGGTAATTTCACCAAAATGTAAATAAATTAGTTAATAAAGGAAGATTTACTGTAGCCCCTTTATTGAGATTCTGAAATTTTTCTTTGTAACATAAATGTTAGTGTGTTTCAGAGTATGGGTGTGTAATTTAATTGCCAGGGGAATAACTTACACTCTAAAAATTATACTAGGCAAAGAAACAAAATTTAACTCCATTTTTAGTCAACACTCTAGATCAGAATCTCAGTTAACAACCACATGTGTCACCAGTGCATAAGATTTCGTCTGAGACGATCTTTTTAATTTATTGTGTTTCAGGGCCAGTTCTGTGATTACTGCAATGCTGCTGATCCCAGCAAAGCTCACCCGGTAACCAATGCAATTGATGGCACGGAGCGCTGGTGGCAGAGTCCTCCTCTTTCTATGGGCTTGAAGTACAACGAAGTCAATGTCACTTTAGATCTGGGACAGGTAAGTGCATGAGCAGTTGGGTGAAGTTTGATCATTTCTTGCATTTATAAATATGCTTTGCAATTGCAGGGAGACTTCTGAACTGATGATTTTGACTTCCAACAGCACAGCTTTTTTGTCTGATTTATGTATGTCGGTATTTTTTTGTCTGAGTTAACTATATTAAAGTGATTATTTTCCTTTAGGAATTTGGAAGGTAGGAGTTCCTGCCACTGGCATCACATAAACGGTGTGCTTTCTTGCACAGACATTTTAACTTGTTAACCTGAGGTTGCACAGGAGGACCTCTTAGTTGAGGGCTCTGTCTTCCATTTAATATTTTCCTTTTCCATGAGCACAGAGAGAGAGACTCCATGATCTCTGTGCATGTACGTGATTTGAGAATAATGTTTGGAGTCTGCTTTTGCCTCAGGGGTCCTTCTGGTTTCTCTGTCATCCAGCAAGATCTTCATGATAGACAAATACTGATAACATGGTCTAAAAGGGAAGGGACAGCAAAACCAATGTAATATTAATTAATAATGAGACAGTAACATGAGCACCCATATTTCCTGTGCAAGTGATGGGCAAGTAGCTGAGTAAAGCCTCTGTATATGTATTTTAAGTCACAGGGATGGATTCTCAGCTGCCATAATTGGGCACTGATCCAGTAAAATTAGTTGCGCTGTGCAAGTTCACAACAGCTGAAAATATATGACTATAAATACATGTGTGGGTCTACATACTATATGTATATGTGTGCATATATATTTTGGACAGTAGTAACTGTTTATTGACTGATTATATTGGACAGGACTTTTTCAGTGGGCGTTCAATTTAGTTGACAGCAAAGGGAGGGATAACTAAGCAAATGTTTCTCTCTGAGACTCACCTACCATTTTACTGAGGATTCAGGTGCAACTTATTTTACGCCTTCTGTTACATGGTGTTTTACTGCCTGTGTCCCTCACATGTCTGTAATGGTTCTCATTTTGAGAATATCTTCATTAGGTGTTTTTGTATCTGGTATAGTCGCAGTGCAGAAAGGCCAGACAGTTAAAGATAGAGGATATCAGTAATTTAAACCAAATTGCTGTGAATTCTGAATTTGCATTTCTTTCGATTACACTAATAACATGCCTATTTTCTTAGTTGCTTTTCTGCACTGTGCCATGAAAGAAAGGAGAGCTATGTAGAAGCTAATGAATTTTGAGGCCACAGCATCCACATTAGCTTGGCAGACAGTAGCTGGACCCCTGTGAGTTGTGTTGCTCTTTCTGTTACACTGTGCAGTTGAGGGGGGTTGTATCCCCACTGCTTTGTGCTCCTGTGAAGCAAGTCTCTCAGTTGTTCTTTTCCAGCAAACTCCAGGGAAATGTTTGTTTCAGGCTGAACAAGCAGACTTGGGACACTGAATGCAGAGCAGGGTGCTATGAATAGGCACAGGAAGGCAATCACTTCCCAGTAAGGCAGACCTTGCTTTTTGAGCTGTTTGTTAGGGTCTCTGCAAGACACAGGATTAGGTTACAGGCTGTAATTTGTCTTGTGGTGTAACCCAGTATATTTGTGACCAATGCTTGTGCTGCATCACCATCACCCTCTTGTTTAACACGTTGCTCCATCCAAAACTTTTATTCCCACCATGCACTTGTTATTTTCTTTGGAGAACCTACTAACAGACATCATACTTTTTATGTGGAGTTAACTTCTGAGAAACCTCCCTCTTTCAGGGGAAGGATATGAACTGAGTGCCCTCTTCTCATAAGACTCCTTGGAGACCAATTGCTATGTGCTAAGATTCCTGTAGTTATTAGAGAATTTCTCAGCAGGAGGATATGTGTTTCTCATTACTATGATACGTCTTGGAAAGGTGACTCTGAACTCCCTTACTTGGAAACAAGAGGAACAAGACAAAGGTGAAAATTACCTCAGGTCTTGTGATCAGGAAGGAATCATTTTAGCTGCTGGATGGATGAGGGTTTAGTAGGATTCATATAGTGTTTTTTTCTCCCATTTCAGGGACATTATATTATATCTGCATTCATCCAGTTAAAGCTTAATCTCAGGATTTGTTTGAATTTGAGATTCGCTTTTGACGTTTTGCTTAGTAGTCTCACACCCCAAATTCGTATAGTAACACACAGTACTATTAATGAAGAAGAACAGTAAACACTGTGACAGAATAAGTCTATTCAAGAGAACAGGTAAACACTGAGACCCCAGTTCACCTTACCTTACTTCAGGGTCCTAAATACTAAGAGCTTGGTGTGTGTTAGTCATGCAGACTTTCTTAGTTAACAGAGACAATTTTTCAGAGCGCAGTTCCCCCTCAGGTGAGCTGAGATGAAGGTTTTGGTTTTTAAGGAAAAATAAATCCTAAAGTTAGATATGTGTCTAAACACTTTGCAGAACCACAGGCTGTAATATTGAAAAGATAGCAGGGATGTACTTTTCCTCACTGAATATTTGTCCTCTTTGTGGTTTTGTTTTTGTTTTTGTTTTTTTTTAATACAAGTCACCTTTTTCTGCAAACAAAATACGGAAATGTTTTTGCATGTACAGAATGTGACAATGAGTAAGGTACATATGCGTGCAGGGAAGCAATGACTGAGTGTAAGCTGGTCATCAAGTATCCACAATTAGAGGAAGCAAAATTTAGAGCAGAGTCAAAAGCTTTTAATTTACTATGTTCCTGCTTTATATCTTTCTGATTGAGAGCAGAGTCCCAGTGGAGCCTTTTGCCATGGTCTCATAACAATATTTAATCGAATAGTTGCACCACTATGGAAGTTTTAGCATTCACTACAATGGAGTTGGAACAGAACACCCACCTAGTCCTGCTTCTGTTTCACAAGGGCTAGGGGTGATTTTGAAAGTCAAAATCCCTTCAGGATGCTAAAGCTTTCTGCTAGAAGAATGCTCATTTTGCTGCACTTTGTAATATGAGAAAAAGCAAAAACCTTAAAGCAAAAGCCCTGCTTTACTTCCCTTTCTGACTTTCTGTACTATAGTTACACTTCTAATCAATCACAGTCCTTCTGAATAACAATTATAATGTTGATCCCTGAGGCTGTCTCTCCATTCTGTTAACATACCTGCTTACACTGTGGCTATTCCTGACTTGTTTAAAGTATTTGGATCAAATGAAGTCTTAGTTATTCCTTTAATTGGTCATGTTTTTCCCGATGTAGTTTTCACCATATTTTAAACTTCTGAATTGAGAATGTCTGGCTGAAGTTCATTGCCCTTCCCCTGACTCTTTGGATTGCCTAATTTTAGCAGGTGTGCCCTCATCTTTGGCTTGCTTAATGCTCAGCAGATATTACAGTAACACTCCCCCAGGTATTTTTTTGAACTTTGTCTTCAGAAGAAGATGAAGGTTCAGTATAGTGTGTGATGAAAAAGAAATGTCTAACTATTACACTTCAAAAAGTATAGCCCACAAATTTTATTGTTGCTTTAGTTATGTTTAATTTTTTTTTTACTGTGCTTTTGTGGCAATAATGTAGTGCTGAAAGACTCAGGCTTGGTGAGGTCTTGTGCACTAATATGTTCAATAATTTTTATGTAATAATGTTATTAGTCACTGTTGTAAATTAAAGGCACACAGTGGAATGTAATGTCCAAATTAGTACTTTTATTAGGGAAGGAGACAAACTCAACCATAAATTTAAGATAAGTGCTATGGCCTGTGGAGGAGTTCATGATTTTGTTTTCTGCCAATTAAAGCATATAAACATTTTGTAAAAAGCCTCACAGTTTGTTACATCTTCTGAGTTGCTTTTATATGGTAGGGGTTTAATTTTTATCTTTGATAACAATCCTTTATGTCTGTAGGTTTGTTGTGGTGAATATAAGTAGTTCTGACTAACTGTTGTCATTAAAAACAGTTGTTCTTAACTTATAAAGGATTGACATAATAATTTTAAATGTTTCTGAAGTTGCAGTTAATTTAATTATCCCTCTGTAAAATATAGTGTCCTGTAGGCCCTTCTCCTGTAGGGAGAAACTGTCAAGGTGGTGGGAAACTTATCATAAGCTATGTTGAACTGGCCTTCCAAAAATAGTCATTGCACTCATTGTACTTGGCTGTTAAAGACTTTGTAGTATTGCTGACCCTGAAATTAGGCCCAGGTCTGGTGTGAAATTGCATAACCTCTGTAATAACACTGAGAAGTCCTACAGATTAGGGCATGAGAACCACTGCATGAAGCTTCTGCAGTCCTACAGAACTGCCCCAGCAGTAAGTCAAAGCCTTTCCTCTGGAGCCCCTGCTTGGCTCTGAATCCACAGCAACACTGAGCCCTGCTCTGTGGTTCACACTGAGGAGAAAGGGTTTTTTTTAGTCTGGGAAAGGTACTATATCATCCCTATGGTACCCCAAAATGGGTGTTACTTCATATTAGAGAAGTCTGGTTCTGAGTGCTTCAGTTTATGCAGGAGGCTCATTTGGGATCATGCCACAAAACAATATGCTTTGAAATTAGTTGTGATTTTTGGCTCATACCACAGTGAGGTGTATCTAGTTGTAAACTCTAGATTAACACAACTTCAGCTGATCAAGTAGCAACTGCCTGATGGAATTTTCTAAAAGTTGTATCAGGTAATACATGTTCCATTTATTCGTCAGTCACACTACTAGCAGCTCATTCAGAACTGAGCTGCCAGCCTTAATCAGGGAAATACCCTTTATGCATTATTTCTTGCTTATATGTTATCCTTTAAGATGTAGTCAATGTGTTGTGATTTCTTCAAGCTTTAATTAAAACCTTTTCGAATGGCTTAGAATTTTTTCCTTATGTTTGCATTAATAGATGTGTGTCATTGGCTTTAAAATGCATTTTTAATTCTAAGTTGGTATTATTCTCAAAATAAAACCTTGCAAGTCTTGCTCTCCTTTGCTTTCCTGACACTGTCTTCCTCTGATTCTTGCTCAGCATCCCTTTAGGAAGATCTTTGTTCCCGTTCATTGATCTCACTTCCATCCCTCCATGTCTGTACTTCTGTTTCACCCCCCTTCCTTTTTATACTCATTCCTACATGATACTTTCATTTTGTGATATGTTGTTCTAAATACCTCACTCTCAACACAATATAGTCAGAGCAGAACCTCTGCTCATAGCCTCTGCAATTCCCTAGGTTGCCTTCCACTGCTGACAGTACTACTATGTTCTTTTTACTTTGGACTATAGCCCTTATAGGGGGACGTTTATCTTCTGGACAACTGAGGGCTGAATCGTACATATCCTTTCCCACATGAATAGCTTCAGTGTTCTGGGAGGAAATAGGCCATATGTAAGAAATAATTATGAACATTGAGTTGGTCTTTGTCCGAATCCCAGTGGAAAAGTGGCTGCATGAGAAATTTCAGGAAAATAACTGACAGTCCTTGATGTATTTGCCTGCAGCCTTGGCAAAAAGACCAAGGACTGATTGAACCTGAAGAATGGACTACCCTTTTATTTCTGGAAGCAGTTCCTTCTTCTAGAGTATTGCCTGAGAAATATATGGAGAGCTTCTCCCTTCTGGTCCTGCCATCAACTGGGATAGAGAAAACATCTCCAGATGTGCCAATGAGGCATATGCACAGGCACTGACTTACCTAACTAAATATGCTCTCTAGCATCAGTGGCTAGTTAAATGAAAGCATGATGTGAATACAATGTGCACAGAGATAACTGAACGACCTTGGAATTCTTGTGCTTATTCCTGGCTTCTGCACCCCAGGCTGTGGTGCTGGCACACAAGGAATAACTTCTGCATGCTGTGCAGTGGGAGCCTCTCCAGTCACTGTCACTCTTTACAGGTGTAGACATTGCTGTGTGTATTTGTACACAGTTAAGCACAGTCAGAAGATCTAATGCCTCTCAGATACTACCCACACATGATTTTCTCTGCATGTCTGCTATGGCTACTCTTCCACATGCCCAGAAGAGTAGCTGGAAACTGCCAGAAAGACTGGGTCAACTCTCTCTAGTTGGCATTTTTTTATATTACCATTTCATCTGCAAAATACGTTGTTGAGAATTTGCCAAATACTGACTATCAGGAGTGTTTTATACATATCTGGATCTGCAGGAGTGCCTCAAGTCCCACTAAGATATTTGAATAAAGGGAGTGCTTACCTCTTTGCAACTTCAAGAAATCAAAACCTTTAATATTAACCAGAGTATATGGGATTTTTATTTCATTTAAATAGATGGTTACCTTTATGGCTCGGTCCTTGAGAGGAAACAACGCTCAAGACCTTAAGGCTTCATTACATTAAGAAAGTAATGGGCATGCACATGCCAACCCTGTGCAGTCAGCGGCACTAAGGTGTGGAGCAGATGCCAAGCACTCTTCCATAAATCCTACTCCTTCATCAGCCCACATCTGAGTTTAGTTTAGAATGATCATCAGATTTCTGTCTCTTCTGAGTAATGTGCAATGCCAACCGCATTATTCAAGATAATGCCAGCAGCCTAGAGGAACAGTCTTACTATGTTGAGGGAAGTTTTGGTGGTGTAGATATATCTGATAATACTGTCTTAGGAAATTCCATCCTGCTGGAAACAGCTGTTCTCCATACTTCTACAGCTCAGATTACACGAAGAAGCATTGCTGAGGTATCTTTTTGAACACATCTTGAGATATATTGAATGCCACAGAGATGGTCTACCTGGATTTAGTTGGGTTCTTTTTACTACCACACTCCAGCACTTTTTATTCGTCATGAGCCAAAAAGGAAGAACGATCTTTTCCTACAGATGCAGCACACAGCATTAGGATTGTTCAGAACATAGTGTGTTTTTATTTTGCGCTAGTTTGTGTCCAACACTCATCTTACAAGTCATTTCAGTATTTTAATATTCTGGTTTGAGTTTATGGTGGCAGGAATGGAGAAAAATGTGTTATATCTTTATATGTGTATATCTAACTTCCATCTTCTCATGTATTTTAGGATTCCAACAAATCTTGAAAATTTCTCTGTATAAAGAGTTGTTTAAACTTTTAAGGAGAAAATAGAGAAAACATTTTAAACCAATATTATTGTGATTTTTAGAATTTTTATGAGAATGCAGTGGGTAACAGGAAGTTTTCTTTCTGTTGGGTTAAAATAAGTAGTGTGCATGCTGTTAGAGGTCATGAATATTGTATCATTAACAATAATGGTACAGTGTAACTCTCAATCGATTTAAATGTGCTCTTTTAATGCAATCTTAAATTCACCTGTAAGAGCTTCTGTAAAAATCTCTCTGTCTTTATAATGTAATGTTGGTAATATGTGACACTGAATTTTAATTTTCATTCTCAGATGAGGAGGGCATTTTGCTCACTCTCCTGGATGATTTGTAAAAACTTTTTCTGGGTTTTTGTGAATCTTCAAGGTCACTGACTGCAAGAACACTTCAAATCTGAACTTGAGTGAACAGGAAAAAGTCACATCAATATCAGACTAGTTAAATTCCAACTGTTGATAATCCATCAGGTTTCAACTATGCTGCTAGATTACAGGATACGATGTTTGACACTTACAGTAATACATCCTCTCTCAAGTATGCATTTCCAGAGTGGATTGTTTCCAGTAATGGAAACAAAGTGCTGTTTCTACTTTTAAACTTAGTTCTATATTAATACAAGAAAATTATAAGAATTTTGATTGAGCCATATTTCAGGCCTTTTTTGGTGAAAATGTTTTTTACTATTATATAGTTGCACCAAAAAAGCTGTTATTTTGACGCTTATTTAACGTTTTAAAAAACCTTTTGAAGGAACAAGTATTTTTTTTAATGAAAGAAATTCAGCTTAAAAGCAACCAAATAAACTTTTTCTCAAAAATTAAGACATCCTTTTTCCCTCAGGACTGAATGGCTGAAGAAACACATTGCTCTCAGTTTAATCTGCCTTTTTTTACAGGGTAGGTCTTAGGTTGGGATCAAGATTTAAATTAGTGGGATGCCAGCTTAGAATATGTGATTAAAATTGGCTAAAATAGTTGTTTTTCTAGGTCTTATGTCAGCAAGATTACTCTTTTAGCTTTAGCAAGGATGTATTTTCTAAGCCAGTGGTTAGTTTGCTTCTGTTGTTACCTCATCAGATTTGGAGGGAGATCATTCATCAACTTGGTCAGTATTTAGTTGTAGTGGAAGTTTGGATTTTCAGGATGCTATTCTATATTGTTGATCCAGGTCAAAACCAAGTCATAGGCACTCGTGAAGTCAGAAGCAGGACAGGTGGTAGGGTTGGTGACTGTGTTTTGGTGATATACTGTCATTAACTAACACTAATTTAATTTTTATCAAGACTTACCCCTCTCCCCTTCCTGAATGTGACTGTACAAACCTGAGCAGTATTTCAAACTGTGAGATGTTAGGAGAGCTGCATGTGAATTGAAGATATTCCTATGCAATGGTAATGTGAAGTTGCCATGCTTTTTTTTAACTTCATTTTGTGATTTGCATGGAAATAGGCAAAGGGTGGTGCTGGGAGGCAGTTCTCTAAGCATTGGCAGACTTATGGAGTTCCTCATATAAAACACATATCGGACAGTATTTCAATTTCACATGCATTGAGTAGTCATAGGCTTAAGCAAATTGCACAGTTGGATAGCAGATGTGGCATACAGGTGTTTGACAGGTGCCATGTGTTGATTCGACTGTTGTGTGCCTTCATTTTGGCCACTTTCTTTAGATGTGTATGAAAGGTTATAGTCCAGAGTGACACCGATGTGTAAGTGGGCTTGTCTCGTATTTCTTCAGCGGTGTGAAAATACTGTGGAAAAGGAATTCACTCCAATATTTTGCTGACTCTTTGGAGAAGGTATCGCTTCTTGTGAGAGACGAGATGAGAATGGCTGTGTCAGCATTTTGAGTAGCATCTGAGTAGAAGAATATAATGACTGTATGACAAGCTGAAGCAGATGTCATCTGCTTTTTTGGAGAGTAGGTAGAAGGTCATTGTTGTAATGATTCTACAACATGACTACAAGCAATGGAGCCCTGGAAAAGGCAGGACTTTGTCTACATGTTTCCTTCATTTCCTCTTGAGATTTCTAATTTAATCATTTGTCTTGATTAAATCTGTGTCATTCAAAACATAGACTGTTATCTTGCTAATGTGCACATAAGGATGGGACTTCTAAAGACCTTAAAACATAAAGGAAGAAAGACTAGTCATAGATAGGCAGTTGCCTGCCGAGTGCAAACCTGGTTTGAACACATAAATGCCCCTTGAGAGATTCAGCTGAGTTAAAACAGGAATATAAAACACCTTATTTCTTTAGGAATTTTAGAAGTATTATGCTTTCCTGGAAGTATACCAGTCTTTGCACTGAATAGCCGTACTGGATGACATGTGATGTCTGTATGGCCAATATCCCTCTTGGTGGTCCCAGTTGGTGTGACAGCTATTGAACTGTTCCTAGCTGGCAGCTGAATGGGCCAGGCATGCCAAAAGATGCTGTTCCCAGTTTGTGGTTGAGAGCTTGTATGCACTTGTGGTTTGGAGTCTAAAAACATTTGCAAAGTATTAGCTTCAGGGTTATGACATTTGTGAGGTTTGTGCAAAGATAAACTGCTTGATGTGTTTGATGTGGGGGCTCTGGCATCAGGTGCTTGACAAACCTTTGACTGTAACTCTCCCATCAAAGTAAGAATCTCCTGCCAGCAGATAATTCTCAAGTGAGCTTGTTGAGGGGGAAATTCCAGTGCAGCTTCACTTGAATATTGACTGTACTTCAGTATTGGTTCACTTTTATTGGCAGCTCCTATCCATGTTGTGGTTGTTTAAATTTTAGATGACCTTTAGAATCAATCTGTTTAGCTTTTTGTGAAAAGATAGTTTTTACTGATGTTCTCGGTTTTATGGCTGTGGATTGTCCCAAGAGGCTTACAGTAAGACACCTTTTCTTGTCAAATCCATTTTTACTCTAATGTTTGGGAGCTTTCTGTCTCTGTGGTCTATCTCTGTGATACACAATGAGCACCTTGGCCTTAGAAACATTGAGCTGATGAAGCTCTTTGAGCTGTTGCAGACACTGAATGAGCTACCAGTCATAAGAATCTCTCCTGTGTTATTTCATACCCACAAAACTCTAGCGTGGCTTGCTTCTTCTACTTGGAAAGTCTGTCAAGTGGCAAAATTATCTGGAAATATTCTTAAAATGAGGAACAGGTTTCTGAGATTGCTATCAAACACAGGCAAAGGAGTCCCAGCGTTAAGGGTGCGTGCATTTTCTCTTACACCATTTTCATATTCCTTGACTACAAGCACAATTATGTGATTAACCGATGTATCAGGATTCTGCAAAAGTATCTTAGTTCAATGATGTGTTGAGATGCTAACTTTTCAAGGTTAAGTACTATACCCTTAACACACCCAAGCAGTCTGTTGTCTGCACAACAGACCTGTTCTAAAATGTAGGAGATGGCATTTAACACAGTCCTGTTGCAGTTGTCTTATACTTGAGCATGTTGCCAGGTGAGGTAGCCAGCTGAGAATCTGTCCTCTTGTTTTAATGGGAATGAAACTGCAGAGAATAGCCCTCTCCCCGTGCACTAAAGAAAAAGTTTTTATTTGCATTGGTTTTGTTATTATGGTACTTTTATAGACTTCAAAAAAGCTCCTGACAAGATCCATGTATATTCTGTTACCAGCTCTTCCATGTTGCCTATATCCTTATCAAGTTTGCAAATTCTCCTCGTCCAGATCTGTGGGTCTTAGAAAGATCAGTGGACTTTGGAAGAACTTACAGTCCCTGGCAATATTTTGCTTGTAAGTATCAATCCTTGTGTCACTGCCCTTTTGTTGGCAGGTTTCTTTAATCATTCACTCAGTAGCAGCAAATCTAACTGTGGGGTTCGCTGAAGATTCAACTGCAGAGAAGACAGTGATGTTAAATACATTTCTCTTTTCTTAGTTAGCTACAATACATTAGTGATAAGAGTGTATGAGTATGATATTTTGAACGAGTAATTCAGCATGTGAATTTTTTTCACTCTCTTGGGAATTCTTGGTTTGTTTGTCATGTTTTTTGGGTATGTCAGAACTGCAGGGTCCTTCATCCCATGGGACCCCGAAATTTCTTGCAAAAATCAAAGTGAAATACAATGCAAAATTTTGGAGTACCTACCTAACTTTTTTCTTTGTGATGATACGAGAAATACAGGGCCGTGTCTTGTCAGGCACCGCTGAATTGCTTGGGAAGAGAAATGATTGTTTTTAGGAATTTCTGGTTTTCTGTGCTGAGCTACACAATCACTGTTATTATTCTGTTATGGGATAGAATTTACCTGAAAGCACAGGGGATTCTTCTTTGTTAATTTAAATCAGAACAATAATGTTTATTTTCACATGTAAGATTAATTTTGTTCTTGCTTGAGTAGACTCAAAAGCAGATTGCTTGGAGCGCTTTGGAAAGGAAGCTAATCTTCCCGTGAGGAGGGACAACGATGTCCTTTGCACCACAGAGTACTCTCGCATTCTGCCTCTGGAAAATGGAGAGGTGAGTACTTTTAGGAAGGTAATGTGTAATGCTGGAAGCAAACAGCATTGGTTTTGGAAGTCTGCTGGAAGTAATTTTTCAGTTATGACTGCTCGAATCCGCGTTAGTAAGTCCATAACCATGGTGAGATTTTGGGAGGGTGACTTGACTCCTCCTAAATTTCACTGTTCCCTGTGGGGGTAGGGGCTCCTCAGAGCAACCCGTGTTGATATTTATCATAATTTAGGTACCTCACTATAGCCATATGCTTTTGAAGGTGTTGACTGCATTTTCTGAACACTTCCATTGTGTATGACAGAACTTAGTGCACCTAAATTGCTCATGTGAGTAAAGGCTGTAGAAACAGATATTTACCATTCAAGAATAAGTAGCTGTTTAAAAAAAGAATGTATAAAAATGCTACATGTTTATAATATAATACATGTATTTGGAAAAAGTTGCCCTGATTTTTGCTGTTGTTACTTGCTGGGCAGAACTGTGGCTTGTATTATTTGAATGAATGTTAAACTCTTGGTCGTGCTGATGGCTTCTTCTGGCATTCTCCTGATGTGGTTAGAATACAGATCTAAGCTCCTCAAGAGTTATCCAGAGTTTTGAGCATTTTGAGCATGAATCTTGGGATTCATATTAGAATAGAATTTGTTAACATATCTGTAAAATTTTCCTAATAAGATATTGTAAAGGATAATTTCCACAGAGGAACATTGCTAGTGCCATCTCCTATTATATGCTGTCTGACTATTTCTGAAGGAGTTGTGCTGCAATTGGAACAGTCATCATTCCCTTGTTACGTGCCTTAGAGTACAGGAGCCATTTGAAAATAGAAATCTGTTATCTGGATGGTTATAAATAAAGGAAAGTCTTTTATTAAGCCCTGTACTACACACTAGATTGTTCATTCAATAGAGGTCCATGATTGCTAGGCTACTGGCAGCTGTTTCTTTACAAAATAAAAAAGTATTGGAGCCCTTGTTTTGGAAGTCAGACAAACCTGCTTTCATGTGAGGGGACTTTCTAAAGCAACACTGTGTACTTTCCTCCAAAATACCATTAATATGCTCGCAGGCACTGGACCTGGTAACAATAATATTTTCCAGGAATGTTTGTGCCTTAACCCAAAAATAAATGTGCTTTGGGAAGGAGCCAAAACCTGATGTTTTTACTCAGGCAAAACTCTAGTTAACACTGTCAACTGTTAAAACAACTATTTGCAACTATTCCTATTGTTTTTTGCTATTAAGACATGTAATTTTTGCATGTAATACCTACTGTTTCCAAAACAGAGAGAGGCACTTTTTTTTTCTTTTTTTCCAGTGTGCCATATGGATAATAAGAATTCGGGAAAGGCCAAGACTAACAACACTATTTTTCCCAATATCCTGGCTTCAGCATGAAATGCCTAGTTGTTACAGCAAATACGTTCAGAAACAATAGTCAGTTTTTGGATTCTTTTATTTATTTTGCTTTGTGCCACCGCTGGCACTTGCAGTTGATATATTTTAACAAAAACGCGCTTACTTCTTTGTTAGGTTGTAGTATCTTTGGTAAATGGCCGCCCAGGAGCAAAAAACTTCACTTATTCCCCTGATCTTCGAGAATTCACAAAAGCAACAAACATTCGCCTTCGTTTTCTCAGAACCAATACTCTTCTTGGACACTTGATATCCAAAGCTCAGCGGGACCCCACTGTAACTCGCAGAGTAAGTACTGTTTTCACTGAGACGTGTGTACTCAACAATCATATTAAAGCATGTTAGAGACCAAAAAATGGTCTGAATGTTTTAAGTTTGCAACATGCTAACAATGAAATTTACCCTGACTCGCCTTTAAATCCCCATATTTTCTCCAGGTTCATTTGAGACAAGAAGGTAACTAGGTGAGCACAGATTTATGGAGGGGAAGTAGTGATTAATGATTTTGTAACAGACTGTCTTCATTCCCTGCTTTCTAATATGGAAGGAAGTTTGGTGCATCATAGGAGCTATGAAGAGCCAAAGCAGAAATATGAAGAGCCAAAGCAGAAATATTCTAAACAATCTTACACAGAACTGAGGAACCAAATCTCTTCAACTTTTTTTGAAAGTTATTTTGAAAGAAATAACTTTCTGTTATTTGTATCCAAAGAAAAATTCTCTGTAAACGGTACCTGAATTTCTGAAGGAGCAGGAATCAAAGACTGTACTTGAAAGTTACTATCCTTCCACAAATTGTTCGAGATGCCTAGGTGTTTTCTGTGGATTTTGGGCGATCTAAGAGCTTGAAGGCTGAAGTCCCACTCCTGTTCAGTGGGGAAATGTAAGGAAATTCAGCTTCCTCAAGGGAACACCAGACAGAAATTCATATACTTACAGAGATTGAAGACTTCATATTGTATTGCTATTTTTAACCTTTTCTTTTAAAATGAAGATCTGGTAACAATTGGAGGAAGCCCTGGGGTGAGGCACTGCACAAATGCGTGTGAGCGTTTTGGTACTGGAAAACATAAAGCTATTCCAGTTATTTGATAGCAGTTTATTTAATTGCCTTTATTGTCTTAAGTAAACTTTGAGATGTTACTTGCAGGCAGATGTAAATGCAGTATTTTGTTTACTTGGTGAGCAGCACAGCTTTAGCATGAAGAACTTCTGATGTTATCCTAGCCACGGGGTGTAGGATAGATGAATGAGATGTCAAGTGTTTTATTAAATTGCTAAAAGAGAGTGCAAATTTTTATTGTAGAGACCTTCCAAGTCTATGAAATAGTTAATAGTCTTAAAAAAATCTTTATGTTAAACTTATTACAGAAACAGATGAAAACTTAGGGATACTAAGCAGGTTTGCAGATGACACAAACCTGGGAGGAGCTCTTGACTCCATCAAAGGCAGAGAGGTCCTGCAGAGAGACCTTGACAAATTAGAGGACTGGGCAATGACAAACCTTATGAAGTTCAACAAGGTGAAGTGCTGGATTCTGCACCTGGGATGGGGCAACCTAGAATGTTTGTACAGACTGGGGATTGAGGTGCTGGAAAGTAGTGCCACGGAAAGGGACCTGAGGGTCCTGGTCGATGGCAAGTTGAATGTGAGTCAGCAGTGCCCTGGCAGCCAGGAGGGCCAACTGTGTCCTGGGGGCATCAGGCAAAGCATCGCCAGCTGGTTGAGGGAGGGGATTGTCCTGCTCTGCTCTGCACTGGTGCAGCCTCACCTTGAATAGTGTGTGCACTTTTGGGCACTGCAATATAAGAAAGACATTAAGCTATTAGAGAGTCTCCAGAGGAGGGCAACAGACGTGGTGAAGGGCCTTGAGGGGAAGCCGTATGAGGAGCAGCTGAGATCACTTGGTCTGTTCAGCCTTGAGAAGAGGAGACTGAGGGGAGACCTCATTACGGTTACAACTTTCTCATGAGGGGAAGAGGAGGGGCAGGCACTGATCTCTTCTATGTGGTGACCAGTGACAGAACCCGAGGGAATGGCCTGAAGTTGTGTCAGAGGAAGTCTAGGTTGCGTATTAGGAAAAGTTTTTTCACCCAGAGAGTGGTTGGGCACTGGAACAGGCTCCCCAGGGAAGTGGCCACAGCACCAAGCCTGACAGAATTCAAGAAACCTTTGGACAGTGCTCTCAGGCACATGCTGTCTTTTGTATTAGAGAGTACAAATCTGGCCACAGCACTCCAGGTGTGACCTCACTAATGCTGAATAGAGGAGAAGGATCACCACAGAGAGAGTCTAGGCTTACAAGGGATGTACTGTGAATAGAGTGAGCACAGGAGATGTACCTGCATGGCGTTGCAACTCTTTTTCTCTTTGTCCTCCAGTGGCTTTATCTGCCTCTTTAATTTTTCTGAAAGGGTATCAATCTGTACAACCAGCTCTCTGTTCTGCCTGGCCATAAGGAGACAAGGAAACAACTTCTGAGCTACAAAAATGTATGCAGAAGTTGCTATTGATATGTGTACACTAATGATATTTCCACTGAGTTGAACCAACTAAATTTTTTTTTTGCCTGTATTTCTGCAAGGCATGGGGATGAGATACAAAGTGGTTCAACTTCAGGTCACAGTTTCAAATCCATCTTCAGCCATGAGTGATTTTGACCAAGGTGGTAATTTCAGTCTTTTTCTACTGTTTAGTGATAGTTTTTGACCGAATGGGGAAACTACACTGCCCTTACCAGCATGTTCTGTTTGTTGATCAGACCACAGTCTCATGAACTGATGTGTTGACAGTAATTTACATCTCCATCCTCAAGCTGATTTGGAACAAGCTTTGGGCTTGGGTACTGGTGACTGTGTAGCTGCTGGGGAATGGAGAACTTCAGCAACATGTGTTTTTTGTGAACTGCGCAAGCCTGCTCCTTTTAGGTGCCCCATGGGTATTTGATTCGCTGGATGTCTCATACTGAGACATCACCATCAACAGGAGGTTGATTATTGGCTACCTGATTTGACTTTTTGTAAAGTTGTGCCTTTGAAGTTCTAATAAGCAAGATTTAACAATGTGATGTTAGTATTTCTGACGTAATACAAGTAAGGAAAGACGTATAACTACTTCTTGTACTTGTCCCACAGTATTACTACAGTATAAAGGACATCAGTATTGGTGGCCGATGTGTTTGCCATGGCCATGCTGAAGAATGTAAGGCAAAGAGTGCTGAAAACCAATACCAGTAAGTAAATGGAGCATAACATGGATTTAATAAAAACAATACATAAATATTTTCAGATGATCTTTTTTTATTATAGAATGATACGGTCTTACAACGATTTTTTCCATTACATTTTAAAAAAAAATAGAATCTACTAATGGTTAACAAGAAAACATGTCACAAAGGAATTATATTTAATGGGAAATATAATAATAAAAAGTCTTTACTTGGAGTTTTCTTTTTAATTGAAATAGAAGCTTGGCAGATTGAATAATTTCTTAGAAACCCTTTGTTCTTTTTGGAAACATGAATTGATATGACCTCTTAAAGCAGGAAATCCAACTCAGAAACAAAATCAGTGAACTTCATAGAGGTATTGAGCATTATAACTGAGCTCAGCCTAGATTCAGTGGCTTTCAATCATTACTAGAAAAAAAGAACCATTCCCTTTCCTTGTGAAGTTTATGATCTCCACATTGATTTCACAAAGAGTTAGATCAGACTCCTCGGCTCACCTGCTATATGGAAGTGACTGAATAGTCAGGCTCTCTAAAACATATTTTAAAAACCTGGTTTAAACCAGCTGTTGCTTTTATCCATGATGGCATTGAAACAATCTTCTATCAGGGCAATGCAATATTTTCTGTTGTGTTTTAATGAACAGCAAGTGGGGAGATGAGTGCTTCCATTCAAGATGTCTATATTAGAGAAGAGTAAGTACAGAAATTGTAAAATCTACAGGAATAGGATGGTTATGCTTGAAAATTTATTATCATTTATTATTAGATTACATAGATAAGAGAGGAAAATTGGAAAAGGCCTCTCCAGTCTCAAAGTCTTTGCTCCTCCTGGGATTTAGTTGCTATGTGTGATAGACCTAGCCCATAATTAAAGCCTGCTTTTTACATTGTCTATTCAGCTAAATTAAAAAAAATAAATTTCTCGATGAATAGAGAAATTTTTAAAATATTATTTTTAAAATAATTATTAAAATAATTATTTTAAAAATAATAGATGAAGTTATGATCTTGGTTTATTAAAAACACTGATAAAATCATTGTAAACAAAGCATAATGAAAAAATTATGAAAGTGTGCATATAAGGGTGATAAATATTTTGATTTATTGTGGGTCAACAAACCTAAGCCTTGGAATGAAGCTGAAATAGAATACATCCTAAATTGTTATATATCATCTTTGTTTAATATTCTAGAATAGTTTCATAATCCAGTCTATTAAATCTAATTATAAATGTTCTCTATAAGTAATCTGTGCTAATAAACTCATAATTACATCGTTAAAGTAGTCAATCATGAAGAATTTTATGGAAGTTCCAAAATGTTCCAGTATTACTGGTTGACCTCTTTACATGTGAGCTTATATCCTGTCCTTTTCACACATATGTTAGTCTTGGACTGCAGTAAAATTAAGAAAAATAATAATTTTTATTTAAAAAATTAAGAAAAAACATTGAAATTCAGCTTCATTAAGAGCGTTTCTCATCTGTAGGTTTCAGTGTGAATGTCAGCATAACACTTGTGGGGAAACCTGTGATCACTGCTGCCCTGGATATAATCAGAAACAGTGGCAACCTGCAACAGCTGGGAACACAAACATATGTGAACGTGAGTAGCTGAAAAGATAGTGGGTTAAAAGGGGTATTGACAAGATGGTGGGAATTAGCTGCAGCACACACGTTCATTGAACTTAACTAGCACACTGCATGTTTTAACACCCTTTTTTCTTTACAGAGGAAATTCTTTCCATACAGCAATGAGAAGAAGATGATGCAGTGAATATTATTTGTGTTCTTTCTTACTAAACATCTAAAATACTAATTTGTGTGAAAATATGACATGAGAAAGGTGGAAGCCTTCTTGTAGTACACTGGGTCAACATCTCTCCCCAGTCATAGCTGTCTGCTGATAGACTGCGGATTCCCCCAAAAGAGCAGAGACTAGAGGCATCTTGGTGTTCAGATTGCAGAGAGATTGCTCAAGGCTTACAGGTGCTTGAGCTGCCCTCCCTTCTCATGCTGGTAGTTGTCCCTCGCTGACTGTATGTCAGTGGGCAAAAAGGTGTTCCTGCTGGGGAGTCCTGGTGATCCCACACTTGTAGTTGGGAGTTTGGAGTGTGCTAGCCAGACAAAGTAGCCAAGCTGGAGAAGGCCACTCATTCGCCTTTCTCCCACTTCCCTGTCTTTTATTCTTTTGTTAAAGAAAGCGATGGCACGGTCTCTCTTTTGGTGATGGTTATGTGCTGTCACACAGAGGTGTTTTGCATCCCTCTGGCCAGAAACCAGGTAGTGTGGTACAGAAAGTGTTGCAACCTTTGTGCACAGCCATCTCCTTTGTGTCTGGCCCAATCTATATTTCCCGTCTGCCTTTCCTGAGAGTAGCACAGCCAGTGGGTACAAACTGTTAACAGGAGAACTTTATTCGAAAGCCAAAGAGATGTAACTATATAATTAGTTTGAGGAATAAAGAGATGACTTGTTTAATGAAAACTGCAGTAGTGTGACTTGGGAGGGGGAAGGGAGGTTGTGTGTGATTAAAATGTTTGATAGGAAGTAGGCATGTTGGGACAGTTTTCGAACAATATCTGAAACCTCATTCAAGTTCCCCTGTTTGAAAGGAAAATATTTTCTGCCAGAAAAGAGATAGATAAAGAGCATAAATAATGTCATGTTTTTTAAAGAGTGAGTTAATAGAATATCATCTACAAGATTCTGAGCCAAAACAACTGTTTCTAAGTGCCTCTGAAAAAAATAGCCTTTTTAGTATGGATTGCTCCTAGCGGTTTGAGGTGATTTGTTGAGAGCATTTGCCAGGTGCAGACCTCTTTTGCTGGCAACCATTAGTGAGGGAATTAAAGCAACCCCATTACTTTCCAGAAGCCTGAGGTTCTTTAAGGGAAACCGAAAGAGGTTGGTGGGAGCTTGTAGGGATCAGCCCAACATTTTGTTACGAGTTTCCCAGTACTGTATGGGACAGCAAATGGCCTGAAGTGGTGAAAACATGCTTGATGAGATAGAAGGAGTCTCTATTGCCCTCTAAGAGAACATACTATTACTATAATCAGAGGAAATAATTTCCCCTTTGCTGTTAGAAGACATGTGAGCTGTAGCTCAGAGACGGTTTGGCCCTAGAGGCATGGGAGCAATTATTTACACTGTAAATATATACATATATTTTTTATATTCTCTTCTTTCCTTTTCTGACTTAATATCTTGAGCCAGCATGTCATTTGTGCAATGTTTTGTTTTCTTGAACAATCACATGAATAAAAAACCCCAAAGTTCTTCCTAGGCTATCACAACCTGGCCAGGGAACCCAGTCTTGACCTGTCTGGTTTCCTGTCAGCAGACCTTAAAGGAACCTGATGGCAGGCCAGCACCTCAGCTGTGTGGTTGGTAGTTTCTAGGAAAGGGTTTCCTTGTCCACAGCTGTTCAGATATAAGAACGTGGAGCAGATACAGGGAATTATTCAGTTTCCCTTGTCTGTATGATCATGTAGCAAGGCGTGGAGAATCACTTGTCCCTGAGTTGAGCTCCCAGTTGCGCCAGGTGCTTGGAATAGAGTTTGGAGGAATTATCTCCCATATACTTCCCTCATAATGAAGAAAGAAGGGCCAGGACCCTTAACTTCTGTAACCTACTGCCTTCCAGAGTATTGTATCCCCAGGTCCAGATGAAGGAAGGGTTTCCCTAAACATGAAATAATAGCATTGTCAATTCAAAACTTGAGGAATTTCCTGGGAAGGTTTCTCTGGAGTGCCGAAGCAGCTGTAATTAAAGGCTCAACTAGCACGCAGATGCCTGGGGAAGCCTTTTTTGGTTCCTGCATTCTTTCAGGAAAATTCCTATTTGTTCCTCTCCAGTGAGGAAAGATCAGATGAGAAAAAAGAGGACGTGGGATGAGTTTCTGGTAAAACCATGGCCATGCCCTTTGATTTATTCTGTTTGATTGCTGTTATGTTTGGTTACTACTCTGAATTATATTATAGTTCTGGAAGATTTCAGTGAAGACAGGCAGAGCTTTATATGACTAATGGGAGGGGATTAGTTTTAACTAAGATGAGATACAAATAACTGATCTGTAGGAAATTATATAAATTATTTTCTGGGTAAATCCATCACCCTTTACTCAAACATTAGACTGGCCCTGCAATTTATGTTGCCAGGCCTTTTTGCCAAAGATAAAAGAGCAAAGTTTTTTGGGATTAAGTTCTCCCACCTTGATCTAAGGAGATTGGTGAAGGCCTGATGTCTGTACAAGGCCACAAGTGGATACATCAGTGGATTTATCTCAGATGTTTTCAATAGGTGAATATCCTAGGGTGAAGCACCTGTGAGGCTGATGTGCCTGCAAGCAAAGCCTCACAAATATCTCTTGATCTCTTCTGAGCAGTGCATTCTTAACATCTATGAGAAGAAGTGTAGCAGAACATGTATGTGTAGATGGATTCAGATCAACTCTGAGTTCAGCTGTTGCATTTGTTTAGCTTAACAGGAGGGAAAAGTAAAGGAAAGGAAACCCTAGCCACAAACCACCCAAAGTAAAATTTGTCACAGCTGAGACTATAAACAACCGTACACTGGGGAAATGGGTTATCTCAGTCACCCAATTCTATCCTTTTCTAAATAATAATAATAATAACAACAACGACAACAATATTGTTGGTGGTATTACTGTTCTTCATACCATACTTCTCTAAACCACTTCTTGTGTTCACAATTCTCGGGAAGTAGAATCAGCCCATATTTAAAATGTCTCCATTCAGAAGACAGCAGCTGGGCAAATGTATAGCCAAGCTTGCTGGTGTATCTGTATCTACAGCTGAATATGAGAGTTCTTTGGTGTAGGTATTTCTGTTTAAATACGTATATCTTATCTGTAATTGTTTATTTTAAATAAAGGTTTTGTGCACAGAATATCAGCCCAGATGTATCTTGTTAGACATGAAAAAATAGAATAAACATTTGAGCATGTTTTTGATAGTTTTAAAAAATTGCTGTAACCATTCTTCTGGAGCTTCCTAGTTCTGCATTTATGCATAAATAAATAGGCTTGAGATGGTACAACTGTTGCCTCCTCTGATAAGCCTAGCAGCACTTTTTCTTCATTGCTACATGACCGTACTATGTTTCTGGTATGAAAATATGAAATTTCAGTTGTTGATAGGTAAATATTTGCTTTTGAGTGTATCCCAGCATGCCTGAGTATACCCATACAAAAAATCTAAGCTTCTTTTCCACTTTGCTACGTTACTGAATTCCAGCAAAAAAAGAAAGCTGACTTGGAATATTACTTTTTCAGCCTGCAATTGCCATGGACATGCCACTGATTGCTACTATGATGCTGATGTTGATCAACGTCGAGAAAGCTTAAACATCCATGGGCATTATGAAGGTGGAGGAGTCTGCATTAACTGCCAGGTAAAAACGTCATTTTGGTCAGTTTAAATAAATGATGATTGAAGAAGGGCTACTGGAGTGGAATTGTCTCCACACCAATAGTTTTGGGGCTGACTAGTCTAGATAGGCCTATTTTTTCTGGTGTACTCAAAGCATGGAAAAAGACGTGTGAAAATAATTTACATTGTACAACAATACTTGTTAATGTGTAAAAGACATATACAAATTGTATTTATTGGCTCAGTCCTGTGTGATTCAAATAAAACCACATAATGTAACAATTCAATCTACTATAAAAACATTTTCTTGCTTAACGGAAGGAAGTAAAATTAACCAAATAAAATGCCAGCTCAGGCCAGGTGGTTCCTTACTGCAGCAAAACACAGAGGGCTCTCCCTCATCAGCAGAAGTAAAGGAGGATATAGACTCTACCAAGATGAAAACTTACTGGTATTGGAAAAGCACAGAATCATTCAAGGGACCTCTGGAAGTCATCTGGACTAGTGCTTCACTCAAACCAAGCCTAGATGCAAAATTACGTCTGGTTGCATTGAGAAATACCCAGTTACTTCTGAAAATTAGACCAAGGATGCACATTACACAGACCCTGGGTAATCTTTTATAGCACTTAATCACACTCATGGTAAAGAGATTTTTGTTACTGTTCAGTAGGAATTTACCCAATTGCAACTTGTGATAGTTGGCTTTGGGGCTTTTGTTGTGCATCTGTGAGAAGAGTTGGTTCTATCTTAACTTCTGTCTGTAACTCCCTCTTTAGGTAGAGGAAAACTGTCATTAGGTACCTCTATCCTCCTGGAACATCTCTTCTCCAGATGGAGAACATGTTCTTGGAAAGAGAAAGAATGTCTCTCATTCTGAGTAGCTTGTTCTACTCTGGCTAATTACTACGAGGAAAGATCATAAAAGGCTCTGATAAAGTTGATCTTATCTTGGACTTATCTCTGCTTTGAGTGACACTGAACCATTTGACCTCCTGAGATCCCTTTCAACCTGAATTATTCATTGCTTCAGTGACTTCATGGCTAAATACATCCAAACTTATTTGGAAGTCTGTCTTCCTTTTGTTGTCTAGTCATCTGGTGCATGATGTGTGGTGGCAAGCAGCTGACCAGAACACTGCATTACAGGAAAATTGTCATCAAGTCTGTGTTCCTGTGAAACCTCATGATTTATGTATTATCATGCTGTGCATTTAAAAATATAGCTGTATTTAAGGAACAAAAAAAGGAAATATCCAGTAAAGAGTATGTTTTCCATATTATTATTGCCACAATATAATCAGATATTGTCCAAAAGGCAGTCAGAAGAGAGTAGAGCTATTTTTACTAGCACGGGTAGAAGAAATGTTCTTTGTCTTCCAGTTGACATTTCTGTGCAGAACTTTGTTCATGCAGTCTAGTAAGATTTATCATGTTGGTCCTTTCTGTCAGCTCTTTGTTCATGAGAGAACATTTCTTTTATATTACTTCCAGGATAGAAAAGAGCAAAATTAGTCTAAATCTATGAGTTCTATGTTATATGACTGTTATGAATTGTTTGCAGTTAATTTTGTGGAAGTGAATTTGGATTAAATGAGTTTACCATAAATCTAATTATAGATTTATTTTTTTTTATTAATAAAGTACATGGATTTAAATTTACTTTTTCTGTTTTCATCAGGGGGAAAGAAGTGTTAGGAATGGATGCCTCAACAAAGAAGTGATAGAGTGGAAATGTTGCATACAAAGATAGTTTCTTTAGAGTCTTATAACAGTGGAGCTCTGGAAATCACATAGTCCAACTCCCTACTCAGACCAGGTCTAATTAGGTCAGGTTGCTCAGGAACTCATTCATCCAAACTTTGAACTCCTCCCAGGATTGGAATGGCATACCCACTTATGGCAACCTGTTCAAGTGTTTGACTTGATAATTTTTTCCCCCAATATGTTATTGGAATTTCCCATGTTCCAATCTGTGCCTGTTGCCTCTCATCCTATTGCTGTGCACCTTTGGTAAGAGAGATTCATGAAGTTGATTGGGCATACTTTGCCCTAGGTGACCTCTGTTAAATATGTCCTGTCACCTTCCAGTCCTTTGTGTGTTCTAAGATGATTTGTTCACTGGATCTCCTTCCACACTGAGCAGTGAATTCCCATTGTCTTTTCTTTTGCTGCTGCTCTACTCCTAGAAACTTTTCCTTTTGCACTTCATCTTCCTTGCTAGTTTTAACTCCAGCTAGGCTTTAGCTTTCCTAACTCCACTCCTGCACGTTTGGGCAATATCTTTGTATTGCCACCAAGTAGCCTGTCCCTGCTTCTACTTTCTGTGTACTTTGTTTCTGAGTTAGAGGTCAATCAGGAAATCTGTGTTTATCTGTTCTGGCCTTCTGCCATACTTGCACCTTGGAAAGAACTGTTGTTTTTCTAAGGAGGCTGTACCTGAGAATCAACTGCCTCTCTTGGTTTTCTTTCCCCCCAGGAGAGTTTCACACAGAATCTTCCCAAAGCAGCTATGTGAGCAAGGCAAAATATGCTTTTCAGAAGCCCAGAATTGTAATTCTGCTATTAATCTTGCTTGCTTGTCTTAGAATCGTAAAATACACAATCTTGGGATCACTGAAGCCAGCGCTGCCCTCAACTTCACATGTTCTTCCTTGTTAGTGGGTGCCATTTGGAACAGAGCATCTCCCCTAAGTGGTTCATGAACCTCTACATCAGAAATTGTCTTTCATACATTCAGAATAATTTCTGGATTACTTGCACCTTGCTGCATTGCCCTACTAAAGTTATCTGTAGTATCTCTAGTTCTCTGTAGTATCTGTAGTTATCTTAGTAATAACACCTTCTCTTGTTCCCTAAAGAAGGTTTCATTTGCCTTCTTGTTCAGGTGGTCTGCAGTATCAGCTGTGCTGGCCTGTCCTCTGATCCTTACCCCCAAGCTCTGTACAGGTTAATGACCTGCCCCAAGCTCCAGGGAGAGGCCCGGGCACTCTCCACCGCCCCAGACCTGGACAGTGGCATCCTCTTCCTGAAGCTCTGTCTGGGCTGGTGCCTCTGGTGTGCCACTGGAGTTAGCACCAGTAGTCTCTGAAGAATGTGCAGTGTCCTGGCTGCCCTGTTGATAACTGCCCACCAGTCCCTCTAGTAAATACTGGGTCCCTGCTCAGCCCTGAATTGCAACACTCCCTAAGGAGGAACTAAACAGCGAGTGGGAGCTGGGGGAAACTGCTTTGGTTGCTCCAGGGCAAAGCTTCCTGCTCTGGTTCCCTGCTCACACATCTATAAGCTCATCAGGATGCCTTCATGTGACCATGATTTATTGAACTGGTACTTGCCATTGCTGCTGCAGACTCCTGCTGACCCATTGCAGGAGAGAGCTTTGCTGCACGAGTTGAAATATACTCAGGACTGTGTTCACAGCGCAATTACATATTTTTACTGTAGTTCAAATTACTTAGGATTTTTTTTTCTGTGTGCCTAAAACATTTATTTATAGAGACATATACTTTTCTAATGGAAAAATCTGTTTTGTGCTGACTGGACTGTTTAGGTTTTGGTTTATTTTGATATGGCTGATCTTAGACACAGGGTATGCAAAAAATTGATATATAGTATGAGGAAAAATTCATGATTGCTTGAAAAATATATTTATTATGATAAGAAAGCAGATATCATAAGAATGATAAGAAGATATATCATGATATAAAGAGAATTTTCCAAATAATTTTTTAAATAGTTATTTTCTTTATAGTGTTTTAAAGATAAAATTCAGCTGCTTTATGCAAGAATACCATGATTCAGAAACCTGTAGAGAATAGGTGGTTAAAGAAGGCCGCATGATGATTGCTGTCTTCATTGCAGTCATATTCCCTTTTTTTCCTGTGCCAATCCTTTCTTAGTTGTATACAGAAGCAGGATGTTACTGTTTCTTAATTCTTCCAAGTTCCTCTTTTTACCTCATATTCTCCTTTTGTTTTATTTTGCACAGCATAACACAGCTGGTATTAACTGTGAGAAGTGTGCAAAAGGTTACTATCGTCCTTATGGTGTGCCAGTGAGAGCTCCTGATGGCTGTATACGTGAGTCCTACTCTATGCAGTATCTTCTTGTGGTGGTTTGAGAGTTTTTGTCTATAATAAAGGCATAAGATGCATCTTTTGGGGAGGAAAAATGAAGAAGTGGCCAAAAGATGTTGGGGAACATCTGCAAATGACTTTCTGTCTTGCTTTAGACTTTTTTAATTGTATTATTCTGTACTTATGTGTCATATGAGCATAAAGCTTCAACCAGCAGCAGGACAATAGGAGGAAGTAAGGCAGTAAAGGCTTGTGAGGAGATAGGATCACAGAAACCTGGGGTACTGCTACACACCCCACAGTGAGGAGGACCTCAGGACCTCTAGGGAGCCACTCTCATCTCTTCTCATGATCTTGCTTCTCTTAGCTCTCTAATGTACATGTGAGGTATCCTTTGGCTCTTGGTCACTTGAAGATTTTGTTCTATAGCTCAAAAGGTCACAAGGATCACTACTCTGATTTTATGCAATGCTGAACCTATTGACTGGGAAGGGATGCAATAGGATAATTACTAATGGAACATTTAAAAAAGAAGAACTGAGTATAGGTAAGAGATAAGGGTTGGATTACAAACAGGCTGAAGGATCCATGTCACAGGTGGGATGAAAATACAGTTATGTATTGAAATGAATGGGAAGTCAGCAAAGCCATGGCCTTGATACTGCATGTTGTGTGTCAGGGAACATGGATGGAGTGTGGTGCTTAGCCTAGACCATGGAGAGATATGAGAAGTTGCCACAGAAAAGATAATTGCTGCAGTGCTGTGGAGTAATGATGTGCAGATTTTGGAATTAAAATACCCTATTCACTCTAAGAAAATAACATGGGTCTTTCTTCTAAGAGATGTATTGATGATATAAAGTCCTTGGGAAAAACTGCATGAAAATGTTAATTCTTTCAATAACGAGTCATTCAGAACTGCAAATTTATTGTTATAATGGCACTGTGAGCTGCTGTGAAAGGCAAATTATTATTTTCTAAAGAGTGCCTAATTGCTGATACCTTTATTTAGCCTGCAGTTGTAACTTGGAGCATTCAGAAGGCTGTGAGGAAGGGTCTGGCCGCTGCTTCTGTAAGCAGAATTTCCAGGGAGAAAACTGTGAACGCTGTGCTGATGGATTCTATGGTTATCCATTTTGTATCTGTAAGTATACAAGTACAAATGCTTCTTTTTCTCTATTTTAAAGGCATATTAAAGAATTAACAGTTTTCATTACACTTGACTTGGTTAAAAAACATCTGGTATTTCAGCTTCACATGTTTACATGATCTGATAAATCAGTTGTTATAATACTGAAGAGAGTCAGGTTTATTTAACAGAACAGTAATGACTTGAAAATCAAAGAGATTTTGCTGCATTCTCACAATTCTGCATTCTTTTAAGACATCAAGTCTACAGCCTATCTCTCAGTAAATCATGAACTCCAGTCCTAAAGCCTTGAACAAATCATTTAAACATGTGTCAGGGTCTTTAGGTATAAAGACCACTTGGATCAAGAAGTAGAATATGACTGTAGTGAGAGAGAAGAGAAACTGTGTATGTGTTCTCCTTGACACCTCCTAGGATTTGGAACTTGCATATCTTATAAACAATGCTTTTACCATAAAAAATTGTATATAAAATAACTGAGAAGAAAATGTAACATCAGGATTGTATTTGCTGCATAGAAGCTTGTGACTCCATGAAAAGATTGTAAAAATGCATCGGTGGGATGTTTTGTGCCTTTAGGAGAAAGAAGTGTGTTTCTGACAAAATAGTTATTGTTCTGGGGCAAGATTTGAGGTCTGACTAAAATAAAGGTACTGTGATAGAAACACAAGAAGAGGAAAACCGTACGAAACAAAAAAAAACCACCTGTAAAAATTGAATGTTGTTTGAATTCAATGGCTGTGATAGCATAAATCCTGTACAGTGCATTCTAGATTGTCACATCTGATATATCCTCTTGATTGAAATCCAATGTTTTTAAATAATTTCAGCTCGGGTAGACATTGATCTAAGTCCCACTGATGTTTGTCTCATGGGCTTTGGATTCCATCTTAATGCAGGAATGTTTAAGAATGGGAAAGACATTCCAACAGTCTGGAGGATTTTTAAATAAAAGCTCTGGAGGTGTACTGTACATGTCATGAATTTTGGCAGTTCATGTAGCAAGTGGTAATGCCACACAGAAGGAGATGAACCTTCAGCTGGAAGCAGGAAGTCTGAAATAAATATGGAGCTCCCTAGATAGCTCTCCTAACACTGTTTGGTGGAAGTGAATTTTCTGCATGAAAGCATATAGGGAGCAGGGAAGCAACTTGATTTAATTTCCAAATGATGTCTGGCCTTTCATACTGTTATTTTGAGAAGGGAAGTTTGTACCTGAATTGGAAATCAAAAGTAAAATGTTTCTTACCCTGTTCCTAACTGAAAGAAAATTAAGCTGAAACCATATGAATATCATGCTCTCTGTATTGACAGGAGATGAATTAATTGTTTGTCATTATTTTCAATGAAATCAATGTGTCTGTTTCAAATAAACCTCATTGTTTCTTTTGTTTTAAAGATACTCCCGTATATCCTTTTACTTCTTCAATTCCAAGAGATGCTGTGGCTGGTGACATAATAGGCAAGTTCTTGGTGTTTCTTTTTCCCATTTCGCTGTTTTTCCCCATGTTGCTGTTTTTCACTGTTTCAGTGGTGCCTGCTCTTTCGTAAAATCATAGAATCATTTAGGTTGCTCTTTCATGGAGATTTATGTAGGAATTTTGTCACTGTTGGCATTTATCTTTCAGAGAATCTTTTTTCTTGCTAGAAATTCATCATATTGTATTAGAGTTTAGTGGGCTAGTTCCAGAAAGAGTTATGGATCAAAATAGCTTTGACCAGCCTCTGGCAAACATCTGCAGGAGGGGCTGACCATCTTGCTTGGTGCTCTAATGAACAGATCCATCAAGACTTTCTGACACGTACAACTTTCTGACATGACAACCCCTGATTTGTGGTGTAAATCTCTTCCTTAATGCTAACTGGCCTCTGCCTTAGGACTATCCTCTTTCACCTGGCAAATTGTACATTGCCCTTGGCAGTGAAGGACTTTGATTTCTAAGAGAACTACATATTTCTTATATAGCCAACTGCAAAGCTGCCTGAAATCCAATCCTTTGGTGGGCTTATATTTTTTAGTATATGTTATCCTACTGCAGAACAGAGACATCATCACAGCTAGTACTAAATCACTTATGTACTTGTAATGCACGTCAGGATTAATGACTTAAAAAACCCTTGTAGCCTTTTCCATATCCCAAAATCAACATGCTTACCTTTATTTCTATTAGCTTTAATAAAACTGGAATTTATGTTGGCAAATGAAAAAGTGTTTTCTTCCCCAAATGTAGCAGACATTTAGATATAAGCAGACAGTACAAATTCATGTATGTATATTCAAATCCATGTATGTATTTACAAGTCTCAATTGTTTTCTTGAAAGTGTCTGCAGATGCCATCACAACCCAAAAAGCCTCAGTCTCCTGTAGCACTTATCTCTTTCATACAGCATCCAAAATAATTGCCCTGGTAGGCCTCTGGGTATGCTCTGTTGCATATCCTCTTCTTTCACAAATTTTTAAAAGAAAGAAGAAGGAAAACTCCAAAGGAAAATGAATATAACAGGAGAAAACAGATCTTGAGCTATCTACGTTTTCAAAGAGCAGCATCTGAAGACATAAAAGCAGCTGCCTCTGAATGAAAGCTTCTGTGTAGAAGTTGTAAATTTGTGCTGGCAGACCTAGCACGATTACAGTTCATTGTTTGTTGAAATGAGATTTGCATGTAACAGGTAGTTTTCTTGGTTCAAGAGTAGTAATTACTAAGCACTGATCTTGTTTTTCTCTGCAAAATGACAAGGAATTGTGTTATTTTTTGCACTAACTTTGTTTCTTTCTTTTCCTTACCTCTTGTAACTAGAAGGTGGCTGCAAACCAGGGTATTTTGGCCCCCAGTGTCTGCGTAAGTGCCATAGTTTCTTTGACACTTGGAGCTTGCGCTCCAGAGTAAATGCCAGCCTCTGGCTTCCAAGGGAAATAAGAACTTTTATGATCATAATGCTGCAAATGTTTTCTTTATGAATGTGCTCTTCAGCATGCCAGTGCCACGGCGCAGGAACGCTGGGTGATGACTGCGATGGAAGTACCGGGCAGTGCAGATGTCGAACTGGATTTGGGGGTTTTTCCTGTGACACCTGTTCAGTGGGGTATTTTCAGTACCCCTTCTGCCAGGGTAAGCCAAACATTCCTTTTGGCAAGCATATTCAAAACACAGACCCAAGTTTTATACTAAAGGATGAAGTTCTTTTGCCATCTAGGTGTGTTCATACAGGGCTCTCCCAAAACTGACACAAGTCAAAAAAGAAGAAAAATGTGATGAGGGGAGATTTCAATCTAGAAATGTCCCTGTTTCCTTGGTTGCTGTTTACTGTGTGATGCAGCTGCCAGACTCCAAATTGGAGTTGGATTTAGTAACACTGATGAAATTTAGAATACCTTTGGGAACATTACTGTTACTTACCCTTGTTTTTCTTAAAAAAAATTATGTTTGAGTTTGCAGCATCACTTTGATGTACCAAGTTCCTCTTTCTCATTGATACTGGAAAACCAACTGGTTTTGAACTTTAATATCCATCTCTGGACTGTCTTTTTAGGCATTTTATTAACCACTCCCACCTGAGATTGTAAATCCAAGCCATAAATTGTTTCATGCCATCTCAAGAGAGATGGAACTACTTTCAATAGTTGGCATACCGCTCGGTATTGATCAATCAGACTCTGAGTGGAAACAGGCCAAGTGTAGTGCTTTGGCACTGATATTGAACCCAGTACTTCAAGCCAGCTTCTTTTGCTCTTTCATTGTTTCCCTTGATGCTGAATTATTACTGTTGTGGGCAATCAGTAAAAGCTGTTATGAATCAAAATAAATCTGATGAGAAAATTTTGATCCTGTTGAGCCTCAGGGAGTTGCTTTTACTTTTTTTTTGATATTTTTATTTCAAGAAAGATAAGAGAGCCTGTGCAGAGACTACCTCTGAAATATCTTTTCTCGTTTGCAGTGTGTGAATGTAACTCAGCAGGTACCCAGCCCGAAATCTGTGACTTTCTTGGGAGGTGTCTTTGTCGCTCAGGGGTCACTGGACTTCAGTGTGACAGCTGCCAGCCTGGCCACCACTCGTTCCCTGCCTGCCAAGGTAAGGCTGCTGATTGCACGTACAGCATCAAACAAGCCCCTGAAAAGGCAGACAGGAGCATACCCTTTTTGTGTACCCTTTTTGCAGTGGCTGGAGCAACATTCACACTAGTAAATAGGCAGGCACTCTTGTGCTGAAATACTCATATACTCTAATTCTCCAATTCCAGGCATGTTTCCATAGTAGAGAAAAATTATATAGTCTGTTTACTCACAGGGTTGTTTTATTTTTCTGCGTGATCAGACTATTTGATGTACCGTCAGTCAGCACAGCTGTCTTACTAATAACCACAGCCTATTCTCACATGAAGGCCCACAGCAACAGGGCAGACTTGGCTGCTAAGGAACTGATCTACTTTTGCAGAGGGTCTGTGTCTGGTACCTTGTAAAATGTGTGTTCTGAAAATCTGAAGCTCCCATTTTGCCCTTCATGGTGATTTCTCCCTGGTTTTAAGATCATCTGACAGTCACCAGGCCAACCTCTGTCTGTGTAATCATGAAACGTGGAAAATCTCTATGGAGTTTCCCCAAAGTATGTGCTACCAAGGACTAGCCTGCTTTTTTACAAGAGAAGGAAATCAGTGAAGTATAACTTCTGATATGTACTTTTGGAGTATAACATAACAGTCTTGTGTGTGCATGAAGACTCCATCAAGTATTACTTGGACCTTAGGTTTTGTCTGCCTTTGCAGTGAGTGAGAGAGGGGCCCTTAATCCTTAGTAAACTTTATGTTGAGAAAGAATATAGACTATTACTGGGTTCTGGTATGTGCTTTCCTGTTCAGATTAACAAGATTTTTGTAGACCATTATGATTTACTTTCTTCTACCGTGTTATTTTTGGTTGTTGGCTATATCAGTTCTGCTTATACACTTTTTTATCTCCTGTGAATGGACAGCAGAATTCTTTGTGCCCTTGTGTCCTGATTTTGGCTGGAATAGGGTTAATTTTCTTCTTAGCACTGTGTACAGTGCTGTGTTTTACCTTTTTTTCTAATTCTTCTCCCCATCCCATGGGTGGGCTGTGAATGGCTGCATGTACCTAGTTGCCAGCTGGGGTGAAACTACCACACTTTGCAAAGGTGTTGTGTTGTGTTACCAAACACAATGGGTGGAACAAAGAAATAGCACATGACTGTGGTTTTTATCTGGAGTAGATGAACATTTTTTAATGAAAAACATAAAATCAGGATTCTCTGTTGGTACACAGTGTTCAGTGGTTTTAAAATAACCTTTTTTTTTCCTTAGAACAGAATCAAGAAACAATCTTAAAGTAAATCAAACCCATATTGAATATGTTTGATCGTTGAACACCAAAAGCTGAAAAGAGACATAAAAGCTTAAAGGAGCATGCAAAACAAATTGTAAAAGACAGATAAAAATAGTCAAAAACGCAGTCAGTTGGATTACTCAAAACTGCTGCAGTTCACAGTTTGTTCAGTTAAAATAAGCTGCAATGGGTTGGGTTTAAACTTTACGCAGCATGCTGCAAACTGTGGTGGAAAGTGAGTAGCCCAGCCTGCTACTCCTGTTTGGAGTTGTCATCTTCAAGAGGGAGATAGATCTATAACTTTTGGGCTGCTGCAACTACACTAATCTCTCTGGTCTTGCCTTGTTGAACTCAATAGAAGGTTTATTCAAATAGAGTGATATCAAAATAAAGCCTTCTAACAAAACAGTAGTATTAAAATTAGGATAGAGTGCAATATAATATTCAGCTAGAGGTGGACTCTAGTTTTTGGAAGCTTCAGTATTCATACTTCATATTTCTCTTATACTAACTTCCTAGCAAACCCTGCATCTTTCCAAGCATCTTTGAAGTAAACAGAATAAAGTCAGATGTCTTTGACTGAAGCAGAAAGGAACCAAAAGGGGCATCCAGAAACATGAATATTTTGGGTTTATATTTCTGTCAGTTCGCCATTTCTGTCAGTCATAAAATCCAAGGGATTAACTACAACACTTTGGCTTGTACCTGGGAGGTCTGGGATTCCCAGATGGGCTCCCATTTGTGTCCCTATGAAGTATGACCCTGTGTAACATCCAGCATCATCTCAATAAAATAGCACATGTTATCTGTGATGGAGTTGCTAGCCAAAATAGTGATAACTCCACAAGAAATTTGTGGAGTTATAGTCTGACAACATGCTTTTAGTGTTACATGCAGATTACTGCAATGCACTGCTTGCCACCTTGTAGAATCAAGATGTTGGCATGTTTACCTTGTTCATCATGAGCTTGTGCTTGTGCATTGTTACTTATACACATCTTGGTAGCCACTAGACCTGGTCTGGCTTGGTGGATGCTGTTTCTTAGAGGTAATTTTTTTTAAAGCTGTGAAGTACTTCTCTCATGTGACATTATTCATGTTGTAAGATGGATTTCTGTCGCTTACACGTTTTGCAAGGCATCTCTAAACTGGACATTATAGAATTGCAGGAATGTGATCATCAATGGTTGAGGAGGCAGTTACAGAATAAACATCTATTTCAGGGTATTAATTTTTGGTGGTAAAATAATGGTTTGTCTGGTTTTCTCATGATTGATTTACATTTAAAGATAAGGGGTTTTTTTGCAAATTCTAATTTAAATAACTGATGATTTAAACATGTATCTGTCAGGACAGATTTTTTTTTTTCCTCTGTGCAGAATGCAAATGTGATGGTGTCGGCTCAGTGGAGAATACATGTGATCCTAGAGGTCAGTGTCTGTGCCATAGTAACTACGCTGGACTTAGATGTGATCAGTGTGCTCCAGGATATTACAGCTACCCCAGCTGTTTGCGTGAGTAAAAGTCTTTTCTCCTTTTACTGGGGTTTTCCTTCTTGTATTTGCAATGCAGAAGAAAATAAATTTTCTCTAATATATTTCCATCTAAAACTACCCATGTAACCATGATAGCTTTGTTCCATCCAAAGCTGGCATCAACAACACTGAAAATCCAGGCAGTGGCCAGTCTTCTTGACCAGCACACACTCTGATAGTCCTCCCTGGCACGTCACTGCTGTTCGTGTGCTAGCTGGATTAATGTGAGCATGGCAATGTTTGCCCTTGGTGCAGTTGTGTGTCTCTTTTAAAATATGAAATCTAAAGCTTAGGCTGGGCAATGGGTATTTATGAGTTCTGGCTCACTCAACTTACAGAACATAGGCTGTGTTTCAACTGGTTTGGGCTTCTAATACTTGACACACTGTCCGGTAAACTTTATGGTAAGTGCAGTAGTGTGTGCTCATCATGTGTGCCAACACTGCACTGTAAGTCCTGTTCTTGATGGGCATGACTCTGCAAATTTTCCATCATACCAACAATTTTTCCTGCCCATGTGGGTCAGGCCCAGAACGTGTTGATAGTTTTTTCACATCACGTGGATGGAAGCCTGCGGGCTCTGTCATTAATATCAGCAAGCTCTTTTTTCGTTATGAACAGGACTACTCTTTCCTAGAAATCAAAATATTATTAATGCTAAAGAAGGAACATACCCTTATAATTCTGCTGTTGTTAATCACTGTAACCACAGCAAAACCCAATCCGACTGGTTTTTTTGTCTCCCTTTGGGAGACTGGCTCCTATTTCTCTAAAGTAATTGTCAGTAACTAATTAACCCTTAGACTCTATCTGAGCAAAGATTAATCCCCTGGGCTGCAGCAGCATTGTTCTTTTTTGTGGCATTATTCTTATTTACCCTGTGTACATAAATCATTTCACATCTGAGGCCTTACATAGGAATCTGGAACAAGACTGTTGCATGGTGTTTTTCAAAGGTTGCCTCTGGCCTCCTCTGCCCACAGATCCAAAGTTGTGATGGGCATGCAGATTGAGATTCTGTCTTTCATAGAATCATAGAATGGTTTGGGTTGGAAGGGACTGTGAAGATCATCTAGTTGCAACCCTTCTGGACATCATATTTTTAGGTGGAGATCTAATTACAGAATTTGCCCTGTGGTTTCTGTAACCATAAAAAGATCAAGAAAGCAGAAAGTCAAACCCAAGCCTGCTATTGGGATGGGACAAAGAAGTTGAGGAAGAGAGTTTCATTCTGGTTCCAGATAATCCTACTTGTTTCTGTCAAGATCAGAGGAAGAAAACCATGTCCATATGGTACAGGTCACCTCAAACTCCTAGTTTCCCCGTAGGGCCACGGACCCTGGGAGTTATAGAAGGACCTGTGAGCTATTTATTGGGAAGAAAACTGAAGAACACTCTACACAAATAATATTGAAAACCTCTTCAGTACTTAAGTTTTGGAAAGTTTTTGCTTGGTGCCTACGGGGTGAACCCTCCCACCACTGACAGTTTGTTGTTGTGTAGCTTGTCGGTGCTCTCCCGAGGGCTCCCAGCGTGGAGTGTGTGAGCCCCTGTCGGGGCAGTGCCCCTGTTGGACAGGCGTCACAGGACAACGGTGTGACAGATGCCTTTCTGCTGACAGCAGTTTTCCATACTGCGAAGGTAATGCTTGGGAGGGGAAATCTTGCATTCTGACTGGGATTGCAGGGCTCTCCGGAACGGTCTGCTGCATGCCAGGTTTTGTAGAAAACCTGAAACCTGGGAAGGGAGGAACCCCCCAGGAGCACATACTTTTTGTCATTCACCTATTTTGTCATTCTGTGTGTTATTTCATTAAGTGAACTGTAATATTAAAACCTATTTTTAGATGATAGCACAGAAACATTAAGAAAATATCTGTGGGTTTTCAAGTAACTACTTTGCATACAAGACCAAATAGTCTAAATCAGGCTAAATACACATTTGAAAAATATTAAAGGTTAAGTATTTGAGTCCCTCCAAAGTAACTATATTAAAAAGCCCAACCTGCTACGTTGTACTTCTGCACTACTACATTCCACAGCTCTGTTTTTAAAAGATCTTTCAATGTGTTTGCTTTATAAAGATGTCAGCCCTGAATGTGACCCTTCCGGGAGCATTGGTTCTCACTCTGTGAGTATTCTACCATTGCAGCTAACAGTATCTGCTAATCATTCAAGTGCCTTTGCTGAACACATTCACCTCATTGCTCAAGCCCTGAGTTCTTAGACTGTAAAATAATTGCACAAGCTTATTTGCAGAGTAACAGTGGAAATAAACTTTGTGTTTTGTTCTTTGATCATACCAGTGCAATTTACTGTCAAGGGTAGGGGTTTTTATCTTTTATATATAGAATATGCATACTCTTTATGTCTTCTTGGTATGCTGTAACACTAATATATACGTGCAGCTATAAGCCCATGCATGTCTCAAAAGACCTGGTTCTGGGTTGCAGCAGGCCCTTTCAGCATCAAGTTATTCTTGAAATAATTATTATGTCTTTGTAACTCTTGCTGTTCCACTATTATTGTTATTAATACAATGATGGTTATTAGTAGTAGCATATTACTAGAAATCACAGTCATTGCTAAATGTGTAGCTAAGACAACCTAGAGGGTAAGTCTGATGGATGGAAGGGCTATCTATGTGGGTTCCTTTATACAGCTGTGTGTGTCTTCCAGCAATAAAGGAAAGAGTAAATGTGAAAATGAATTATTATTTTTAAGGAAATATTTTTTTTATACTTATAGCAGTTATAATAAGGCTATGAAAGAATTGGAAAGTAGATCCATTGGGACATTTAGAATCGAGTAGATACATAAAAAATATCCAGGGTGCAAAAATCCTGTGCTGATAGGATAGACTTCTTAAATTTTTCTGAATTTAAGAAATCTGAATCAACCTCAATTTCCCTGCATCTCTAGAAATCAGTAAACTGCCTGAGCTGTTAATAATAATAGGGTTTTTTTTAGTACAAAAGAGGAGTGTGTTTTTTATGAAACAGATGAACTCATATTTACTCCTTTCTCTCATTAGGGCTACTGTCAATGTCTTCAGCACGTTGAAGGTCCTACCTGTAGTAAATGCAAACCGTTGTACTGGAACCTGGCCAGAGAAAACCCTGAGGGATGTACAGGTGACATATTTCTTTGGCTTATGAAATGTGTTAAGTTCTTTTAAAACTCATCTGTATTCACTGAAATCATCTTTGATGTTCAGGGACTTTCACAACTTATATTAACAGCATGTCTCTTATGCTACTTAGTTGTAGCAACAAAGTACCCATGATACCAGCAGTTACTTTGAGAAATGAGACCATAATATCATGAGTATTTGTCTAGTGCTGAACCAAGGTGTGCTCTAAGTTGCAGTAATGTGCACTTCATACAGCTCTATGGCAAATTTCTGGAGTGAGACGGGATTTCTGCCTGTAACACTGAAACCAGAATTTGACTCATTGTTTTGAGAAAAAAGTGTTTTGTCACTTCATATGATCTCCTAGTTGCAAAGAAATATAAAACCTCCTTGTGACCACAGGATGTGTCAAATCTGTTATGGCTTATGTCTTTATAATAATCTGTGATTTTTCAATGTTTTTTAACAGTGAGTGTTTGTTTCTCAGACAGACAATAAAAATTATAAAGATCAAAAAGGATTATAAAGATTAAAAAGGATAAAGACAAGAATTCTTTAAAGATTCTCTCCAACTATTTTCTTCCCAACAGGTTCCACCACAACAGCCACTTAGATAGGATGAGTAACTTTAGAGCTGATACTGGTATCATTACATCTTTGACTCTAGATCTCTAAATACTAAACAACTCCTCAAATATTAAGTACTGCGTCTTTCATGTAATTAATCTCTGCCTTCAGCCACGGAGTCAATACTGGGTTTCACCAAATTTCTAGGTCTGCAAAACTCCTTCCTGCAATATTTGCTCCATTTCTGTTTCATATGGAGAGTTGAACTGGTCCCAGAGCAGCACTGCAGAATAGAAGGTGCCAGTCAGGCTGGAAGAAACTGTTTTGCATCAATTGTCTGAATGTTTCTAAGAAAGAAAACAATTGTAAATTCAAACTCAATACTGTTTTGTTTTTTTTCAAATACAAGTTAGATCACTTGAAAACACACCAGTAAATTGCACATACTTAGAAATCCTTATTCTTTCTCCTTTGCATTTTCTTCTCACCTTGTACCATTATTTATCTGCTGTTCCAAACCTTCCAGAGCAAAATCCACCTTGTGGCAGAATGACTCCAAATTGAAGATTCAAGATGGTGGGGGTTTTTCCCTTCAAAGACAAAATGCTGGTTGTCTTTTTTTTTTTGTTTTTCATTTGTGCAGCATGCCAGTGTGATGTGAGTGGAACACTAAGTGGAGTCGGAGAATGTCAGCAGGTAAAGTGAAATTAAAAGAGATACTATTTATTGTAAAGATAAATCGTTGTAACATTTGGTAAGGTAGAAATCTTAGTACTGATTATTGCTTCTGCACATGAAGTAGCTAGTTTTATACAGCAAAGAATTAGTTTTATACATCCTAGGGATGTATAAAGTTTTGAAAATTGTTCATGTTCTTGAGTTTACGTATTTTCTACTCTGTTTATTGAAGATGATAAATAATATAAGTTATGTCCAGACAGTATTTTTTGTTGACATTAGAAAGTTCTCTCTTTAGAATTACAGGGAATTCTGAGTATTGAAAGATTAGAGTTCTGAAAAGCTACTGAGACATTTTTTGATGAAACTGTTTCCTTCACAGGAAAATGGGCATTGTTACTGCAAATCTAATGTTTGTGGAGATTTCTGTGACACTTGTGAAGCTGGTTATTATGCTGTTGAAAACAAGAATTATTTTGGCTGCCGAGGTAAAATGAATGAAGGACATCTCTAGTAGAATATTTGCACTTAGTGCTAAAGTCTTTAGAATTTCCTGTGTTGTATTTTTAAAATGGGGATGTTTGGATTACCTGTGTGCATAGCATTTTGCACTACTGCTGGTAGTTGCTTGTAATCTGTGCAACTCCTACTTTGCCTTTTTACCCTTGATTGATTACAAGTGCTTAACATGTCTCAGAAAACAAGATGCTTTTACACTATGACATAAATACATGTTTAGAAACATTCAATTCAGCTTGAAATTATTAGCCTTGTCATACTTGTTCCTTAGTACAATAAATCATACCTCATTACTAGAGTTGTCCTTTAGTTAGTTTGTGTCACAAGTCCTGTCTCCTGTAGATAGCTGTTCAATATTGTTGTCTAGTGTCAGTTAGAAATATGCATATACTGTTATATGAACACATATATTGCAATTCTTGTAAGATAAATTACATATTGGAATACCAGACTCTAAAAAATTAACATCTTACAATTTTTGTTAGTTAGGTTTTGGATTTTGTTGTCTGGGGTTTTTTAATAATTATTCTTTGTGATATTGCTGTAGAAATTCTGACTTCCTAGCAAAACATTTGCAAAACATTTGTTCTGCAAAACTGTAGCCCTGAATTTAGTAACATGGCATGGTGTATTATTTGTGGGCTTTTTTTAAAAAGTGGCTTTTTTCCCATTCCAAAGAGAAACAAAAAAAACCCCAACACAAATCTGGGAAGCTCAAAATAATTGCAAGTTGTATGTGTATTAGCATGTATTTGAAAGAGTCTGAAGGACTCCAGAAAGAGGAAGCAAGTCATTAATGTTGTTTAGTTAGCTGAAGTGAGGTGTGTTTTCTGATAACTCTTATCACTCTTTTTCTGATGGGATATTTGGCTCCTGCTCTTTGCCTGACAGGCTGCCAGTGTGACATTGGAGGATCCCTCAGCCCAGCATGTTCTGAGCCCATGGGTAGCTGCCAGTGCAGGGCGCACGTCGTGGGGACCACCTGTCAGGAGTGAGTCCAGCTGTAGCTCCTGGTAGCTCGTGCTCCAGCACAGTTCTTTTGAAACTGCCCACAAGTTCCTTGATATACTTTCATGTGAGGTTCTGGATTTGTTGATAAATAAGTTTGTAAATTGTACCGGTTATTGATATTGATTTTCCTGGGCAGTTTTCTTCTGTTATTTTAATAAGATTTCTTAACCTGTTTCCTTAAATAACCAATACCTGTTTTGCAGTAGTATTGCATACATATCTACATATATAGGTTATATAGGAAAATGTATGTAAGCTGTAAAAGCTTCTGGAAAGAGAATTCTCATTGCATCTGTCTTACCAGCTGTCTTGAATTCATTAGCTGCTGTCAGGATTCCTCAATCATCACCTCCTCAGTATATACCTCCTCAGTGATATACCTCAGTATATCACCTCCTTTCCACTGCTTTTTGCTCTTAGATGTAGACCATAAATGACTGATAATTCTTTGCTGATTTGTTGGGGTTTTTTTCTCCTTGAAAGGCCTGAAAAAAACTATTTTTTTCCTGATCTGCACCACATGAAGTTTGAGATTGAAGATGGTACTACTGTCAAGGGAGGGGAAATTCGGTTTGGCTATGATCCTCAGGAATTTCCTAGCTTCAGTTGGAGAGGATATGCCCGGATGTCCTCTATACAAGTAAGCTGGTGTTTCACTCAAGGCTTTGGGGTGAAAACATAAGTGTATGGTACGTATGTCTTTATAGTACTGCTGTGTGTGTGCAAGGTCATGATAAAAACAGAAAAAAGGGCAGGATCTCACTAATCCGAAACCTTTGGCACTATATTGCTGTGTGCATTAGTGGTATTACTGTCAGGTCATTGCTTGTGCAAATATGTGTTCTTCAGAAATGTTCTTTGGGGTTTTGTTTTTTTGTGAGATAGCTGTAAAGAAAAGAACTAATAGTTTTAAAGTCTATAATACTAAGTGCAGAAATTCCTGTCATGCCAAGGACAGCAGAAACAGAAGAAGATTGATGCTTGGCTAAATAATTTGAATTGCACAATTCTGCAGCAGTCTGCATCCATAAGATTTTCAAGTACCATCACAGTACTGTCACTGAAGTTGTCTTACACTTGCGACTTATATTGGGTAAGGAAGAGAAAGGCACCAACTTTTATTATGAATGGTACCGTGACATTACAGCAAACAGGAAGGCGTGTTATTCAGTAAAAGAAGCTGTGAGCAGGAGCATATTGGCAACATTTGTTTTATTCTCATGGCAGACTACAAATAAACTAAACAACAGCTGAGGGAATAAGTAAATCACAGGAAGAAAGACACCATAATTTGAGTGAGAAGGGACCTGGTTGACTTTAAACTGAACTGCTGAGCAAGTGAACTAGGATTTTAAAACAGTAGATTTGAGTAATAAGTGGGACTTATTCACTTGTCTTAAAAGTAGTGCTTTGGTATAGTTATATCCAGCTTCCATTTGTCCAAGGACTAGTGAATCACTATAGGCTGAGACATAAGCACATAATCATTGCACAGGCACAATGATTTCCTTATGATCTTCATTTTACAGTGTCTGTTCTTGTTTTGTTTTTGGTTTTATTTTTTTTTTATTCCAGAGCTCCTGTTTTTGGATTTTCAGAATTATTCCACATTCATAAATGAAGGCAACTCTCCAGTAGCTGTGATTTCTTAGCATCTGCTTTCTAACTCAGCTACTTTTTGCATTTCTTATCCAGTGACATTTTGTACAGAGGTGATGAAAGGGCTGTCTCTAATCTTGCTAAAAGTCTGTATTATTTTGCTTACCTGCATAAAGCTTTTCACTCATGTAAGTAATTGCCAGCTCCAGGCCATCCTTAGCTAGATCCTTGCATAACTCAGATACTATCATGTTCTTAATTTCAAGGAACTTTCCGAATTTTGACATAGCGTTTTTGTGTCCTGCAGGACCCTGAAATAACCCTCCTGACTTTTATTTTGCAGAAGATAAAGATTAGCCTCTTGCAAAAGGCTAATGTAACTTTTTGTGAAAATAAAACTAATTCAATACAATTGAAAAAATTTGGGGTGAAATAGATAAGCTGTGTGTGACCTCAGTGGAAATCACTGGTGCCCTGTCATGCTGCTGACATGGGTGTTTCATTATAAGTCTGAGAAGCTGACAGTCAGGCTCAGATTTTGAGGTACTGGCCAGAGTTGCCTAAGTTTGTGACAAGAGCTCAAAGAATAATTTCTGCCTGTTCCCTGGCTTTACTTGAAGCCAGGGACCAACACCTCTTCCTCCTTCATTCCTCACATATCTCCTCTTTATCTCCCTTCACATTGTCTTCTAAATTTTCCATAAAAGCTTAGAAACCATTTTAATAAATGTCCTGAACCATATTTTGTTATTTCTTTTGCCTTTTCTGTTTTGTTTGTATCTATTTTTCAGGTGTTCCCTCAGTATTTGTCTTATCCGTGTAGTATCCTTCAGAAGTCATTATTCTCCATTTAAAGTGACACTTCCCCTACTTGTCTGTAATTCCCATTCTGGTCCACTGCTCTACTACAATCACCTAAATTTTAGTTATCCAATCTCTGCAGATCTCTCAACCCTCCCATTTGTCATGTGTCTAGCTTTGCTTTTTGCTTTACATTTGTATTAAAAAGGTGGAGGTCTCTGGGATGATGATGACAAAACTGAGGAGTATACATTCACAGGAGCATATGGGAGCTGGGAGTCTTGGAATTATTGTAGCTTTCAGAAGTAAGACAAAAATGATGCTATGTGTTCTATTCTCAAATGTGTGAAACAGAGAAAACCTGTGTGCATTTGGGGAAGCAGAATGAACCACAGTGGTGGGGAGGTCATTGTGCCATAAGCATCTTGGAAAAGGACAGCAAGTGTATTGTGATGGGCAAGCTGGTGGGAGTTGGATGAGGGAAGCTTTAGGATTTAGGATGAAAAGAAGGAAGCCAAATCCATGAGATTGCACCAGTTCTGTTTTTTCCTAATCCTCCACCGACATTTAACATGTCTTTGTTGCTCTGGAAACTGAATAATGGGGCTATGTGAATGCAATCTCCTGTAGACTTGAGAATTCAGTGGTTCCAGAGATGTCAGTCCCAGGGCAAAGAGAACATTCATGGTATTGCATCTCTAAGAAACTGCAGGATCTGGTAAAGCAGCAAAAGTTGCAGTGACAGTCTTCATGCTGTGGAGTGTTGTGTGTAATCTCAGACTAGGATCAATGATTCTGGCCTGTTCCTTGGAAAACCAGGAATATGGACAGCCTTTGATACCATATACCTCCTTTATGGCATGAGTGTGGGGAATAACAGTAAAATACTGTTCGTGTATCAAGGTGCGGTATCAACACACGTTAGTTCAGCCATTCTGAGTCATTCTGGGTAAGGTGTACTCAACGAGAGTTTTACTTCACAGGAGATTTTGTTCTATGTTCTTTTGTAAGCTGCCCGAGCCTTTTGTCTTTGCCAAATGGTTTTTCTTTCTCTGGGTGCTGGTAACAAATAATATACTTTCCATTCCTCCTTTTTCCCTTTCTTTTTATTTTTCCCAGCCAGAGGTGGTTGTGCCTATCACTGTGGCTTCCCCTAAGCTCTTCCACCTAGTCCTCCGCTATGTCAGCTTGGGCTCAAAAAGCTCTAAAGGGAAGATCTCAGTTGCTGAGGGAAAACATTTTGGCACTAATTATACTTGTAAGTGAATTAATTTTCTCACTAGGCTTGCCTGTCTTCCTCTGTCATACACCAGCATTGCCATTCCAGTATATACTTGTCTGCATGCATATTTTTCTTGTAGGACTTTAGTCTGGTGCTTGCATGGCTTCTAACTGTTACTCTATTCAGCACTTTATGGCTGTTTTTGTTTATTAACTTCCATTTTTCAGAATGAAGTGAGGATAACTTTGAATGTGGGAAAATCAAACCTCTACTTGTTTCGCATTATCCTGAGGTATATTAACCCTGGAGGTGAAACATTATCTGGTCGCGTATCTGCTTGTCAATCTGGGCCCGAAGCAGGTAGGTGTAACCCAGTAGCGTAACAGATCAGATGAATGCTTGGTCAGAGGAGGCTTTTCAAGGTGCACCTAAGTCAAATCTCTAGTGTTGCTCAAAATGCATCACCTCTAACAGTGTCAGTGCTTTTGTGCTTCCTCTAATATATTTTTGCAGTGTTAATTGATGTGGCTGTGTTTGCACGAAACCCCTGCTTACAATAATAATCAACATCTGTTTTATCAAATGTTTGCCAAACGCAGTAATTTCAGTCCTGTACTTGGAAACTCTGAACTGTAGGCTTTATGAAGCTTTTAAAGAAGAGGTAACAGCACTTATTTTGGTTTACTTGCCTTTATTATTTCAGTTTAAATGTGGCTTCTGCCTTCATTCTGTGAGTAATATTTGTGTAATGCTGAATCCAGTCTACCAAGTTAGTTCTGATTTCAGCCCTCAAAAGCATGTAATGTCTTTTGGGCCCTGATAAAAGATAAGTACTTCATATCCTTTCAATGGTAGGGGCATACCAAGCCTATGTGCATAACCTCAGCATACTGATAGGAGCTAATGGATTTAAGTTGTAGATCCTTTTAGTAATTCAAAGACAAAACTGAAGACCTCACAGACACCATTTGGCAGAGTGGGAGCAGTTTGGGATCATCACTGGCTTATATTGACTGGGAGGCAGGGAATCAGCTTTTGTCTGTGTCCAGGGTCTTCAAAGAGGAAACCTTGAATATTCATACCAATTGATCTTCACAACTTCTCTTTGATAAAGCATGCTCAGCTACATTTCTGTAGTACATAGAATCATAGAATGATCTGGGTTGGAAGGGACCTTAAAGATCATCTTGTTCCAACCCCCCTGCCGTGGGCAGAGACACCTCCCACTAGACCAGGTTGCTCAGAGCCCCATTCAGCCTGGCCTTGAACGTTTCCAGGGATGGGACATCCACAACTGGCCCATCATTTCTGCCCAGAATTTATCTTCAGTTGCTATCTATAACTAAACGTTTGAGGTGCTGTTGAGAACCTCCAATACCCAAAATATTTGGCTGAAAGTTGCACGAGCCTTGTGTCAGCTGAACGTATTGTAAGTCAGTGCAGAGACAGGCTGAATGCAAAGTAACGGAAGGAGAAACTGAAAAAGTGACCATTTCAGAATATTACAAAACTAGTCATTACAGGGGCAGATCTCTGCTTCTCAGAACCAGTTTGCTCAAGGCTAATAAGAACAAAACCAACAACCACTGCATAACTCTGTATGCGGTCAAGTGCACTGTTAATACATATTGACAGAAAAGCATTGATCAGCTCCTGTTAGACTAAGTTTAATGGATCAGATCATCAGTCCAGCTCACTGAGCAAGTATAGAGACATTTTACACAGTCCCTCATTTTTTACTCTTTTTTTTTTTTTTTTTTTTTTTTTGCTGGCAGGGGCTGCTCAGAGCAAAGAGTTTGTCTTCCCACCCAGTAAGGAACCAGCTTTTGTCACAATCCCAGGAAAAAACTCCACAGAGCCTTTCTCACTGGTTCCAGGCACGTGGACTGTCAGTATAATGGCAGAGGAAGTCCTCTTGGTAAGAAAACAATTGAGGAAAACAAGTGCTTGAAGGCTGTCATGATATTACTGCTCTGGAGTTATTTGCTGGGAAGAACCCTGCAAGCAATTGAAATTCAGCACTATTGAAAAGAGTATAAGAGGAGAATACAATTATGAAAATTTACAGATCTGCCTCTTATTTCTTTCTTCTCTGACTTTCACCTTGCTCTAATTTTTCTTGTACTTACAGAATCTAAGTCTGTCTGGAATCAGTACCTTCAAAGTAATGTTAACATACAGCAGAATTGGATGACCATAAATGCTCACAGAATTTAGTAATTCTTACATATCAGATGTTTTATCTAGATCTTAGCTCAGCCAAGGCCTTAGTTTCTTGACAAAGAGTCTTAATAAGAGTACTGTAAGATGGGCTGCATGATGTGCAGGTAATTTTCTGAATGCTTTTTTCCTCCCATCATTGCTCTTCTTTCACTCACTGAAAAACTGAAAAATTTTCTAACAGCAGTTCTAAGAATTTGCTAGAAAAAGAGAAATTATTTGAGATGATCATTTAGGAAAAACCTTAAACATGTATGATCCCAAAGACTGAATTTCTTGTGTATACTGAAATTTTAATGTATAGGGTTAACATGTAGCCAGTGTCTGTAGTCATTAAGCCTGGGGCTGTGTTAAATTTATGGAATACTACCCTAAAGTGTTAGTAAAGAGCTTGCAAACATTTCTTGCTGGAAGTGACAGTACTTATTGTACTGAGTTTTTTACTAATACCTTTGAAAAGGAATTTATTAATGATCTTAGCCCATCATGTTCTCCCATTAACAGTTTTTATAAATAAATGCTAATACATTAATTTAAGTGGGCAAAGCAGAACAAAAATATACCAGCTTTTGAAGCACAGCTTAATAGATTACATGAATATTTTTATTAAGTTACCTGGGATCCATGAATCTCCCTTGTGGGGTCACCCAGAGTTGAGTTGTGTGCATGTGGATTGCACTCATGGATGAAAACTGCAGGCATCTGGCTGCGTGTTTCTGGCTGCAGGGAGGCTCCTTTCAGAGCACTGCCTTCTACAAGACATGATGGGAGAGTGACTTCAGAGTTTCCCTGCTCATGAGAGAGCTACCTTCGTCCTATCTTTCTGAAGGAATAGATTTAGGGAGACACATTCTGATGTTTTTAACCTGTGTAACAACAGAAAAAAACCCCCACACCTTATAGATATCCTCTGTAAAAATTATTTATGAGGTTGGTTTTGTTCATTGTTGTATTGTGAGGGTCTGGAGATGTTCCTCATGTAATTTTTTGCATGGTCTGGCATTTGTTGTATTCTTTGTTTTTAGGATTACCTGGTGCTGTTACCTAGTGATTACTATGAAGCATCCATCTTGCAGATACAAGTTACAGAGCCTTGCACATATTTGGGACCTGCTTCAACAGAGCAGTCAGTATATATGCTACAGAATAGCATAAAGCACTGCCTTGGTTTATTTTGTTATTATGCTGCTGCACTTGAAAACAATAATAATCCTGTGTTTTGTTTGTTGTTTTTTGTGTAAGCTGCTTGCTCTATCAGCATTTGCCTCTGAGCAGGTTTTCCTGTGTCCTCGGTTCAGAGGCAGCTTATTTCAGACATGGGGCAGAATACAGAAGAATACCTGTGCGACAGCCAACTCCTAATCAACCAGTGATGGCCCATATCAGTGGAAGAGAGGTCAGATTCCTGCCTGCTAATTGCAGTCTTGTCTGTGCTTTTGACTGTAAACCTACCAGACTAAAATGGTTGCAGATTTAAAGCTCAGGATTTGCAGATCTCTAAAAGACAGACTCTGCCAAGGTCTGCATTTTATACAGAACTGTGTAAAAGGATCAGCGTAGGCAGATTTATAACTGTGTGTAGAGTGGGCATTCCACTCCAGTAAAAGTATTTTATTAAATAAAAATCCCTCTGCTTTAGGCATACTGGCTTGTTCAGAAGAAATGACATAATGATTTGTCAGCAGAAATGGTGTACGTACGTCACTCTAAGTTTTGGGTTTTTTCCTCAAGTAGCTATACTTATATAAAATGTTTCCTTTCCTAAAAAACAAGCAGATGCAATTATGCCACTGCTGTAGGTCCTTTGAAAGAGAAACATATGTTCTATGAAATGAAAAGTTATACTACAAATGTGTTTGGCAAAAATAAGGTATTTTATGAAGTACGTGATAGTGATATGTAAAGTGATTATGCCCTCTATTAATGTGCTTGGATATTGCTTTTAAAAATATCAAGCGCAACAGGAATACTCACATGCCATAGGCTCCTCTGGTGCTTCATCACTGATGCACGTGCAGAATTTCTGGTATGAATAATTGCAGTGAAGTCAAGAGGGCTGTTGACAGAATTATTTACATGTTTTAAGTGCTTGTAGCCTAAGGAAATACTGAGAAAAAACCAGTTTAAATTTGAAAATAATTATATAGTCATCTGAAGCAAAAACGTTTGTAACCACAGCACTTTCCATGCAACTATTTAGAAATATTTTGCATGAAATATTGTGTTAACCACTTTGTGCAAGTAACCTAAAAGAAAATCTTGTTGCTTCAGAAAGTGTCACTGTCAGTTTGCTAGAGAAGATGCTTTCACTCATTGTAGGGAATCAATATACAGCACTGCTGTAGTAGGAATTTAGTGTTCCTGGAAATGTTTTTTTCAGTGGAGAAGTAAACTACATTTTTATATGTTGTTAAAGATAGCTTAGAGGCGATGGTGACAAATTTTTAGCGTCATTAATGTTTTCCTCCCTTTCTACTGGGGAGAAGAGAAATAGTAATATACTCATTTCCCAGGGTTATTTTACAGCCTTCCTAGAACTGTTAGAGTGGCAGGTGTTTCTTGAATTTGTTTGACTCTTATTACTAGACAAAGCGATATTTATAAGCATTACTTACATTCTGCTGGGTGTCTTCTGTTGAACCATTACAGGATTGGCCCTGGAGTAATGCTGACCAGTTGGCTGGGAGAGCAGGAAATGGGAGCTTCCTGCAAGAAAAGGAAGTGAAAAATTTAACAGCTTTTGTGTTTTTCAATTATTTTGACCCAGATCAATTTAGAGATGACCATAAATGTTCCTCAAGTCGGTCGCTATGTTCTGGTTTTTGAATATGCCAATGAAGAGGATTGGTTATATAATGCAGAGGTCATAATACATAGCCCTGGACCTATCACTGAAGGCAGAGTGAGAATATATAGTTGTAAATACAGGTAATAATTTCAGAAGTAATTACTAAATGATTAAATAAGTTTTTGGGATATAATTATACTTTTAATATATTGGAATCCACTTTACTATGTGGATTGTTCAAATTGTAGGGTGATTTAAAAGCAAGTGAATGATTCTGTGGATTTTGTACAGATTTTTAATTCTCTCTGTGTAATCAGCTCATTAAATATTGCTATTACTTCAGTGAACTATTTTCCTATACAAAGGATTATTTTTTTATATACATTCATAAATACTTATAAATTATTAATCTCCTAGTCCAGTGAAAGAGCATCACCATTGGCTGCAGTGGCCTGCACTGTTTTTGTGTAGTTAAAAGTGTATCCAAAGGCTTTGGCTATAAAAAATGTAGCAGCCAGTTTTACAAGGGTATTCCCACTGTTTCTAACAAGATTTGCTGAAGCAGAAGGATAAAAGTCTCTGAAATTCTGAGTGTAGCCATCCTCTGGCTGTTAGGCTGTAGGCGAGGTCTTCAGCCAAATGCTTCTTTATCCCTCTTGACTGATGAGGTTACTGCAGATGTTTCTGCACAAGAGATTTTGCCTGTCCTGAGTGAGATTGTCTTTAACACTTGAGCACTTCAGCTTATTTTGAGCCTTTGGGAGAGCCTGCCCAGTGCCAGGGGACTATGGACATGTATCCGGTTTTCCTTTGAGCCAGCTGTTTGGCAGAATGGAGGCTTAGGGATATTCAGGATGAAATTGCTCAGTAAGAAAAATCATTTTCATCAGCATGTTTATGACACAGGGCAGAACTATGTGAAGCAGTGACCTTGTCAGGTTATTGCTGGGGAAAGCTCTTATTTTAGCCTGTTATATAACACTTTGAGCCCCAAACTGTGTGTAATAAATCTTCCATTTTATTGTTTTTTGTTTTTTGGTTTTTTTTTTCCAAACACATTTTATGGGCTAATTTTGAACATACTTGTTTGTTTGTATGATACGTTAAGAACTTGCTCATGAAAATACAGAGGAAACCTTTGCTACTTTAACACAGCAATGCAGCAAATCCCTTCTGTGGCCATTCTGCATTAAATGAATGGGCACATTGCAAGTAAGCTGCTGTGTCATCTTTCCTAAGCAGGAAGGTACAAGTCTCTTCTGATAAAAAATAAATCAAGCAATGACATAGTGAGGTACATACAGAGAAGAGTAACTTGTAGAATCTGGAACATATTGTGCCAGGCCTTCTTAAGAGCTTGATTATTCTCAGTAAAACATTGTAAGAGAATAAAACATTGCAAGCTTCCAGTGAATCACAAATAAGGGACCTATATTTCCCTACTATTAAATGTTCTTAAGCCCTGAGCTGCCCTTATTTCTAATCTATGCTTGAAGTAAGAGTGAAACTTCCACATCCTCTGGCTTGTAGAGGAGAAATAGAGAAGCAGTGATATGGTGATTACAGCTGCACATCTGTGGCATGCTAGCTGGCCTACCTGAGGGGAAGTGCAGAAGAAAGGAAAGAAGTCAGAGCCTTGTATGACTTCTCTTTAGCAAAAGAGAACTTTTGGCAAGTGCGGGAATCATGCTCCCGGAGCAAGGCAGAGTTCAAAGGCTTTAGCAAGACTCTTCCTCTTAGTATGTGTTTGTCTGTACCAAACATATGCAGCCAATTGAAGGTGCTCGATAAGGGGCAAACCTACGTTTTTTCGGTTGTATTGAGGAGTATCTCAGTGTACTGTAGCCTCCGAAAATCAGGACCTGCCTAGCTGCCACTGTGTGGGCAAGAGCTGCTGATCCACATTATCAGTGGCACATGCCAGTAGTGGAAAGCAGCAGCTGGTGTGTACTGGCACCTCAAGGAGCACGGTCCGGGCACAGAAACATTAGTTACACACCATGTTACGCAGCGTGGAAACCTCTGCAGATAGCACGTGTGTGCATCTGTCTGTCCACATCCTACTTAAACCAGTAGCTCAAATGGATATCTGAGCTGAGGTCTGGAGGCTTTGGCTCTGGCTAAGACAACACAGAGGTTAGACGAGCAGTTCTGTGTGTGGTAAATCCTTTGTCTCACTATTGAGGATACTGTATGTTCCTCAATGGCCAAAGGTAGGTTAGTTATGATCCAGCAGGGTGGCTAGGTACTGGTCTGTGGCTAGCCAAAAGCCAGGCAATGATGCTAAGTGACAGCCTAAACAACGTGGCAATACCTGCAGACTCGTCCTTAATCCTGCTTTCTGTCTCAGTTTCCTTTGTCGCAGTGTTGTAGTTGATGACAGGAATCGCATTGCAGCCTATGACCTTCTAGCAGACACAAAGATACATCTTAAGGCATCATCAATTAATTTTCTTTTGGTAAGTTGCCATTTTCTTTTGCTTTTTGTAATACTTGTTCCCTGAGTGGGTAAAGAGAGATACTTGTCTCTCTGTGTTCACATTCTGTAAGGGAATGTTTGAAATTATGTATATTAGGTACCTGAATAGATATGCTTTATATATACCTAGAGTATGCTGAGGCAAACTTATCAGTTTCAAAGATAAACAGAACTTTGTCTTTACTGCCAAGGATTTTTCCAACTCTCTTGTGCTTTATTTCAGTTTCCCCCTCTCTTCTATGAATAAACTTTAAATGATAAATGTTCTGGTAACTTTTGTATTTAATCTTTCATTTTCTCTCCTTATCTTTCACTTTTTCTAAATCCTCAAAACCCATGTGGAAGTTCCCTGTGTCTCTTACAAAATTCAGATAATAATGTATATATTTCGGGTAATGAATGCATTCATTAGTCATATAGCTTTTAGATATTTTGAATAAAAAGCCTTCACTGACCTCTTTTGGCCACACCAGGAATACACTTTACTCAACACTGAATCTTCTTCTGTGTTGTTTCTGTTTTCCATTTCAGAAACACAAGGTTTGTTAAAATCTAGTGTTCAAATCCAGCTAATAACAAAGAGTAGTTTTGTGGAACTATTAGGACTAACAGCTGATACATGCTTTCTTCATTTCATGGAGAGTGTTCAATGTGAACAAATACCATTCAAATTGTCTGTTGGCTCCCTGCAGCAATTGCTGTGTTAACAAGATCCATGTCCAAAAGGCACTGACGTTATTAGTCTGTATCTCTACATATGGAAGTCTCTTGTGCTAAGAATCTCTATTTTTATTTATGAATTCTAATTGTAATTCTCTGAATAACTTGCTGCAAGATAAATTTCAATAGTCTTCTGAGATACAGGAAATATTTCTCCATGTTAGAAGAAGGAAGAAGGTGGAAGAGAAGAGCTTGTTTTATATAGACACTAATCATCAATGTCAGCAGCACTGGAGTTAAAAGACCCTTGTGTGATCCCCTGTCATGTAGCCCAGAGAGGGAAAGGGGAACCACCCACCATGCTGGAGTTCAGAAATGTCGTCTAAATAAGGAGAAAATAGGGTTCTTGAGGTCATCTGTCAAGAGGGTCTTACAACTTGATAGTCTTTATTTCGTACTGATGCAGACAAGCTGTCTAAACTCAGACCACATTTTGCACTAACTTTTTAGCCACTCATAAAACACTGTTCAAAGCTTCAGGGTCTGCCCTTGTTCTGCTGGAGCCCTGTGGGTTGTTACATGCAGGACGGGCAAACTGTTGGCTGCCCAGGAAAAGGTATTTTTAGTACTCTAGTCCCTGCTCACTACAGCTAGAAAACAGACCCTTAGGACCTGCTTCCAAACTGAATCACTTTGCATATTAATGAATTCCCTTTATGCAATTTTAATTTACATTGATGCTTGGTGCTAGCTTTCTTACTGCTTATTTTACTGTTCTTTTCAAGTAGTCCATGCACAAGTTCTGTAACTTGCATGTGTGTATTTTGTTATGTATTTTATTAGTGCATATTGTTGTGCCTACCCACAAGCCTTCCCTTATGTCCTTACCACCATGGGTACAGCGGGACTACCACAGATTCATTTGTTCATGTCGAGTTTTAGTAAAAAAAAAAATAATAGTGTGAGGTCTTGTTTCTTTTGAAATAAGTTCTGAATCTATTTGGAGAAATCCTGGTGTCACTGAAACTCACTCCTATGGACTTTGTGCGAGCAAGTGTTTGTGCCTGCATTTGAGAGAGTCTAGGAATTCACCCAGGGTCCAGAAGTCTAACACGACAGATGAGGGCTTTTCCCTCCCACCTCTGTTCATTCCTTGCCTGGCTTCTCACCCTGTGAGTTGGTCTTCTGTCTTTCCCATTGCCACACACATACTTATGTTTTGGTTGTTTAACTTCTGAACAGCCTTCCTTGAGAAGGACAGAAAAATGCTATTTAATCCTCAGGCATTGAGGTGCAGGGAGGTAAAGGGATCCAGAATCTTCTGGGAGGTCCATGACAGAACATGGCTTTGGGCTCAGATCTCCCCATACTAAAATTAGGCTTCATCCTTCCCAGTCAGGCCTGGCCCTGTTATTTATGATATTAATAGTTAATTGTACTTTGTGCTTGTTTTTCAGCACAAGGTTTGTATTATATCAGCTGAAGAATTTTCTCCAGAATATGTGGATCCTAAAGTACAGTGCATAGCTGCATACAGGAGTACCCATGATGGAAGGTAACTTGCTTGGTTTTACCCTTCTTATTACCTGAAGATGACCTTGAAAGGCAGACTAAATGATATTCTAATTCTTTTGCTCAGCAACCCACAGCTGATTTTTAGGCCACTTTTGCAAAGTAATATTTGTAAAAAAGCTGCAGTGTTAGTGTTAACCTAGACAGTCTTTGAACAGTGTTTTGTTAATACTGTTCTCGAGTTTTCTTCTGCACCTCATTGCTTCAGCTGTCCAAAATGGCTTTAATTTTCACTAGGTAGGGGATGTGACGCCCTTTCAGACACAAATCCACCAGCTCAACTTGGCAGTATCAAATTATTCAACATGTAAACCCCCACTTCACAAACAAGCCATTCCCTTGTCCATTTCATCGTGGGGCCCTTAGGGGAGGTGTGTCCTTATCATTCACTCTGCACAGCAGTGCCAGGTGATCCTTCTTCTCCTTATACTTTATAGGACCAGTAATTAGAGGACTCATGTACTGCTTGGTTGATCCAGGCTGATGGCTCTTCTCTTGCTGTGAAGATCTGAACCTGAACCCTCACTTCCCAAGCGGTCAGGTTTGGGTTCCACAGAGCATTTACTCTGTCCTATTGAAGCTCTTCCCCTCTCCATCTTTTATTCTTTGGGACACAGAGAAACTCGCACTGCAGCTTCCAAATTAGGGAATTCCACATTTCAGTGCCTGTCACACTCCCCAGGATGTCCCTCGTGATGCTACTGTTAAGGCTTTCTTCCTACTGATCTGGCAGTGGGAAGGGCCTCAAAGTAAAAATGTCATTTGCAGGACTTAAGGGGCAGAAAGAGTTGGTGACTAGGTCTAATAGTTTTCCAGAGGCTAGCTTCTAGTATAATGGTTGAATTGAAATAGAAAGCAGAAAACTCTGGATGGTAAATTGGATAAAAGCATGTGACTGTCCTTGGCTTCCAAGCGTGCATAGAACTGAGTCGCAGCTGTAATTCTCCTGTTTGGAGTGTTACCACTGAGAGCAGCTTTCTAAGACTGAAGATACTTGTCCTTGCACCAAAGGTATTTTGCAAATCCGGGCATTTATATTCTGAGTAAAACAGAGGAAAGAGGCTGGGTGAAAAACACAATTTAAAATAAAGCTAATGTAGAAACTTGTACCTTTTACTTTGGTTTTGTGTTGGTTTTTTTAGTCTCATTATATTTGCATAGTTTACTGTATGTTTATGTTCTTTTATTATTATTATCTGGCAAGCATTTTTGCTTTCTTGAAAGTGTTTAAGTTCCCCAAGTTGAAAGAGGTAGAGTTTTGCCTCATTTTAACAGTATTATAAATGGATGCTGCACATGATTTCCCACACAGGCCTGGCAAATACATCTCAGTTCTGGCCCTGAGACATCCTTGCCGTTCTAGTTCTGGGCCTGTCTTGAGCAAGGATTAATCATTGTCTGTTGAGTACTTATGAGGAGTGATTAAATACTATCAGGAAACCCCCAAAAACATTTTATACTGCAGTTCGGAAAATTCTTCTCTCAATCAAGTTCTTCAGAATTAAATATGCCAAGGAAGAAATAGTTAAATACAGCAGTCAATGAATAAGGATGCTTTCAATGATTACTGTTATTTATTTTGGCTCCAATTCTACAAATATTTGAGTGTATACTTAACTTCTAAGTATTTAAGTGGGAAAATTTGCATGTTTAAAGGATACACCTATGTAAATGTTTGTAGAACTGAGAATTCAATATTAGTACAGATTCCAGTGACTGTAACTAACTGAATTAACTAAATTGTATTTAATTTTTAACACTCCTAGTTCCCTTAAGTTTCCTCTTCCTTAACTCTTTCCATTGAGACTTAAAGTTAGGGAAATTTTGAGTGAATAAAGTCAGTTAATGTACACTTACCCGTGTGTAAGTTAAATCTGTATTTCTTGTTTTCAGTTACTTTCCAATCATTTATATAGAATCCAAATAGGAACAGGAGTTATTATTGCATTATTAATTGTAATACAGTCTAATATATTGACTTTTCTGAGCCAACAGCTCTTCCTCTTATGATACTTAAGAAATTCTCCTGGCCTCAAGAATAATTACTATAATTCTGTGTTTAGTGCAACTTGCATTCCCTCAGTTTATGAAACTCCGCCAGCAGCTTTGGTTTTGGATGCGTTCAAAGATGGGGAAATTTCCAAAGTACAGAAGAATATACTCTATGATCTACTCAGTGCCCCTTTACCTGCTGATTCAGTTAAGGGAGTCACCTTGACACCACTACAGGTATCTCATATTCTGCAAACTTTTGTTTCATAAATCATAAAGTATGTTGTTAGTAAAGTTAAATAGATGAAACACTATAATAGAGTCAAAACTGAATGATGTGATATGATCAAAATATTGCAGGCTGAATAAGCCACAGAGGCAATATACAGAAAGAAAAAAAAAATCCATCTTCTTTCCAAACTATGCAGTAGTCTCACAGACTGCAGAAGAATGTTAGATGTGCTTGGCAGGCAAACAGAGCATGCAGTTGTAATGCCATGTTCTTTCAAGATATTTAACTTGCTGAGAGATGCTAAGCCTCATCTCTTTTACTGCAGATAGGTGGCACTGAGCACAGCTGATAAACCCAGGTATATTTCACAAAACAAATATAATATCAGAGCTGTTCGTGTTTCCCCAGAACCAGATTACCTTGAACGGCAGAGTGCCCCACTTGGGCCGATACGTATTTGTAGTACATTTTTATCAGACGGCGCACCCGGCGTTCCCTGTGCAAGTCCGTGTGGATGCAGGACGTGTGTGGTCAGGTAAGTGTCTGAATTTCATCTAACCCTTTTTCTTTCTCAGCATTTTGGCATATGGAGCTGCGCTGGGTTGACCCTGGCTGGACGCAAGGTGCCTACCAAAGCCACTCTGTCACTCCCCTCCTCAGCTGGACAGGGGACAGCAAATATAACAAAAGGCTTGTGGGTAGAGATAAGGACAGGGAGAGACCATTCACCAATTACCATCACAGGCAAAACAGACTCAACTTGGGGAAATTATCTTAATTTATTAACAATCAAATAAGGGTAGGGTAATGAGGAATAAACCCAAATCTTCAAACACCTTCCCTCCACCCCTCCATTCTTCCCAGGCTCAACTTTACTCCCAGATTTCTCTAACTCTTACCCCAAGTGCTGCAGGGGAACAGGGAATGGGGGCTGCAGTCAGTTCCTCACAGGTTGCCTCTGCTGTTCCTTCCTCCTCAAAGGAGGACTCCTCACACTCTTCCCATGCTTCAGTGTGGGGTCCCTCCCATGAGAGACAATCCTCCACCAACTTTTCCAACATGACTCATTCCCATTGACTACAATTCTTCCCTAACTGCTCCAGCGTGGGTCTCTTGCACAGGGTCACAAGGTCTGCCAGGAGCCTGCTCCACTGCAGGCTTCCCACAGGATCACAGCCTCCTTTGGGCATCCGCCTGCTCCTGCATGGGTTCCTCCCTGGGCTGTGGGTGGACCTCTGCTCCACTGTAGACCTTCATGCAGTGCAGGGGGACAACCTATCTGTCTTCACCATGGGCTGCAGGGAAATCTCTGCTCTGGCACCTGGAGCACCTCTTCCCCCTTCTTCACTGACCTTGGTGTCTGCAGAGCTGTTTCTCTCATACGTTCTCACTCCTCTCTCAGGCTGTAGTTGCCATTGTGCAGGTTTATTTTCCCCTTTCTTAAATAAGTTATCCCAGAGGCGCTATCATGGTGAGCCTCGCACTTGGCCAGTGGGGTGTCTGTCTTGGATCTGACTGGCTTTGGCTGTTGGAGATAGAGGAAGCTTCTGGCGGGTTTTCATAGAACCCACTCTAGTAGCCCCCTGCAAACAAAACCTTTCCACACAACTCCTTTTTTTTTTCTCCTTCTAGGTACCTTCAAGGCTTCATTCTGCCCCCATATGTCTGGCTGTCGGGATCAAGTGATCGCAGAAAACCAGATTGAGCTTGATGTTTCTGAACCCAAGGTCTCTGTTACAGTGATGATACCGGATGGAAAAATGCTGGTTCTGGTATGTTCATTACATAAATGTACTTGAAAATACTGTTTTCAGTTTCATCATTCATTTAGAGATACATGCAAAGATGAAAGCCAACAATACTAATTTTTTAATGTTGTGTTTAAGATTTTTAGGATCTTTTGCACTGATTTGGTTTTATTTTTAATTTTTAAGATACTATACAATGTTTTTATTTTACACTCCTTGTAGAATCACAACTTTGAGGGGAACATGGGAAGTGTATTTTCCTATTTTTTTTGGTTAAAATATTACAGGTTTTGAGAAAATACAGAATATATAGTGAAGCAACATTTAAATGCCTTAGCTTGTGTCTTTTTGTTTTTCTCTGAAATGTACAATTTAGCTTTCTTGTTGTTTTAAGGAAAATATCTTAGTTGTTCCAGCAGACACCTACAGTTACAAAATACTTGACAAAAAGACAGTGGACAAGTCATTTGATTTTATCAGCCAATGTGGAGGAAACAGTTTTTATATTGAGTAAGCATCACTTTCTAAAAACTGAACACTGACAACAAACTGGGAATAATATTACTTTTACTGTGTATTAAAGAGATTTATAAAATCACCATCATTGCCCAACATTAAAATGCTTTTCATGGCTTATGCTGGCCCATTAAACTTCCATGAGTCACGTTTCCATGACTTTCTATTGCAAATGCAATGCAAAGGTAGAGCTTTATTGCTCACTGTACAAAAGAGGAAAATCTATGTCATCTTTCTGTCTTTGGTATTTCCATATTTGGTATTTGGTATTTTGCTTGGCATGTCTGAACTGATATAACTAACACACGCACTTGCTTTGAAAAAAATTTCTTACCTGCATGTTCAAAGCCATTCACCACTAATTTAATTAAAATACACCCTTGCATGTGTACTGATGCTGTCCTTATGTCAAACTGTTTGAAAGGCAGGACCCTAATTTACTGAACCACTGCGAAGCACTCTCATAACAATTCCCAAGTGCCAGAACTTACATGATTTATATTTCAATTCTAATAGCCCAGAGGGATCATCGGCCTTCTGTAAGGACTCTGTAAGGTCACTAGTGGCTTCCTACAACAAAGGAGCCCTGCCATGTAACTGCCACAGTGCAGGTGCCACGAGCCCTATGTGCAGCCCCCTGGGAGGACAGTGTGTTTGCAGGCCTAATGTCATCGGTCGTCAGTGCACCCGATGCCAAACCGGCTACTATGGATTCCCATTTTGCAAGTGTAAGTACATGCTCAGGCTTGTTCAGCACCTGACACGACCTTTTATTTAATCCTCTGAATTTACTGCAGATGCACCACAGCCTCGCTTTTCTTTGTAGGGCTCAATCCTGTGAGAGGCTCGTTGAGCCATCTTGACTTTACTATAGCATAGCTTTCAGTTTAAGGCAGAAGTAACCCCATTCCCTTAAAGCACACCTAGTTCACAATGAGGTGTGCCTTTGCATGTGTAGTCTTATCAGGTGTAATAGGCTTACAGATAAACTGGTTAAAATCCATGTTGTCACTATTGAGTGAAATGGATTTTTTCTACACTTAGTGCTGAATCATTTCCACGTTATTATTGTTTAATCCCATTTTGTACCTTCAGGTTTTCTCATAGATAATCAGAGACACAGCATTCCTAATTCCTCATATTCTGATGTTAATAACATCGACAGATCTACAGATTACACCAACAGTCCTCATCTGCCTTCCCAGATATTATACTTGATGTTTATAAGTATTGCTCTATAAAAGTGGTGCCATTAACACCAAAACTATTGTCATTTAATCCTTGTAAGTTGTGGCGAGTGATTAACAATGCCTGTGGTGAAGTTAAGCAACCAATTGGTGGAAAAGAGCCAAGCACTAAACCTGTTCTTTGAAACTACTGTTGCAGTCACATAGTTGGTTTCTATAGCCCAGAGCTTTAAACTAGTGAAAGAAAAGAGTCATGTTCTCTATATAAAAATGTTGTGTGTGTTTGTTTCATATGCAAGTCCAATAAGAGTTGATCATTGTAAGATGAGATGAAATTGATTTGTACAGCATTTTCTTTGACCTAGTGTGCAACTGCGGGCAGCGTCTATGTGATGACATGACTGGTAAATGCATTTGCCCTCCACGAACCGTGAAACCAAAATGTGAAGTGTGCGAGAAACATCACTTCAGCTACCACCCTCTTGCTGGCTGTGAGAGCTGCAACTGCTCAGAAAGAGGAGTCGTTGATGTTTCAAGCCCAGAATGTGAAAAAACCAATGGGCAATGCAAGTAAGTTTGAGTTATGTGCATTATAAACAATGCATGAGTGGTTTCCTTCACTGTTCTTTTCAGGCATTTGGAGGGGATATGGGAAATTCAAGACATTCTGCCTTCACTATGAGCAAAGTGGATTTTATTCATTCTGAACAGTTGTAAACTAACCCAAGCTTTGTGGAAGGTTGAAGTCTCTGTAATTAATCATATGCCCACAATTCTCCACCTTTTTGTTAGCAGGTGCATGCCTTGAATAATGCCCAGTCACATTTTCCAGCCATAAATCTTGTTCCAGCTCCGCTTACCTATATTCAGCATCCGTGTTTTACACCTTGGTGTACAGAGGGAGTAGTTCTGCACTGCAAGCACTGAATAGCTGCAGAAGTCTAATTCTATTGTGAGCATTTTTATCCTTCAAATCTGTTCCTAGGCAGTTCCAGGGCCATTTCAAATGTCATACTATTAAAATCTGAGAGCAATACTAACGTGCTGCTTTTTGTATGTGGAAGTCATAAAGTTGTGTCATAGCTGTACAATCACTTCAAAATCCACCTGCCTGTTGTTTTAATCTTCCCTCCCTTGCTCCATTCCTGCCTCCTCTGTTGACTCCCTCCTCTTCCCTGTGTTTGTTGATAAAGATGCAAACCAGGAATAAAAGGACGTCAGTGTGATCAGTGTGCTCCTGGAACTTACGGTTTCCCTAACTGTGTGCCATGTAACTGTAACAGAGATGGAACAGAGCCAGATGTTTGCGACCCCCAGACAGGAATTTGTCTTTGCAAGGTCAGATAAATCAAATTACTTCTACACGCACAAGCATCGTTTGCAAATCAGTGACTATTTCATACTTAATGGGCGAATGAAGTGAGTTTATCATTAAGTTTTATTATAAATTAAATGCAGCTGTACAAAAATATAACACCTTGCAGTATGTGCACACGTTATGATGGTAGCGTTAGATGCCATTTTTTAATGACTTCAATATGTGTCAGCTGTACAGATGGTCTTAGGTTTTGCAGGATGTTAAATAGCTGCAGAGTACATGTCCATCGATTCACTGAAGCAGTCTGTACCCTGCACATATCTGTTTTATCTGTCTGCATCTTGACTTCTGGATGTTAACCAGGTCCCATGCTTTTTTTAGCCATATTATGTCAGTTGACATTTTACCACATCATTATAGCCAGGAAATCTTCTTTTGTTCTGATCTGCATAATTAAATGTGATAAATGTGAACTTTCACAGGCGACCTTTTATATAGTAGGGTTGCAAAAGCTAGTGGGAGGCTTTTGGCAGAGAAGTTACCAGCTGCTTCTGACTAATATTTATTATTCTGTGGTTCACTTTATAAACTGAAAAGACAGCTCATAAGATAGTCTCCAAGACAGTTTTATTTGCATTTGGAATATGGTCTAGCTAGAGAATCTCACATTTTCATTCATGTTTCCATACATTTAAGTAAGTACCTCACCCAAACCAAAAGGAAAGCACTGAGATTTCTTTGAACTATGCCTTAACAGGAGAATGTTGAAGGTGCAGCATGTGATACTTGCCGACCAGGATCCTTTTATCTGGACCCTTCTAATCCCAGGGGATGTACCTCTTGCTTTTGTTTTGGGGCAACCAGCAACTGTCGCAGCACGAATCGTCGTAGAACCAAGGTGTATCCAATAGGTTTATTTCTTTTCTATCATGCACCTACATTTATTCCATTAAAGACATTTCTAAGGATAAGAAATATTCTCCAAGCAATAGTTCGGATTTAGTGCAGCCTTCTTAAAACCTATGTGTAATCTGAAAGTGCCTTTTGGTAGAAATGGCCCTTTTTACCTGTTTGTTTACGAATCATTAGTTGGACTGAAGTTGAGCTGGCCTTTATCTTCCTTGCTGTATCTTCAAACTCCATGTCATCAATAAAGTCAATGGTCTCCTTCAAGATGCTTTGATAAGCACATGCCATTTTACGTGTCTATATCATAGATACATTTTTAAACTTCAGAAATGTGAGACAGATTCTACAGATTGTAAAAACTGTCTTTCTTCCCTCCCTATAAAAGAGGTAGAACATCAAGTGTGAGAAATGAAGATTGATTTTTAGTAGCATAAATGAACGGTAAGATGTCTAACGACTGAAAAAAGCAAGAGCTGCTCGAAACAATGCAAGAGAAAGAAAAAGAGAGAAGCAGAGCTAGAATCATGGATGAAGAGTTTAGTGAAGGTTTAGACATAGACTAGATGCAATCCAGTGATTCTTTGCTGTTTTCATGCAAAGGATAAAAATCTGTCCTCAGTGAAGTCAGCAGCAAACTTCCATTTGCTTTAGGAAAATTTCCTCTAGTGATTACTTGTCCTCTCCAAAAATTGTTTTAGGGAACAAGTTTAGCTTTTTGTGTTATTGTTCTGGTACATATTCAATATGCGCTCTTTCTCCTGTTCTGATGATAAATGACAAGATGCATGGTCTTTCATGAAACAACAACCATAAAATGTGCATTAAAGAGCCAGAATATTAGGCTACATTGCCTGCCTCTCCGAAATATCATCCCATGTCCCCTCCCTTGTACCTTGCACCTACCATGACCAACCCAAACTCTGTCTTTTAGGTTAGTGTCCTGGGTTTGATTTTGGAATGGACTTTAGAAAGCACCTCCAAATTATGTCCTTGGATTTGTGTACAAAATTCCTAGTCACCTCCAGAAGGGTATGTCTTCATGTGACCGGAGACAGAATTTAGTTTGCAAATGACAAACCAAATGCCTGCATCCCAAGTAGCTTTGGCTCATCTGTCCCACTTATTCTCTCTTTTGAAGTCCGTGCAACATCCACTGCACAAAAACTTTAGACTGACTTTGAAGCGGTTGCATTTCATGCTAGGGGAATTATAGCGGCTAAACATTTTCTTCTCATTACTTGGTGCTGGTAGAGTTTAATAAAGGATGAGACAAGCTTATTTCCTTTATGTATTTTTCATTAGTTTGTGGACATGAGAAACTGGCGCTTGGAGGCAGTGGATGAAAATATTGACATTCCAGTCACTTTCAATCCAGTCAGTAATAGTGTAGTGGCTGATGTTCAAGAATTGCCTGCTTCTGTGCATAGTTTGTATTGGAAAGCACCACCGTCTTACCTGGGAGAGAAGGTAAATGCCACCTAACTCATCTGTTTTAATAACAGGAATTAATTTTTTTGCCAGCATTTTTGATAAAAAGTCTGGTTTTCTTAGATACTTTTCTCTTTCTTCTCTCACGAGATTCTTGTTTCTCTTACCTGTCATGCCAGGAATCTCAACATTTTACTTCTGAGTACAGTGTTAAAATTATAACCAGTTACACAGAATTAATCATGTTGCTTGGTGCCAGAGAGGTCTTTATGTGAACAGTAGGGTCAGAAGCTGTGGTTCAGGGAGCTGGTACCTTCAGCTGCTTTTCCAAAACCCAGAACACACAGAGCTTGCCAATGTGCCCACTCTGAAACCCAGAACACGTAGAGCTTGCCAATCCTTTAGGTTCTTTAGAGTATGTCCTGGGCAGATTTCCAAAAGAATAAAAGGTGATTATGTGCTCAGTGGCACACAAAAAGACCCAACCTTTTGCATTTGATATGTTGCTTAGGAAGAGCAACAATTCGTTTTCTAACCTTTGTGTTCTTTGAACTGCTTGCTGCTTTGTCAACTCATGCATGGGAGCAGTCTTTTTCTCACAGTTACTACCATCAGCATCTCAGCCCAAGGATCACACTGACCCGGGGGGACTTTGATAATGGTGACTTGCAGACCTGGAGCCTAGGTTCTCCTCATTTTGAACTCTGACAGTGTTGACAGTTATTAGCCAGTCATAGGACACACAGGCTTTTCAGATGTAATCCTGAACAGGAGAAAACAAATGGGATAGACACCAGAGCATTAAAGATGGTACAATTTTGAAGTTCCTCTTAGTCCTTATTTTAAAAATTAGAGCAGTGCTTTTCATCCTACTCTCCTATGCTCAGAGGTCTGTGTCTCAGCTGAACAGCATGTTTAGTTAGGGTGCTTTTTGTTAATGTTATAGAGGTTCTTGTTTCAGTGCTTGCAAATAATTTTTGAAAGAGATTTCATGTTAAAGCATACATTATCACGTAGAGTGTTGAACCAAAAGGACTTTTGTTGTTCCCATAACAAGATATAAAGCAGGCAATAACCCTCTTTAAACACAGCTATTAAGATCAGTGCTATGAGTTTTATGTTACTCATAGGTTACTGTTTCACAGTCTATCTAGGCCTGCCATGACTTTCTTTCATTTGCAATGACAACACTGTAAATGAAATAGTTCTAATTTGGGTGCTGCTTTCATGGTACACAGTGTGTTAGTGTATATTTTAGCACAGGCAATACTGCAGTAATGAAAGTCCCCCCAGAATGCTATCCAGCTGTTAGTTTACAAGCTCATAAATTTCCCAGTTATTCACACTACTGTATTTTGAAAATGTCAGGTTTTGGTCTGCTTCTAGTGATAGCATCTCTTTCAGAAAATGTGAACAAAAGCACATCAGACGTTTTTTAGTGTGATGAGGTATAAATCCTGTTTTCCATTATCTTAAACCTTTTAACTAGTTCCACTGGAACACTTACATTTAGCAGAGTGTATTTTTTTTCCTATCTATGTCTTTTGTTTAAAAGTTAAAAGGGAATCAAATGCAAATTCTATAGCAGTGCAGAAACTAACAGTCATTGAGAAATTTGGATCACATTGTCCCCGTTTTCTGCTCTTTTGTATTTTAACATTTTATTTAATAGATGACTTAATGTTAGAAAATAAATACCATATATCTGGAATACAGAGAGTGGTTTATAAGACCAATATTTTCCCATTAAAAAAAAATCATTGAGAAACAATTTTGCATACTTTTAATTCTGTTGTGTTTTTTTCTAAAAAAATATTTTTACAAGGTGGTTAGATTGTGTTGACAAAATATAGCCAAGTTCCAGATGATGCTTTTGAAAATGCAATTGACATTAATTACATCCTTGTGATCCAAGGAACAAATTTAGTATTGAGATGTCAGTCTTTTGTTTGTAATTCATCAAAGTATTTGGAAAGGGGTAGATTGAAGGCTGGTGCTTACCTGTAGAACAGCAAAACCTGACAAAGTAGTTCTTCCTCCATGTCAAAACCAAGCATAAGATACAAGGGCAAAAGACAAGGGGTGCAAAACAAAATAGTACATCCATTCCAAAACGCGTGATTTCACCTAGTACCCACAAACTTTCCTTCTAGGCTTGTCTTGGAACAAAAACTATCCAGGCTGTGCCTGGAGCTTCCTTTCTTTTCAATATGTTTTGTACTGAGTCACTCATACACCACCCAGGGAAGCTGTTTCTCAGATGATTCAAACATACTTGCTTATGTCTGTTCTGGGCAGCACTGTATGTATTTGGTTGAGTTTGAGGCCACTTGTGGTCACCTGAAGTTGAGCCAAAAGAAGTGTGGTTTCAGCTCAGCCTTCAGCACTGACCTGCTTACAACAGAGCTGATACCAGTAGAAGTCCTGTCCTCCAGAAATTAGAGCAATGGTTTCCTGCTTGCATTCATGTTTGCAGAGTTTAGAAAATGCTGGCCCATGAAAGCCACCTGTAAACATTTGTACTCTTACTTTTTTTTGTCTGTGGCTGTTCATGGGGTTTACTACCACTTTCGTTATCAATCTGATGTCTACTCTTGATGCACCAAATTTGTTTTGCACAATCAGGGGAGAACAATGTTCATGTGAACATGTGATTTCTCCATGACACACACAGTGTGAACTCAGGTCTGAAAAAAACCCTTATGATGTAGGTAACCTTTCAGAGAATAGTATCTGCTCAAAAAGTTACCTCAGATACACACAGTAAACAAAATAGTAATTTCTTGCAAGCAAGACTATTTTTGTATTTTTTCTAAAAACAAAGAGTATTTTATTTACAGTGCTGGAAGATGGGGTAAACTGGAATACAAAGTTACATTAATATCAAGCAACAATGCAGTCAGTTATCTCTGTTCTTGTGCATTTTGCTACAGCTTTCTTCATATGGTGGCTTCCTAAGTTACCAAGTGAAATCTTTTGGCTTACCTAGTGAGGGCATGGTTCTTCTGAATAAGAGACCTGATATACGACTAACGGTAAGTTTTTAAATGCCATTTTTGGTTTTAAGCAACACCAATACCATGATTTTTATGTTACCTGACAACTATGGCCAATTTTGCTCCTATAGTGTACTTAACTTTAGTAGCAACTTGCTATTTTTCTGTAAAAGTGATTTTACTGCATTTTGCTTAAAGCCATCAACACATCTTTGTTGCCAAAGTAACATGTTATTAAACATAATGGATTTGAGAGCAAATAAAAAGATGAAATAGGATTCTCTCTGTAAAGTGCACATGTGGAAAAAAAAATTAATTAGTGCCTTACACACTTGTCAACAAGTATGGCCTGGTCTCTGCAAAAGATGCCCTGAATTCCATGTGTAATTAATCTCATTTTCTGTGAGAATTTTCTTCAGCATAAAATTAAACATAATTTCAAGGCTTCAAGGGACTGAAATAAAAATGCATTTGAGGTTAACAGCTTTTAAATTTAACCACTTTGTGGCCAAAATTTAAAATCTTTGGCTATTTGTTGGAATTCACAAGGTGGGGGGAGGGGGAGGCTTATTTCCTCAGACTGTCAGAAATATTAATTCAGAATTTTAGGATTGTTACTGGGAAACATGCCTCGTAAAGTACTACAGTAATATCCATAGTTGCTTGTGCACCAGGATGCAAAGGATAATGTTTGAAAATGCAAAAACATTTTAATAAAAAGTACTAACTAGTTCCTGTGAAAATTGATCAGCATTAATTTGGTTCTCTTCATGTTTTACTTGAAAGCAAGGTTATTAATAGGCAAAAACAGTGAAAACCTTGCTGACACTAGAACACAGTGCTCACTATACCACTTTGCTGACAAAATTTGCTACAGTTTTCAGAGGTATTACTTAGTTTTTATCTCCCAAAGAACAGGGTTAATGTTTCACCAAATTTTATTGCATCTGAACACTTTACCATAACAGGTAGTGAAACAGCAATGTTACATCCTCATTCTCACATAGGGCCATCAAATGGAAGTTGTTTATATGGATCCCAACAACCCTCTGCCTGATCGTCAATATTACGGGCGTGTGCAGCTGGTTGAGGTAAGAACTGAAGAAGGAAGGGCCTTCTCTTTTCTTCCCAGTGGCACATAAAAAATACACAGGTAATATAAATACACAGGTAATATGTGCAGAAATACCAAATACTTGATAATGGTAGTGAATATAAACTTAAATACTGTAGACCTTAAATATGAACAACATTTGTTCTCTCTCTTTATTGCCACATTGAACCTTGGTTCTGGTTCATGTCACCTAAATTTGGCACCTCTGAGCTAGGCATCTTGTCCAATTTAGCCCTTAGAACTCCCCTCCAGGGCTAGTGGAGAATTACTGAATCAGTCATCAATGGAAGATGATTCATTGCAGCCTCAGACTGTACTTAAAAGGGATGGAATGAACTGGTATCTGTTTTCCTTGGTGTCTAGTTATCTAGTTTAGAATGGGTGTCCAACATTCAAGTAGGTGAATTTAACAGGGATTATTCCTACTTAAATCTGTGCTCAGAAGATCAGACTAGGTTATTTATTTCTCTCTCATATGTAGGCAAAAAAGATGTTTCTTCAAGCCAGATTCCATTTTCAGTAATGCTGCATCCATTAGCAGCAAGACAGCATGTGAAGGTATCCCCGAAAGATTGGATTTCTAAGACTTCACCTACCTTAGAAGTAAAAGCATTTTCCTCCATTCTTTTATGGTTTGGAGGGTGATATCTCAAAGAAATTTGGATGACTGAAAAGGAACCTACAGGCTTCTTCACTTCTCAATACCTCAAAGATATACATAGCTTGCAAAGTAAAGGCAACATCAATTTTTATGCTCATTATTCTTTTTTCCACCCATTCTGTGTTTATTTTCCTGGCCCCTATTTCACTCCACCCCAATTGGCACTGCAAGGGTCTGTTCCATGGATCTTTTCTCCCATTTCCCGTCCTCCAGTCTTCTTTGCAGATACTCTTTTTAAGAAGCTGCAGGGCCGTGCTCATTTTGTACCCTTAATGCACAGGGAAACTTCAGGCATGCCAGCAGCAATAACCCTGTATCCAGAGAGGAACTGATGATAGTCCTGTCCAGACTGGATGGCTTACACATCAGAGGCCTGTACTTCACGGAGACTCAGCGGCTGACGCTCGGTGAGGTCGGGCTGGAAGAAGCCACCAGTGCAGGAAGCGGCAGCATTGCGTACAGCGTAGAGACGTGCTCCTGCCCTCCGGAGTACACCGGTGACTCATGTCAGGTAGGAAACGTTTGCCTTCATACAGCACCATTATCTTCTGTCTTGCCTGCAGCTATACATACTGCCTTCGTTAGAGGAACAGGCTAGTTATTAAAGTAATTAAGCGTGCTTCTTGTAAGCCTGTGCACTTTCAATGGCTCAAGTGCTTTCGCTGTCTGAGAAGCACTGTAGAGTTATGCAGCTCGTGATTGCTTTTGTGGAGCTGTGAATGTCATTTTACGTGTGTAAGGCACTATAATGATGGATTCCTCTGTGGTGCCCTCTGAGAGGCTGAATAATCTCAGTCAACACATACCTTAATGGAGAGAAGGTCAGTATTGACTTGATCAAAGTTTGTGAGATCATACACAGTGGAGAAGATTCCTGGTGTTCCTTATTTTAGCTGGGTCCAAGGGAAGTAGCATGAACCTAGATAATTCTACTGTATTTCTAGGAAAATATTTGAAATCTGAAATTAACATATTTGCAAAAAAAAATTTGGAGATACTTTTTGAAAGATAATGTAAACATTGCAAAGTAATACTGTTACCTGAAGACTGGTGAAATCCTAACCACAGCTGTAAATCCTGTCCTTGATGCTGTTCCTGTAGCTGTAATTCTTTTGGTTGTCTTTTTGCTTAGCTTAGAGCTTGACTGTTGCCACGTGTAAGCACCCAGTGCAGCAGAATAAAGTACTGGAGAGATAAGCAGTATGCAAAGTGCACAAAATATGAGAAATTACTCTCAGAAAATGGTTGGTGGTTACTCTAAAGCAACAATTGCTGTACTAACCTTGCAAAAGTTTTTTGAAATGAGAATGAACGAATAATATCTAGACTGAAGCAGCTGCAGAGAGACTGAACAAAAATATGTATGTCTGGCTTGCATTTCATTTGTGCATCCACTGCTCAGGGCAGCTATTCATCATCTCTCAAATACCATTTTGGAAATATTTTTTATTTTTTCATACATTTGGTGTTCTGTACCCCACACAAATTGATGAGCATTGACTGAACTTACTAGTGCCATTGCATTGCTTTCAACATACTGCCTTGATAAACCAGGCGTTTGGGTTTTTTTAATGTAGCCTGGTGGAAATACAAAGCCAAAGGAAGTGACCAAGACACTCACCTGGGAGGTTGGTAAGCCCCGTATGTTTATGCAGCATTACTCAGGCAGTGATTTACTGCTCGAATCACCCAGCTCTGTCTGGCTGCCGTAGGTGGGGAGGAGGTGATGCCTGCCCCACCCCGACTTAGGTATATATTGAGCTGCAGGAACTGCAGGGTTACTCGTTAACCTCAGGAACAGTAATGTGTGCTGTACGACTTGACTCACGTATAAAGTTTGAAGGTGGGGCCCATCACAGCACAGAGCCTCATTAATCTGAGTCAGAAGCTAGAGAAGAAGGGAGTGTATAAGAGAAGGAACGGGTGAGCACCGAAGGGATAGCAACGTATGTCCGCCGTGGGGCCAAAGTAAAATGATGGCCCAAGCACAGAGGCCAAGAAATGTAGGATGGCTGGTTGTCACGTTAGTGTCCCTGGGGCATTGTTTAACACAAGATATGCAACAGAGGCTCTCCTATCCCCACCTTCTGGAGAGGAGTCAGCAGCAACAAGTTCAAACGGATTTTTACCCAAGACAGGTAATTTGCTCATTTTCACTTGCTTCCTTCTTTCACTTTGTTTTTAAATTAACTAATTTGGTAACAACTTATGCATTACCTAATATAAATGTAATGAGAAGGCTGATCTTATGTCTCAAAGTACTTTGCCAACAAAAGTGTGTGCAAGAGTTTCTTTTAAATTGCTGTTATTTGAAAACAATGATCCTAAATACGTAAGCACTTGAAGGTGCTGAGCGAGAGCTTTATCTTCACATGGAATCAATTTATCATTTGTGTGGAAATCACAAATGCTGCTTCAAAAACAAAATGCCTGTGTACTCCAAATGTGTCCTTTTAAACACAGCATAAATAGAAAAACAAAAGGCTGCACAGATATTTTTCCAAATGCATCTGGATATGTTTTTAAAAGGTATGATTCATTTTGCTCTCCAAAAAAAAACTGTAAGTAAATAAAATTCATATGTATTAGGGCCTATATTTTACTTAGTCATGCTGTTTAATGTATTTCAGGCCCTGGTTTCTTCAGAAGCTGTGTATATTGGCTCCCTGTTGTTCAGGGAACATGTTCCCCCTTTTAAAAATGTATCTGAAAAACTTCAAATGTCTATTCTTAATTTAGTCCTTGCTCACACTGAAGTCAGTATTTGAAGTTTTTGATGGTATTAGTATTCTGTATACTTTTTTTTTTTCATTTATCCTATATGTAGAGAAGGCAAAGGTGCCACTAGCAACAGTTGCTTAAACAGCAGTAACTCATTATTCCTTTTGGGATCTGCTTTCTGAGAGGCTTTTTTTCCTTGGGCAGTTCTATCTATTGATAAATTCTTTTCAGATTAATCCTACCTCTGCATAAATACTTATACCTTGAACCACTGGAACATGATTTGTGACACCGTCCCACAAACCCTTTGCTCTTCAGATTAGTCCCATCAGTCTTGGTGGTGCAATTATTGTGAGAAAAGATTTATGGCTTTAAAGTTCAACTGTCACTTGTTTTCTGCATGTTGTTGGGGCCAACCCCTAACTGTGAGGTAGGGGTGAGTATAGGTACAGCACAGAAGTACATTCCCGGAGGCGGGAACCTGGGAGATGCTGGCTTCGTGGGGAGCACAGCTTTCTCCCCACTTCCATACAACCTCTGATCTTCCTTGCACCACACTAGCTTAGTTCCTAGTGAAAAGGAGCTAGGGAATGGAAGGGGTAGACTTATGTCCAGTCATTTTCGGTGTGGTTGTTGTGCCAGGAGTATGTGAGCAGAGAAGGTGGGTGTGAATTTTTGAATGGGTCTGTGCACAGGAGGGCTTCATGCTCACAGGAGGAACTCCTTATGCTTTCCCTGTCCTTGGCAAGCAAGAACCTGGTTTTAACACGAGTTACTACCTTCCTGGTGTAGGCTAATAAACCTGATGTCTCTTGCTTCATTCATAATGTCCCTCTGGTTCAGCTCTCTGCTTAAATCCAACTGTGATCTGACAGGCTGTGCTTCTGCTCCTGTGCTCTCAATAGCTAAACATTCTTCTCATGCTTCCCTAGTCTCCAGGGCAAGCCTGTACTTAGAAATTAGATCACTGTATATTTTGTTACATCACCTAGCTGTGTCTAGGCATGGCTTTGTGTAGTTCTTGGTAGACTTACTGTGGAAGTCATGATGAATGTATGTAAAAGATATCTAGAATTATTTCCAAGGAAATAATAGATCGTAGTGAAATTATATATTGAGATTTCATATAACCACTAGTTAATATGTGACATTTCCATATGTTCTTCCTAAGATTCACAATACAGTATTCTCATAGTCAAATGTTTTTCTGTGGTTTAATAATCATATTCAACACCTTTGTACATAGCCACAGGAAACGTGTTTTGCTCAGTGGTTAGTGAAAATTATTAAATCATCACTACCAAAATGTGTAAAGAGCAGGGGTGCAGCTGAAACTTCTTCATCTCCATTCATTGCTATTTGCTGCATTAGAATAAAGGAGCTTGCAAAGAAACGTGTTCCTTTACTCCTCCTTGGAAATGACAAACATTTCCAAAATACACTTCCCATAACGTGTTCTTTCCACCGACACTCGCTAATTTTTTTCTCTCTGCTTACTGTCTAGGAATGTGGCCTTGGATTTTATCGTGAGAATAAAGGATTATTTGCTGGACGTTGTGTGCCCTGCAACTGCAATGGAAATTCAAATAGATGTCAAGATGGTACTGGAAAATGTATTGTGAGTAACTACGAAAATTCAAGAAATTAATGGGAAGAAAAGGAGAAAAACTCATTTATCTTACTGCAGTATAGACTATGCAGTATTGTTAAATTCCAAGCAACTAAAAATAATCCTTGTATGCCTCATTCTCTAAATTTTGTACTGTTAATGAACCTAAGATGCATACACTTAAATGTATATTTGACATAACTGTGGGTGATTGGAGTAATTTGTGTCCTTGTTTTCAGTTTTTTTCTTCCTTCCCCTCTTATTTTTGTTAGGTCCTGGTACAAAAAGTCATCAAATTAGTACTTTTGGAAGCTTTTGTAGTTATTTATAATAAACATGGGTCTTATCCTGGCGTATGCAGTCCTTAGTGTTATACAAATATACTAATATTTGCCAATGCCGACAAACAGGACTTTTGTACAGTCTTTGCAGAATCTCTTGTTTAATCAGCTTCAGTGTATCTCCACAAACTTCAGTCTATAGCTAGATGGATTAAAAAATATTGAACTAAGATGAGATAATAAAAGCTAGATTAAATAGAAATTTTTAGCTGTTGCAGAAGGTGTAGTGGGGCAGATTTTGCTCCCTGGCACACTGTATTAAACCCAAAGCAGCCTCATGGGAGTGGATCAGCCCTTGTAGCAATGGAATTGTGACATTTGGCTGACTGTGCTTCTCCAGTTTATATCTATGATGCTTCTTTGAATACTTTGTTCTGAAAAATTCCCTCTTTAAAACTTTTCAGTAATTTTTCATTTACTGTGTAAACAAAAACTGTGCCAACATCTTTCACAGTCTGTCTTTTCTGTTACTTCTTCCTTGTTTGCACTGCATCCATTTTGCCTGCGGCGCATTCCTGTGCGTTATGTCATTTCCCCCGACTTCATCTGAACCAACCGTGTTGCTTTGATGGGAACCATAAACCAATTCAGCACATTCTGGGGGATGACTTACAGGCTGCTGCTTTGGAGGGGCAGGGCAGGCTGTGACAGGAAAGTGCTGCAGTAGAGCAAGAAAGATGAGGAAGTTTCACTTCAGATTAGAATTATGAAGGCAAATTTTACTTTCACCTCATGAAGTATGTGACTTAGATTTCTCTTCATCCCCTCTTTCTCACAGCTGGATTAACTTTCAGATAAAGCTAAATCAACCCTTGGCCCAAGGACAAGATTTAGGGCAAGCAAAGTCATCCAGAATAACGCAGTGAAAAATGAAAGCCCTGAGGGCCTGTATTTCCATTATGAGCCTCTGCCTAACCGTGAGCAAGTTAGTGTCTCTGTAGAGGAGCCATGGGACAAAGACCTGATGTGGGGCAGAGAAGAAAAGGAGCTTCCCATTGAGAAGCCACCAAGTTCCACATCCTAAGAGCAAAGCTTGTTCTCTTGGCTTCCTGCTCCTCACCTGGAGCCCCAGGCCCCAGTACCTACATATATCAGTGTCCTTTGAGTGTCAGCCTCCAGAGAAGGCTTTGTGAGGGAGGATAAGACAAGGCTGGCTCCTTCCCCTGTGGCAGCAGTGCCCTAGCTCAGGCAATAACTATCCCACTGCTGCATACCAGTGGAAGGAGAGGAGTGTGCTGCTGCACTGCTGAAAGCAGGGGAGAATGGAGGGCAGGAGGAGGTGGAGAAGACTGAAAGGCTGGTTCTTATGTGTAGGGAAAAGCCAGCTCTCTGCCATTAATCAGGCTTTGTGATCCTTGTGGTCCCTGCCCTTCCTCCTGGAAGGCATGTTCCCTCAGGGGCACCATGGTGCTGAGACTTGCTCATCCTGTGACATGTTGCTTCATGTCCTGTAACCCCATGTGTTTCATATAACCTCAGCGTTTCTGTTGTGGCCCTGACACACTCTACTCTGACTTCCTTATACCATATGGGTGCATACACAGTCAGTTGGGAATTTTCCTTTTAGGATTTGCAATACTTGATGGTTTGGAGATGCTGTGACTCCAGGACTGTCTCTGACCCTGTGAAACTTGAAGGAGGACCCATGAGGAAGCTGCTGGTCTGGCTTTATTCCGCTGTGCCTTGGGACCTCCAGCCCTTATATGCCATTTAACTAGAGGAGCAGCATGGCACATTTAGAGTGCCTTATGTGTGAAATAGCTTACGTTTTCTTTGCAATTACAGAATTGCTTCAGTTTCTGTAGACAGAGTGAGCAAAACAAAAAGCCAGGAGATAAACTTCAGGGGATGGGAGGAAGTTGCTCCAAGTTGAAACCAACACATGTATTTTTAAATATGTCTCTTTTACTCTTTTTGCAGTTAAATTTATTCTTCAGGATTATAAAAATTGACAGTAATTATTCAGAAACAATCTGAATTTTCCATTAGGTTTTTGCAGGAATATATGCACCAACTTTTATAGAGTCGGCACTTTAAAATTATTCCTTTTGCAAACATAGTGTCTTTGTGTTACTTGTTGTTTAATTTCATGTTAAATGTCTCATATTTTAACTGGAGCTTTTACTGTTCGTTCCCAGAACCTTTCATAATTGAGCCACAGATTTAGGTCTTTAACCAAAATGAAAACAAATTAGGGGTTACTACCTGCAGAGTTTGAGGGAAGGGCTGTTGATGTGGTTAAGGGAGTCTGGGTATGAAGAAATGTGGAGGAGAATGGAGTGTAAGAGGAGATGGGAGAGACAGAACTATTTCTCATTCATAGGGAAAAATGGTCCTCTACTGCTAGTCATGGTAGTAAAACATAGCCCTGAGCTATCAAGGTCCCTGAAATGGAAGCGTAATTTGCTCAGTAACCTCTTCCAGCCAATTTCCCACTTTATTTTTTTCCATCTTTCGCTTTATTTAGTACACCCTCAGCTCTGTGGGACATTGGATCAGTCTGTTGTGCACTGAAGACAAACAGCTGTAGGACTTAGGAGTGTGAATGCCTCTTGAGTGTTGGTCACTTGGAATTTTTATGGCTGCTTATGTATTTTTATGCCGCCTATGTATTTGAACAACTTCTATTTTAAATTAGCATCAATTTAGGTAATGCAAAAGCGACTTACTCATTCTGTCCCCATAAAATATAAATGTGTGACAATTAGACAGAACCAGAATTAAGAATTTTTCTAAAACAAAATGTAATTTGCAACAATTTTATCATGGAAAAAGTAACTCAATTGCATCAGTTTCAGTTGTATTCCTAGTCTTTGCTTTTCATTATTTCATTATTTTATTATTTCATTGTTTATTCCAGTTACCCCAGATACCAAGTAACACATGCACTGGAGAAACTACGTGAAACTCAGTTCTGATCTGAATCTATTAAGAGAAACAATTTTTGTATTAATTTAATGGGATTTTTTTAAAGAATGTACTTGGACTCAATTCATTGCATGCTTTTAAATTATATCTGCCTTCTAATTAGTGTTAAGATGCAAAATTTAAACGTAGTGGGTTTTTTTAATTGGAATATCAAGACATAGAGAGTGTTTTAATGGAATGTTCCTTAACTGACCATGCACCTGATTGAATTTCCTTAAAAATATGTTTAATTCTGCTTATTTATCAATTCCTTTTCTGCAGTAGGGAGGAACTTGTGCTTTCTGTGGTTAGAAAATTGACTGAAACTGCTCTGTCCTGGTTGTGAAGGCAATATGGCAATAAATGCTTGATTATGTGGAGGGGAAAGAAAATATCCTCTAAATAGATTAGCTGTATTTTTTTAAAAATAGTAAAGTCATACTGAGTGGTAAAGCACTGCTAACTGTCTTGCTTGTTTCCTTTTCAAGAACTGTCAGTATAATTCTGCTGGGGAGAAATGTGAGCACTGTAAAGATGGTTATTTTGGAGATGCCACTCAGGGTTCCTGCCGGATGTGTCCTTGCCCCTATACAAACAGGTACAGTAAAAGCTTGTAAGAAGTCAAGGAGGGGAGGGGAAAAAAAACATGAGAGAAAAACCCCAAACCATAAGCCCAAACTCTGCTGCCATAGGCAGATAATAATCTTCTGTGTTCTCATATTGCTCAACATAGTGTGGCATCAGACCCATTTGAGACACATTACACCAGCAGTAACTTGGTAGTCTGTCTCACAGCTTTGCCTTTTCTCATGAGCTGAGCATTCTAATTCTCACTCAGACCCTGAACTTTAACTTTATGAGTACATCCTCAGCTCAGTGGGACATTGGATGGGCTTCAGAGGCATGCTGCTCACAGCCTTGGGGAGCCCCAGGCAGTTGTAGTGGGCTTACATACAAAACCACGAGTAACTCCTTCATAATGGCAAATGTAGGATGGAAGCCCTTTCCCTTACTGGACATATCCAGGATCTTTCTTGTTTACTGAAATGCAAGATGTTTAACAGTATTACTCTGGCTAGGAGATAAGTAACAACAGTGAAACAAGCCTTTTATATGAATTCAGAAAAATTAGTAAGATGCAAAAATAATATAAAAACATTCAAGCTCTTAAGCATGTATTTAGAACTCTGAAAGAGTGTGGTTGCTCTTCACGTGGACGCTCTGTTGGAAGTGTAAACATGCAAAGCTGAAAAAAATGAAACTTCCTTGGATCTAATGAGGTTGCCAGGTTTTTAAAATTGGGCAATAAATTGCATTTTAAACGCACAGTATGTTTAGGCACATTGTCATCGTTGGTCAGTTTTGAAATGTGTTAAATAAAATCAATTTTTTTCTAAATTAAGCTATAAATTGCTAAAGGCACCACATAATATTTGCCAGGTGCATTAGCAAACACCAACTAAGCTTAAGTAAGAGATTTACACTATCAGACAATAGACAGGTTTTTCATTTATCAGAGAACTCTCTGATAGATCTAGTTTTGACAGCCTCTTCTGCAGGTTCTTGCCTGAAGCTGACTGAACATGTTTTAAGAGTGCTGAAATACCTATTTCAGAGAGACCATAAACCTATGCAGTTTCATAGCTGCACATTAGGGTAGTGAATCTCATTCCTGACATAGGAAATGCACCCCACCTGGCATTATTGGAGTTGCAGTCTTCCATCTAGTAAAATAATATGCAATGCTTAGTGCAGACATTTGTCTTTGATACACAGACTTGCTTTATCCAACTGTTCATAGATTAAAAAATGAAAATAGCAAACATGGCCTGCCCCACTTCATCTCCTGCCTTCTCCTTCCTGAACATTGGACAAAATAATGGTTTCTCTCCAAGTGAAATTTGAATCCAGATAATTCTGCTAGAAAGAGCAGAGAAAAATATTTATTATGTTAACCGGATATTCCCTAGAGATTCCAAACATGCTGCACAACTTTACTCAGCCTCGGTTAAAAATACCCTAAACAATATTAGCTATGTAAAAATATCCACTAATGTTGTCATCCATTAAAAAGGAAGAAAAGAAAAGCAAAGCTATACAAACAGGAGGAAATGTTGTCTAGCACAGGCTATTGATTCTTGCCTACTAAGATAAAATAGCTACCCAGACTTGTTTTATTTTATGACATCACTACTAAGGTTTATTTTAGGCATTCCTTTGGGTAGTGCACTATTAATAGTCAGTCCACAGGGTCAGGAAAGGGTTATTTTTTAGTCTAAGGGAATAATATACACAAAAAATATGAAACTTCAAAGAATTAGTCACGGTAGATTATCTAGAGGCAATTAAATTAGCTGAGAAGTACTTTGGTGGTATAAATAATTTTTTAATCTGAAAGTCATTAAACTGGACCTCAAGAGTGTAAAACCTATTTGATGATGTGCTAACGATAATATTTTCTTCTTCTCAAAGATTTGCAACTGGTTGTGTGGCAAATGGTGAAGAAATTCAGTGTCTCTGCAAAGAAGGTTACACCGGAGTTCGTTGTGAACGGTAGGTGACTTGTTTCTCAAAACTAACGTTTTTGAGAGGCACCATAAAAAGAAGTATGTCTGTATTGGGTAATACATACAGACATATGGTAATATTGGGTAATATATGTCTGTATTGGGTAATATATATGGACATAGTATGCACATGCTTAAGGAGTAGCTGCTTACATGCAGAGCTGCTAAAAAGTGGTGTTCTAGTGTAATTCCAGCAATAAACCCAATGCTTCCTTGAAGAAATGTAAGCAATTCTCCACAGACTAGTGACTACACAATTTTTACCAAAAAGAGAAGTGTCAGCCTCTTTGCTTAAGTGCCCTATGCCTTGCCTTATCCTGCACTCTGGTAATAGTAACTTCCACTTCCTTCATCCCTTTTCAGGTTAAAAACATCGTCCTGTTTCCTCCAATGTACATGATGGTGTTTCAATGGTCTTAATTATCCCACAGCAACCATGTAACATTTAGCACCATACCCTTGATCTAAAATCATTCTAATGTGATCCACAGCTGGAGCTTACACACACCAGGCTGAAGCCATCTCTTTTGCTGGAACATTGCAGCAGTTTGGCAAAGCCAAGGAGGAACAACATGGCAGTTTGAGGCAGGCAGATGAACCAATTTCACTGAGTTTCAAATCCATGGAGAACTTAAGTGTAATGGAATGGTGTTGTGTGGTTTGGAAACTTGAGGCCAATAAGTCATGATGTCTCATCTGTAGACAGGACCTCAGTAGGACACTGTCTTGTGCTTCAAGACTGTTATCTTAGACAGCTAATCTGCAGGTTATAGAGACTTTCTCTTCTAGATATAGCTGTACGTCAGCTACTCATCATGGCCCTTTGATCCCACATTACCAATCTTATAGGTCTTAAAACAGAGTGACTTCTAGGAGTATTAGCTAGCCAGTCTGGACAATATATTTTACCTGTGAAATATTTAGAGATCATGCACACAGACTGCTTTGCTGACAGGTGGCAAGAGGAGGTATCACCCAGCCAGAAGGTTGATGATTTCATTCAGTGCCATTACTGTTTGAAATCTCAGCTGTGCTTGCATTGTGATCTTCCTTATTACATGTTTTCTGGTGGGATCACAGACCAGAGTGGTATGGTTTGCTGGGTTAAGCCTTGTCAAATTCCTTGTGTATCTGTGTGCACTGTATTTTTTCAGATTAAGTGAATTATTCCTATAAGAGCATTGTGGGAGTGCTGTTATTTTTAGAAAAAAATTCTGCAGCACTTACGAAGATATTTTTAGCATAGTACAGAGGATACTGTAAACCAAAAATATATCCTTTCTGTTTAAGTCAAGACATGAAATTAAAAGTTCTTGAAAGTTTCTTCAGGACAATAACTGGGATTTTTTCTCAAGGGAAAGTATGTTTCACAAAAGTAACTTCAGATATTTAATCCAAATTACTTGTATCTCTTTATCTAGCTGTGCTCCAGGATATTTTGGAAATCCACAAAAATATGGAGGCTACTGTCAGAAATGTAACTGTAATGATAATGGGCAGCTGGCTAGCTGTGACCACCTGACCGGAGGTACGTGAGGGCCTGTAAACATGGGAGAGAGTGTTGTTTTCTTTTTAGGAAGCAAAGAAGGAAGGTACTTGGATAAGCTGAACTGAAGGAAAGATCTAGACTTGAAAGAAATGTAGATAATATTTTACAAAATGTAAGATTTCCTACAACATAACAACATAGTAATAGATGGGCTGTCCTGAGTCATCAAGTTTACCCTTGTAAGCCATTTTATCCTGTATTTCCCTTCATAAATAGTACCAATTTTTTTTTGTTTCATGGCTATGTTCTTAAATGCATCATAGTTCCTCTGCTGACATGGTTAAATTATATCATGCCAGTCTGTGTTGATGGACTTATGAAACTGAGCATTCTCAATGTGCCTTGTTAAAATGTATTTGGCACAGATTAGTGATGTCTTTGGAGTCTGCGTCAGGCACTGCCTTCTTAGGTATTCAAGCTAACTGCATTTACAGTGGAAGCTAGAAACTGACCTCAGGAGGCTGTTTTATAAATCCAGCTATACACTGCTCTGCTAGCTAAGACATCTGTGATTTTCCCATAATCAGTCACACAGGTACTTCACTACTAGTAAGCTCTTATATAATACCATGGGCATATGTTTGCTTTATCTATTATAACTTTGAAGTAGAGGGCCTGATCATCCCTACATTCCTCAGACTGTGTTTACCTCAATTCACCTCAGTCCCGTGGGATACTCCTTTCTATTCAGAAACACATAAGCCGCTGCTCCTGAAATGACCTTAACTTTTCTTTCCCTGTAGACAGATTTTCCTCCTCATATGTTAGTGAAGTTTCCAACTATTAACTCCAAATATTTCTCTTTCAAATACGCTCTTCATTGCTCTGCACTGCTGTTCACACTGCAGTCTAGTAACTGCAAGGATCACATTATCTTTCTTTGGCCACAGAAATTAGAAAACCAGCAGGTGATGTGAACTGCTGTTGGCAACTGGTGCAATTTTTCAATAGCTTGTTCTCATTTCGCATTTCATCATGGAGGTAATACATCTCTATTATATTTATACCTTGTATGGAACAGATCCAACCAGTGTTTGATGTTTTATCATTCCTTTCTTTTTGAAGCAAGAGTTTGCTGGCACAAACTAATCCGTAGGGCAAAATTCAATGTGCCAGTTTGTTTTCCTCCAACTATACATTCTGATCAGCCATCTCTTTCTCTGCATTAGGAATAAAACCCTCTGTGATCATCGGCACAGCATGTTCTAGAAGGTTTCTTTTGCGTGATGTTCGGTGCTTGGCCAACACTTCACCATTTCTTGGCTGATGCTGTTTGTGCACAAGCTGTAATAATAGTTTTATTTAATTGGTACTTCACAGCGACAGCTGAAATGTGTCTGGTGTTAGCTGAATTACACAACAACAGAATTGCATGGGTATTTGAATCTCAAAATAATTTCCTTCATTCTCTCACAAATATATTCTTTGTGACTTGTCTGCTTTTGGCAGCAACGATCACTACCAATCCCATTTAACTTCCTGATGATTTAATGTGCAAGTGCCAAAGGAAATGGCACATCTAGGCAGTGTGTTCCAGGCTGTTTCATGCTGCTGTTAAAGTTCAGGTCCAATTTTATCACTGTACCCTCTCACAGTTGCAAGCTGTTGTTGACTGTTGACAGCAGCAGCCTATATCAGGTGCATCCTTTTCCTGCAGAGTAAAAGACATAGAATGATTAGGGTTGGAAAAGACCTCCAAGAGCATCAAGTTTAAGCTTTGATCAACATGCACAGCTGTTTTCATTTTCAAGAGGAGATGATATTTTGGCAGTAAGACCAAGCCTGTAAAAGGGACTTGGGCATCAAGACGGGGAAGATTCCCGTTATCTATGTAATATGATTTGTAGGAGCCAGTTCCTCTCCTTCCTCCTAGGAGTTAGGATCCCAGGATGTTACAATTCCACGTGCACTTGGGGATTGTTAAGCTTCTTGTAACAGGGTTCATAAAGCAAATGAACAAAACGAAAGAGCACTGTGGAGATGCAGTTACTTGTGATGGCTTGTTGAAAAGTCTGGGGGCAATGTTTGTTACATACCACCTCTATCTGTGGTCCAAGCTCCATGCCTTGGTTTATATAAAATGCCTCCTTCCGTGCATACACTGTGGATTTCTCTCAAGGTTAATTAATACCTAAATCTTGCAATATGTGATAGGTATGAAGGAAATCCATAAATATTTCTTAGTTCCTTGTGGGTAAGACATTCTTTGGGGAATCAGAATCTGTGGTTTGAACATGGATACTAAGGTAGATAAAGGGGTTTGAACTTACGTCCAGGGTAAAATGCTTTAACAGTATAGTCATAGAATAATAAAATATCCTGAGTTAGAAGGAACCCACAGAGATCATTGATGTCCAGCTCCTGGACCTGCAGAGGACAGCCCCATGTGCCTGAGAGCAAATACATACTGATGTCCAAAAGCTTCTTGAACTCTGTCTTGGCTCCAATGCCCCTGGTGTTATTCTAGGCAAATTCTAGGAATACATTCGGCACACTCAATATGAGAGGGCCTTCTGCTGCTACCCAAGTGGCATATATTAGGGGATTACACTAAGTTTCCTTTGAGGGATGGAAAAGGCATTGCTTACAGCAAGGCATAAGTGGGAGCGAAATATTTTGGCATTTTCAAACCTTCTGGGCATTTCAGATCATTGACAGTGAGTGTAGATTTATGGAAGGGAAGCACTGTGTTTTAATGGCTGCCAACCATGAAAAGTGAGGGCAAAAATGAAATAGTATTTCCATAAGAAAACTTTGGTTACTAATGACAATCTTGTCATTTCAGAATGTTTCAATAAAGAACCAAAAGATGTGGATCCCAATGAAGATTGTGACTGTAAGTAATAAAATAGAACTTCAGTTGGATTACTTTCAGCTGGTTTCAGATGCATATAGCCCTTTTAAGGGCTACAGAGTTTAAAAAGGACTGGAGGTATCCTGTAATAAACATTTTAAAAGCAAACATTCAACCAAACACTTGGAAAAATGATTAAAGAGGCAGTCAGCTATTCAGATGTAAATTCAGATCTCCTTCTTATTTCTGGCTTTGGTCACTTTCCTTTATACTGCGGGCTTTGTCGTTGCCTTTGTTCTTCAGGCATTACCAGATGACAACCTTCAAAGCATTTCCATTGCATCTCACTTATTAATGTGCTCAGTGAAATGTTCTCTGTGTCAAATATCAATGATATATATTGATTTCCATTGCTCGTGCTCCCTCCAGCTTGCGATAGCTGTGTGATTACGCTGCTGAAGGATTTGAGCACAATAGGTGACGAGCTTCAGCTCATTAAGTCTCAGCTGCAAAATGTCGATGCAAGTACCCACACGCTGGAGCAGATGAGGCATCTGGAAACACGCATCAAGGACTTAAAGGTAGGCACACAGAAACAGAAAAGGGGATTTCAGATTAAGCGGATAAGAAATGAACCCAGAAGCTTAGGTTTTGTCAGTTTGCAAGGGGACGTACATCAGCATTTGATTTCAAATACCAGATGCTGGCAGCACTGGGCTTCACTTGTTGGAAGATATCTGTGGTTTCTATGTCATGCTCTGAAATAGAATTTGTATCTCTGCTTTTTCTTAGGCCTGCTCCCCTTGAAAGTTATATTTCTGAGGTTTCCCTCTGGCTCTGTCTTTTTCAAGCACTTCATATCTCTGCATTACTGAAAAAAAACAATATTCCAGTTGCCATTACTGAAATTAATTTTGAAAATGTTTTTTAGTTGGAATAGCTGATGCTGTACTCACAAATAATAAAAAACAGGTTTTGGGAAGCAATTGGTGAGTTTTCGTGTCAGTAACGCTGCTTTTATTTACATTGGATAAAGGTCTAAGCACATGAATGTTTTGCTTTTTGACTCCTGTGTATGGGTGATTTATTGGCTTATTTTTTCCTTTCTTTTCAGGTCTTATTGAACAACTACCGTTCTGTTGTTCATAATCAAGGTTCAAAGGTAGATGAGTTGGAGACAGAATTCACTAAACTAAATAGTGATGTAAATGCTCTTCAGGAAAAGGTGACTTACCAAATCAATTTAAAAATACACATCTCCTGAGTATATATTGGCATGCTGTATCCAGATATTTTTAATCTATTATTTTTTTTCCTTGCTAGGCTGAAATGAACTACAAAGCAGCTGAGAGATTATTTAATAATTTTGGCCAAACTCATCAGAAAGGAAAGGATTTGGTTTCACGAATACAAATAGTTGTCAACAATATACAAGGTAAAAATTAGTTTCTAACTCCATAACATGATTTTGTTTTATGAAATCTTTTCAATTTATTTACAATATTCTTAATTAAACAGGAGAGGTTTTGTTAGAAAACAACTTCAGAAGTCAGAATTTAGTCATAGCTCTGGAATTCACTCTTCCTATTAGAAATCTAATATATAATGTTAGTTTAGGAGCCTGCCTTCCCTATGGAGTGAATAGAGACAGAGAAACTTCACCACAGGGACATTTAGAACAACAAATTGACTATACTGACTTAAGTCTAACTTTATTCTAGATTGCCATCATAGGCTCTTTAAAGTTAGAAGCTTAAAATTATTGCTGTGAAATTGGTCATTTGGGACAAATTTCAAGCTCAATGCCATCTTACTAGCTCTGGTTGTGTGACATGGGATACTTTTCATCTTAATAGAATTAATGCAAAATGGATCAGCTTCATTAAGGAATTCAGGAATAGGCCTGTCTATTTCAGAAAAGAAATTGGCACTGTCATTTGTGTCTTTTGAATAGGCTTGAGCTCATTCTTTCTTTGACTTTTACAATGCTTTTTTCAGTGCTCCTGGAACAAATAGCTGGTACAAATGCAGAAGGTAACAGCTTGCCCTTGGGAGATGCCTCTGAAGAACTGGCAGAAGCTCAACGCATGATGAGGGAGATGCGAAACCGTAACTTTGGCCAACTTCAAGCCGAGGCAGAGAAGGAGCGAACAGAGGCTCAGCGGTGTAAGTGCTTGTTCTCTCAGCTTCTTACTCTCCAGAAAGATCAGTCTTAAAACTGGAGCATTATTGATTGTTTGGGATGGAGTGCAGGGAGAGGCCTTTTGGAGTGAACCCCTGGGATCTGTAGCGGTTGTTCGTCAACAGGAAAGTTGTAGTGGTAGTTTTGGAGGGGATTTAAAGGCATTTTTAGTTTGTTTTGGAAGAAACTGAGTTGAGTTGGGGAAGAAACCCAGTAGATACTTGTTTTGTAATTAGATCGATCTCAGTGAAATAAAGATGTAGCCATTATAATACACCTATGCAGCACTTCCGTGTATTGTAATACGTAGGCTGCGGTATGTACAGCTATTTTAGAGAAATTACGGGTTTAATTTAACAACAGATTTTCAGAAGCTGCTAGAGTAGTTTGAGGGCCAGATCATACAAGGATTAGGAAAGTTAGAAGTTCTAGTTGCACTAGTTGTACTCCCTTTTGTGTTCTCTACACGTTTGACTGGGACATTCAGAAACTTCATTCCAGACATGAAAGACAGCAAGAACAACAATGTCACAGGCATATCTCCTAACCAGGGGCATAGCTGAGGAATGTAAGAGATTAAGAGTCATAGTTTATTTCCCCCAACTTTGATACCTATCTCTGAGAAATTCTACTGTATCCTATTTTGTAGGCAGTGAAATAACACTCTTAGGAGATTAATTTGATCTCTTTTGTGTTCCTACTCTCTTTCAGATTACATGGGCCCATATCTCTCCATTGATTAAAGGGGAGACATTGATGACTACTGCAGTTGTAGATGTCTACATTGCAGTTGAAACTGTTGATGAAATTGTGTTAGTTCCGTATTAAAAAAAAAGAAAATTATTTAGTATTTGCAGCCTCACCCTTAGGTAATTTAGAAAATGTTTATTTGTGCTTTGTGTCTGCAGCAGCAAACTAGTGAGCAGATTTGATCCAGGGAGATGCTGAATACTGTCTCTGCTGTAGTAACACTGAGATTAGCACTGCAAAGGATGCTCAGTACACACAAGCACAGCTTTCTAATCCTAAATGTCAAACCCTTTTGAATGAACTTTGTTCTGCTTCTCTTCTTCTCTGAAAAAAAACTTTTCTTTTTGGTCCCAATACTGCAGTACTGACACGTATTAAGAATGAACTACAAAAGTACCACCAAGAAAATCATGGGCTTATTAAAGCTGTGAGGGATTCACTGAATGAATATGAATCCAAAATCGCTGACCTTCGTGAAGCTCTGAATGATGCAACAGGGCAAATCAAGCAGGCTGAAAACTTAAACAGAGACAATGGAGTTCTGTTGGAAGACATTAAGGTAATGTTGGGCTTCTGGAGAAGAAAGTTAGAACTCGGGAGATAAGAAGCTTTTGATTGCTGCTTTTGCCAAGCAGCACTAATTCTGTAGGCTTTCTCCAGGGTCTCTTTCCATCATTTGATGTGTGTATGGATAGGTGTAAACATAGTCTCTAGTCCCACTTGTGGCCTCTTTGTGGGACCAAGACAGCGTGACCAAGACAACTCTGATAAGAGCAGGGAAGAAGAGTCTCTTCCTAGCACTTCAGCTGCCACTAGTGTTTTTGTTTCCTATTCTAGATCAAATTCATGATGCTGATGTACTTTTTTAGTAAGTGCTTTAAAGTATTTGGCTTTAGCAACCGTGAAAGATGGGAGCAGATATGTGTGCAATACTGTTAAATTATTTGGGATTAATGTTCTGTAGAACTGCTTCTGAGGTCTCATCAGAAATGTGACAAGAAACACCTGTCCTTCCTGAGCAATGTTTGATTTTTAGAGCTGGTAAAATAGTACGAGAAATGCGTGCTGCAGCACCCATTCTTTTAATTGTGATTTTGCTGAAATATATCACTGTTTTAGCACACTCATGTCCATACAGTTTTCTGACACTGCTTGAACAAAAGAATTCCTTCATTCAACTGTCCATTTCAATATTTAATTGAACCTTTGTGTTCATGGACTAGATATTGTGCGTGTTCCATAAGTGTGCACAGTTGTGTTAAAAGATGGACGAGTAGGTACAGGTCTTACATCTCCTGATACACTTCTGTGGTAGAGAGATTTGACACGTTACAGTGATAGAAGCCGAGCTGAAGAGAGTTATGTGTCCTTACCTGCAACACCACTTGTCTGGCTGTGTTTGTGGTGTGCCATTATCCTAGAGCTACACTGTGGGTTGTCACAGGGCTGCCCGAGACTGAGTGGCTTCAATCCCCTCAAAGCTTTCAAGATAAGGCGGGGAGATTTCACACCTCCTTTTTGGTAAGATCCCCAGATGAAGGGATAGTGTAATCATTTTATTCATGCTTTTCAAAGAACGTAGAAGATCAAGGTAGTCACCAGGGAGCTGTTTTTAAAGTTTCCAGGTTTGAAGTTTGCAGGTTTGAGATATCAGACACTTAGATGGTCTGTCTCGACAGTTTATCTCAGCTGACCCATACTCCTTTTACTTTGACTATTAGTAACTAAACTACTGCAGTCTGCTGTCCAGCTTTATGCTGTGCTAGTGCAGACTCCTGAGTTTTCCCTTCTAATAGGATAGCATTATTTCCTAAACATTAGAGGCATTTGATTAACACAGCAACAGTACCTTCAGTAAATCCTACTGCCAGCTAGATTGAGTAGGTATGGTTTTTCCTGCCCCTTATTTTTAACTCAATCACATGTTGTTCAACTTTTCTTTTTTCCTCAGAAACGGATTGAGGAGACAAAGGTACAACAGAATGGTATCTTGAGTGTTCTGAGCTCTGCCCGATCTTCCCTGACCCAAGCTAACAGTGTACTTGGATTATTGCAAAAGAGTAAAGAGGTATAATTTACCTTCTTAACACAAGGTTGAAAACCCCAATATGCTGCTGTCACTGTAATGGGTAGCATAGCTGGGAGACAGGGCTCGTTTGAGCCTCACAACAAAGGATCTCACGGCCCATCCTGGATGCAAAAGGAGTCTGCCTGCACAGGTGTCTGTAAGGGAAGCTCTTTGAGGGTTGTGATCTGTCTGAGGAAGATACTGAACTGCAGATGTCAGAATCTGGGAGAAGGTCTGTGAGAAATACCATAAGCAGTTGTGATATTCTTGTATTTCTTTCTGGGCAATTGTTTTCAGCCACAGCCAGAGACATAGTGGGCTAGAAGGGTCTTTGCTCTGACTCAGTTTTTATGTAATGGGTCTGGAAGCATAATGTAATGACTAGCAGTTGTTTCCAATAACCTGCAGAGTAAGCTGGAACATAATGTTTTTCCCCTTGCTCTCCTCAGATGCAAAGTATATGTCACACTAAAGTAGACAAGTACAAAATCAAGCATGTACGAATAAAATAAAATAAAATTTTATCTTTATAAATCCATAGGAATATGAAAGCCTGGCTGCTCAGCTGGATGGAGCAAGGAAGGATATGAATGAAAAACTGACAAATATCTCATCAGCAAGCAAAGAACCATTGGTAGTGAGGGCCGAGGAACATGCCAAATCTTTGCAAGACTTGGCAAAACAACTAGAAGAGTATGTTGCCATTCCTATAATTGAGTAATTTTTGTACAGAGCATCCATGGTTGTAGTGGTCTGTCTGTAACTTCACTTGCTTTAATAACTGTTTGCAAAGTTAGAGAGAAATTAAGTTGATCTTTTTCTGCTTCTTCATAATGTGTGGAAGTTTTCTTTTTTCTCCACAAAACAGCTCTTCCTGTATTTTCACTGATTTTTTTCTCCCAGAGGTGCAAACTCCCATAATACTCTTTTATACTACTGCACTTACACTTCATTAACATCTTACTAACAAGAGAAAGTCCTCATGTACAGAGTAGGAAGATGTTTAGCATATTTTTTTGTAGAGTTATTTCCAGTACTCGTACTCAGGGATGCTTTTATGATATCAGTGAATTGAGGCAAATAATTGGAAGAAATGCTATCTTGGCAGTCTTCAGACACACCTGCCTAGCATTACTAAGGAAAAGACTTCCTATAGTTTTCTCATCCTTCCAAGGAGTCTTCTAGAAAGGCAAAAATATTATAAACTTGATAGGAATCAAGTGTTTCTCCATTTTTTGTACTTTGGGTTGGAATTATGGGAGTTTTGGAGGCCTTCTGTGGTACATCAGAACAAAATGAAAAAAAAAAAAAATGAAATCCTGATTTATTTTTCCCCGTGCAAGTTATTTGCATTTGTCATTACACCAATTAGAAACCTCAAAAAGTTAAATTCCAAAATACCTAACTCAGCTGGAAAATTCTTAGTTAAAACCCCCCACATTTTCATTAGTTTTTTTTGTTAGTTTTCAGTGTTATTTTTTTCAGTTAAGACGACACTGTTCTCACAGATACAAGGCAGCTAATATTGGACAATTGTACAGTTCACGGGGAGTGGGTAGAAGAGATTTTGTCTATGGTTTCTGATTCCAGAGCTGCTGTGCTGGTTTTTGGGGAAAACATGAAAGGTCTTGTAGTTGCTCCATCTTTGTGCTTCATTAGGATGATGAAGCAGCCAGAGATGATCTGGAATCTACAATTCTATGAATTCCTCTTAACTGAAGTGTATTTGGAGGGCTATGATCGAGGTGCTGTATTGGCCAAGTGCTTTGGTAAATTTTCTCCATCTTAATCATTTAAAGGCTGCTTTGGAGGCCCACAGTTGTGCTTTTCCATGTGCCAGAATTCATCCTGTCTTCTGAAGAATCTTTGTGTGTTGTTCTGCTTCCAAGTTTGCTATTTTTGCAGAATGAAGTTACAGATCTAACAGAAAAACATTTTCTGTATTTTCATTACTTAGAAAAGACTGAGTTCAGATCTGTTCAGAATACTTCTCAAAGTCCACAGCCTTTGCAGAAGGCTGCATTTTTTACCCTTTTTCCCACAGAATAAAGAATAGTGCCAGGAAGGATGAGTTGGTAGGCTGTGCTGTGGAAGCTTCTACTGCTTATGACAACATTATTAATGCCATCAAGGCAGCAGAGGAAGCAGCCAACCAAGCTGGGAAAGCAGCTGACTCAGCTTTATTGGTAAGTACCTGTAAGTGGCCAAATTGTGGTAAACTTGTTACAACTAGATTTTTGTTTTCTTTAACTGTCAGAGAGGCACCGAAATCAAAGACCTGTGTATCTTGTCATGCTTTATTTGTCTGTGACCATCACATGAGTTGCTATTCTGCATGTTCAGGAATTAGCCTTGACTCACCACTAAACAGGCCCTTCTCGCTGCCTTTCTGGTGAGACTGTTCATATGAATACTGACTGTTGCTTTCAGTGCAAAATAAGGAGATCTTATAAGGCAAGCCTGGTAATCACTGAAGGTGATTTCAGGTATTCTCTTTTACTTTGCACTACTAATGCCCACAAGCTCTTCAGCAGAGGTTTAACATCTAACAGCTGTATGCTAGTAATTTCTTCCTGATGCCCCAAAATCTACCTGAAGTTTGTTAAAGGCCGAGGTTGTATTATCCCTAGAAAAATCTTGATAATTGTTTTTAAAGGTAGTGTTCTTCACATTAGATCTTTGCCCTTGTATAGTTTGGGCTTTTTTAATTGGATTGGGCTACCTCTTTTACTCTTTAACTTTTAATATGAAGCAATCTTACAGTACCATGCTTCTGTTATCAGACTGTGAAGAGAGAAGACCTATCAGGAAAAGCTGCAAGGTTAAAAACTGAGAGCAGTACACTCTTGAATCAAGCACAGGAGACTAAAAGGACATTGCAAGGTACTAAGAAAGAAAGTGTTAGTAATAATGTTGTCACAGCATGAGAAGTTTCCATAGAAGCATAAATTTTCAGAATTCAGCAAAGCTTTGCGTCACTTGTTTAACCAAAAATAAAACCTAGTTCTACTACAGTAGGACATCTTGTGATGGTTAATTCCAATGGTAAAAGGTGGGAAAGTAGATGTCTTGCTTCTGCTATGCTATATACCTTTGCAGTACTCTTGCCCAGCAAATCCTGTGTCTTGTTCTTTCTTTGCAGTGCACTCAATGCTCAGTGGCAACACAAGCTTTGTAAGAGTGCAGGCTGGTCCTGCAACATCACTTGTCCAACAGAAAGGTGGTAGTTTTGTTTAAAATTCACATGGGGCATTACTGTTTTGCAGCTCTTGGTCCAAACCTTGAAGACATAAAGCAAAGACTTGATGTTGCTGATGGAAAGAAGAATACCCTGCAGATTGATCTTGTCACTGTTCAAAATAATCTCAATGGGATAAACAGAGGTCAGTTACTTAGCGACCACTTCTGCTCTGCCTCTTTCATCTGTTCCTATAAGAACCTGCACATGCACTTCTCTGTGTTTCAGATGACATTGACAGCTTCATTACCAGTGCAAAGAACATGGTAAAAAGTGCTGAGGAGGTCACAACTAATGTATGGGATGAACTGCTCCCAATTCAAGCGGATGTGGAAAAAATTAAGAGTACCTATGGAAGCACACAGAGTGCTGGCTTCAGTAAAGCACTGATGGAGGCAAACAATTCAGGTATTGCAAGTGCTATGTGGGATCTGCCAAATCACTGTTAGGTGAACATGGTCAGTTTTGCAGTGGAAGGTTTAGACATTTAAAATTTGGGCATGCAGACTAAGCTAGTATTCTGAGCTTCCTTTATTGCCAGTAGAAAGGGATAGGCAGAGCAGAGAATGACTCAAGCCATCCTGTGGTGTGTGTTAAAAGTTGGTGCCATGACTGGTCTTTAAAGACTTGGAGGTCAGTGACTGGCAGGGTAACCCAGGGTTCAGTACTGGGTCTGATCCTGTTTAACATTTTCATTCATGATCTGGATGAGGAGGCAGAGTGTACTCTCAGCACGTTTGCTCATGACACAAAACTGGAAGGAGTGGCTGATACACCAGAGGGTCATGCTGCCATCCAGACAAACCTCAACAGGCTGTGGAAATAGACTGACAGGAACCTCATGAAATTTAACAAGGAGAAGTTCTGTGCCCGAGGAGAATTAAACCCCTGCAGCAGTATATGTTGAGCAGGTGGGCAAGCTGGAAAGAAGCTTTGTAGAAAAGGACCTGGGGGTCTTCGTGGGCACCAAGTTGAAGATGACCCAGCAATGTGCTCTTGGGGTAAAAGGTTTAAACACAGGAGGTTCCCTCTGAACATCATAAAACATTTGTTTTTCTGTGAGGGTGACTGAGCACTGGCACAGGTTGCCCAGAGAGGTTGTGTAGTCTCCATCCTTGGGAATATTCAAAAGCTGTCTAGACACGATTCTGGGCAACTGGCTCTAGGTGACCCTGCTTGAACACAGGGGTTGGACAAAATGACCTCCAGAGGTCCCTTCCAATCTCAGCCACCCTGTAATTATGTGATTTTCTACTATACTGGGTAGAGAAGGGATCTAGACAATTAGCTTAGGCTAGATGTCTGTTAGCTGAAATTAAGTGAAATGGATTACATAGAGCCTGTGCTGAATACAAAAAAAAGGGACAATCACAATCCCAAACAAGTTTGTTTTACATCTTTTCAGCAGATTTATCTGATAAAGTCAAGTGAGAGGAAAACATTTTAAATAAGATAAATACAAGCACTAGTCCTGGTTATTATTGCAGAGTTATAAGTCATCCTTGCAGATACAAGACTGGCTTATAAGTAATACTTAGAAAAATGATAGGTCTGTATTTCATTTTATTTGCCTTCTTCATCATAGAGTTGCAGTCTGCAGATACTTATAGGGTGAGGTTTTTTGTTTTGTTTTTTTGTAGTCACAGGAGGTGAAAAATTGTTTCTTGTTATAATGGAAATTCTCATAGTATTTTCTGCTGAAATAAACATGCCCAGATACTGTAAGGCTCACTACTAAATTGTGCTGACTAGCAACCTTGACACAAGAATATAAGACATGCCCTATTCAGTCAGGCCAGCAGTGTGCTTGCCCCAGTATTCACTCTCTGACAGTGGCAGCAGGAGATGCTACTCAGGAAATACATGTAAGCCTGACCCCTGTCTGCTGTCCTTTATCCTCATCCTCCCATAGCATCCACAGTCACTGAATAATAATGTTAGAGACCACATTGCTGTTCTACTTAATATTTTTTTCTGGACCTTTATCTAAGACATTTTTGAAAGTGCTGATTCTGACTGCTTCTGCAAATACCTTTGGCCACAAATTTCAGGAGTACAATAACCTCTGCATAAACTGCTAGTTTAGTGAGAACTTCCTAATATTGCAGGAGTAGTGAAAAGAGTTCTGTCATCACTCTGCCCACTGCATTTCTGGTAATTGTGTAGTGATACCACATTTTTGCATCTTGTTTTCCTCTTCCTGTTTGGCATCTATTATTTTTTTCTTTCACTGCAGTGAAAAATTTGACAAACCAACTTCCAGACCTTTTCAGCAAGATCAGGAGTATCAACCAACAGCTGATGCCAATAAGCAACATCTCTGAGAACATAAATCGCATAAGAGAGCTGATTCAGCAGGCAAGAGATGCTGCAAATAAGGTCTGTCGTGAGCATTGCAGTCATGCTAGACCTCAGTGTTTTGCACACATAACAGTACTTTTGTTCCTCTTTCTCTTTCTAAATAATTTTGTTGAAATGTATGTGAAAGACCAGACATAAATTTAATTCAACAGCACCACCCAGCATTTAAAGTAACTGATGATGGGAAGCATAATGCTTTGTACATAAGAAGGAGTGGATGCAGTATCATCCTGCTACACCTTTCTCTCATTAGGTTTTTTTCCAGGGCAACTCTGCAATATTTATTTGTACAACAGCCTCTTGCCTTCCAAGGTACATTGTTGTGGCTTTGACAGCAGAGATAGAGTTGGATCTGCAGCTTAGGGGCAGGGCTCTCCACCCATGTGTGGCCAGTTGAGCAAATTTGACAGTGCCAAAAAAGTTGGGCAGCTCTGTGCTCTCATTTCTCCAGCTGCTCCAAGATGTCAGAAGTTGGCTGCTAGCATCTTCTTACTAGACTGTTCTTTCTCCATTTAAGTAACTGCTGTAGGTGTTGAAGGGATAGTGTGGTCTCAGGGCCCTGAAAAGCATCCCTGAGATCATCACAAATAACCTACAGTTACAGTGAATAAGAGGAATCAGTGATCATGGTGCAAATAGCTGTAATAGGACATGTCTTTACAGTATCAGAGGTGCGTTATAATTCCCAACTGATAGTCAAGTCCAGCTGAGTGAAGCATCAGGATGTGTATGTAGACATCTAAATAATTCACAGGCTTGCTCTTTAGAGCTGCAGGGCACATCCTTCTGGTTAATTGATGTCTGAAATAAAAAAGTGCTGTGTTAAGTGAGTATTGATAATACAGATTACTGTATTATCCAGTCTGTTTCCTAATTATGTTGTTTGGTAGGATCAGAGTCCAAATCTCTAGTAATTGGTGGCTGAAACATGGCTAGGATGTGTAATAGGTTACTTTGCAATTAAATACAACAGTAAAGTAAGTAGAATTAGTAGAAAGAGATAATTATAATGTATTGAATTTTGTTTTTCTTAACAGGTTGCTATTCCTATGAGGTTCAATGGCAGCTCCGGTGTAGAGGTTCGACCTCCGAGCAACCTTGAAGATCTGAAAGGCTATACTTCACTTTCTTTATTTCTCCAAAGACCTCAGAAAAGATTAGACGCTCCTGAAAGGGCATCAAATAAGTTTGTACTGTACCTGGGTAGTAAAGATGTAGGTATATTTTGATATTTAATCTGATTTTTAGAACAGACATCATGTTTTGAGAAACGAATAGGAAGTGGTCTATTTTGACTGAAGTTTATAGCTCCTGTTGGCCTTTTTCTTTATAATTGCTGATATATGGCGGTAGAAGTGTTTTGTTGATTCCCTCACTGGCAAAGTAACTTTTGGGGCTGACTGCTTTGCCCTTTAATTCTTTGCTGTTTTGCTCCTTTGGAAATTACCTCTCCGTCATGGATACCATCACACAGTCTTGTCAGAACTGACACTTTCTGCAGCAGTCAGCACAAACTCAGCCCAACTCCTGCCTCACAGCTTTGTCTCTTTTCACAGTATAAGTCACTGTGAGTTTCTCTGTTGGTTAAGAAGAAGTGGTAATTTCAGTCTTAAAATTCAGCCCTTTGGCTCTTAATTTCTTTCACTTCTGAATATGCAGAATAATGCAGACCTGCTTGTGCATTCAGGCTTGTTCCATCACCATCAAACATTTTAAAAATTTCCTGCATGCAGTTCCCGAACGCATTTTTAAGTTTCAATATTTAACAGCAGCTGTATCTGTAGTGAATCTCACGCATACACAGAAAGCTGTTTAAAGGTAGTTGTTCTACACTGGATTTCACCTCTTTATCCCCTGAATAACTGGCCAGGATATCTGTTGACAGCATTTTAATTGTTACTTCTGAAATATGGTATGTGGAAGAAATATAGTATGAATTTCTTTGGAAAATGACTGCTCTCCGTCACCTCAGTAGGAAACACTGTCCTTCACTGAGACTTGTTCTGAACATCTTTTTTGTTTCACAGATGTTGAGTCTAGCTTTTAGTAAAGGTGTCATGTTTTCATGGCTTTATCTGGGAGATTTTACAAATGTGAAAATTATTTTAGCTACTATGATTACAAAAATAAAAAGCGACACATTAATTTGTAACTATATTCATTGAATCAGTGCAGCATATAGGATTACCATTTTTTCTTCCCAGAACTGATAAACTTAATTCTCATCATTAGGTGGGTGGATTTCTTATGACTCATGCACAGTATGATGATATCTCTGAGGAAGCACTGCTTCATTAACATTAATCATTTATTAATTATTATTTGCTTTGCTATTTTTAGGCCACCAAGGACTATATTGGTATGGCTGTGAAAGACGGTCACCTTACCTGTGTCTATAACCTGGGAGGTGATGATGGAGAAATAAGAGTGAAGTCATTGGTGACTCAAAGCGAAACTGAGGAAGCTGTTATGGATCAAATTAAGTTTGAAAGGTATAAGATCCACAGTGCACAACAACCTTCTCAAAAACCTGCTAAGAACGTGGTGGGGTTTTTTTTTTCAGTGTGATGTGATATTCTTCCTCTCTGTTTTGGTTTTAGGATTTACCAGTATGCAAAGCTGAATTACATCAGAGCAGCAACATCAATTTCTCCAGAGCAGGAAAGCCCTATGAGTGCAAGCACTGGAGGCAGTGACACTCTCCTAAACCTTGATCCCAGCACTGTTGTCTTTTATGTTGGAGGATACCCCGCAGATTTTAGGGTACAAAGAGTTTCTTAGTGTTTTAAAGAGATTTTCTGTTAATTATTCTGTTGTTCTTACAAGTAAAGATTGGAACTAGCAGTCTTTCAAAGCATGTGTAAAAGTTTATCCGTGTCATTAGGAATAGATGGGATGCAAGGAGATGCCACTTCCTACAGAAGCTGCCTGGCTTGTAGCATGCAAAACTCAAAGCAGGGACCATAATGATCTTTCACTTGCATGAAACCTGAGTAAAGCATGAAACCCGTCCAGCCCTGCTAAGTACTGTTCCCAATCCATCCATGTGACTCCACTGTTAATTGAGCTGCAGTATTCCTAGGGTGGTATCAGATGGCTTGGAGATTATATACAAGTATATAATATTTTTAATATATATTTAGAATGTCATATTCTGTGTCTTAATAATATTTGCAGTAAGTCTTAGCAGTTAGATGTCAATGTAAAATTTTATCAGCTGATGTTGATGGAATGTTTTTGATGACACTATTTTGCAGCCTCCACGTAATCTTGACTATCCTAATTATGAAGGCTGCATTGAATTAGACAGCCTAAACGAGCATATTATCAGCCTTTACAACTTCAAGAGGACATTTAATCTCAATACCACTGAAGTGCAACCCTGCAGAAGGTATGATCTAAACATAGAAGTGTTGCAGAGTTCTGTGATTTTATCATTATGAATTCTTGTCTTTTCTCATCCAGACGAATAACCACTGTAGCTAAACAGGTGATTTTTTTTCTAACTCTTGGTCATTATTACATTTCTTAGAGAAAATTCTTAGTGATGGCACAATTCACATTTATGGCAGTCGCAGTCTGTTTAAAGTTAGGTGTTATAAAATCCAGACACAATTTGTGGACTAATGGGTTCAGCTCCTTTATAAACTAAATATTACATTAAGTTCAAAAAAGTCACTAATGATTTCCTCTCTAAAGACTAGATGTGAGTCTGATAGAAGGCAGTGGAAGGTTTTCTCTCTGCTTGGGCTTGATCAGAATTTGGCCCTATACCAAATGCTTTAACTTAAGCTTTTTTAAAACTACAACAGCAGTAAGTCCATGTGGTAGTAGTTTTTGCTCTCATATATTCACACCTGTGACATTGAATTATTACAGGTATAAAGAAGAGACTGACCAAAGCTATTTTGAGGGCACTGGTTATGCCCGTGTCACAGCAAGAGAAGGAAATGCTGACCGAGTACGGTACGAGCAGACAATTCAGACTACTGCAGATGAAGGCATTGTGTTTTTTGCAGCACATGAGGTAATGTGTGGAATGTTTCTGTCTGTTTTGTGGTCAGAGAACATCTTTAAAAATCTTGCTTATTCAAGAACATGTTAGATTTAGTAGTAATTGTAAGGAAATGTCTTAAAAGTGTGATTTTTTTTCTATGCAAAAAATTAGTAGATTCTGCTGTATGTTTAATGTCATATGGTTTAGTTTTTGGTAGTTATGCAAGGAACAGGGAGTTGGACTTGATCATCCTTATGGGTCCCTTCCAACCTGAGATATTCTATGATTCCACAATGGCTACTGAATATTCACTTTGTCAAAGCTGAGAAAAAAAATCATTCCAAATAGCTCTTCCATTAGGCCATGCAGAGAATTCAGAACTGGGGGCAGGAAAGGAGGAATGTAATTGGAATCAAACCTATGTTGGAATACTGAAATCCTACAATACTGGAAGTGCATTCTTTCCAAATCTAGATGTGTGTAGAAACAGAGGAAGGAAAAATATTGAAAGTGACTTGGTGACTTACACCTGTAAAGGTGCTCAAAAAGGCAGTGATGCTACTTATCTGGTAATGTCGTAGGCATATGGCAATCACTGTGACATGTTCTGGATAATTTTCTATTTCAGTAGACATCTTGAAATGACTTGAAGTCCTTTAGAGATTTGGAGAATACCTGGAGCTGATACCAGATCTCTTTATAATAGTTTAAAGTAATTATGGTTGATTAGTGTAAGATGTAGTCTGCTTTGTGTTACCATTTCCCCAAAAAGCTTTCTTGAATAAACTAGATAGCTTCATTAAAATTATTCACGACAGTGAAATATATATGAAATTGTGGCAGTTTAATTGTGTTGGTGTTCTTTATTTTGCAGGATCAGTTCATCAGTGCACTAATTAAAAATGGTCATAGAGTTTTTAGATACAAAGTTGATTCTGAACCTCCAAAAGAAATAGAAACCAACGCAACTGTAAATGATGGAACATATAAACAAGTATGTAATTTTAAAGAATCGAGTGATCATTATTTGTAAAAATACAGATTAAGTGAAATTAAATATCCTGTTGTAATGTTTAGTTGTGGAGTTTTCTTTTTCTATGAGGAAATCTAGTCACTAGGGATTAGTTTGGACATGTGAAAATTAATCTTTCTCTTGTCATGCTTTACTGTGAATAAGTTCAATTTTAACAGTAAAACCACCAAAGAAAAAAACTTTGTCAGAGAAATGCTTTACATAGAAATGCTTACAATGTGTACATTGCAATTATTGACATTAGTTTAATACTTAGATTAGTGTTTTCACCACCTAAGGGTTTATTTCTTCTGGGTGGACTGATCTTTATAGGGATTACTCTTTTGTAGTCTTTTTGTTGTTGCTTGTCTCCTTAGCTTCAGTCCAGCTGTTTTGTAGCACTACCTTAGTGAAATTGTAAAGACGTTGTTAAAAACCTTTGATTTCCATGTTGAATTATTCTCCCTTTTCATCTTAATATATTTCCAACTAAATAGTGTAAGTTGCAGGGTCTCTGGAAGGAACTTTTATGCCCTACTGGGTCAAGTTACCTCCAGCCAACTGACTGATTTAGTCCTTGTATCAGACAGCAGCTTCTGAATCTTCAGCTGCAAACAGAAGACAAAAATACTTGAATCTTAGATGAGATTTTAGGACAATCTTTCTGAGGAAAATAAAACCTCACCTTGTATTTAGATAGTAAGACATTTTCCTTAGGCATTTGCTTTGGCTAAATACCCAAATTTTGCAAAGTACTTTTGAACTACTGCAGTTATCCTGCATTTAATCACTAGTAAACGGGGGCGGGGGGGAACCACCACTGTGTCCTGCTCCATGGGAGTACTTTTAATCTGCTAAATTATTTTTGTTTCTACCAAGTGAAGTAATTCTCATGATTCACATATTTCAGATTAATTTGGTGTTTGACCGAAAAAGGAATATTGTTTATGTCGGTCCTGGTATTAACGCCAACATACATGTCTTCAATTTCACTGAGTACTACCTAGGTGGAATTCCACCTTTTTTACGGGAACGGTGAGTAAAAAAGACTGTAATGCACAGGCTTTGTACGGAAACTCCATCTAAACTCTGTCCTTAAACAATTTCTTACACACTCAGTCAGGTATCTTATGTGACATAAAAAGAACAAATGTGTAATACATGATCATCATCTGGGATTTTTGGCTAAGGGTGCGATCTTTGCACCCTTGGAGTGTATCCTGAAGATTGGGTTTGATCAGCATGAAGTATGTGTATGCAAGAAAGGTTGCTCTTGTGTTGTCTTTCTATTTCTTATATTGTCAGCATTTATAGGCTACTATATTGGTGTGTACTTTGAAGTATTAGGCTACTGAACTCTTTTTCCTTCCACTCCCTGAAACCAGCTTTAATATATCCACACCTCCATTCCGGGGCTGCATGAAAAATGTGAAAAACCCAACCACTGCATCTGTTATTTTTGATGAGACTTTTGGTGTCAGCAAGAAATGTTCAGATGACTGGAAGGTAATTAAAAAAGTTCCTTAAAAACTTCTCCTCGAGTTCACACAGTCTGGTTTGCCTGTAAATCCTGGACCATTATGTTTTAATTAAGTCAAAAATTGTATTTGGTTAACATGTGACTGCAATAAAAGAACGGGGGCTGGGTATGAAGATACAGAAGAAATGAGACACCATCCCTACTGTGATAGCTTGCTCCAGCATATAGACCACCCTCTTATTTAATACTGTTTACAATTAGGAATTCATATTTACCATGTAAGCTTGTTGGCTTCTAGTTGCTGTTATTGATTAGGCTGGAATACTTAGTTACTTAATACTATTCTGGATCTTCCCTCTCATCAAGGTGATTCCTAATTAAATGACCTCTCAACCTTTTTTCTTGGAAGATCTTAACTGACTACTTCTGCTGAAGTCTCTCATTGTAAGGCTATTGCTCCACTCATCTGATTGTTTTGTAATTATTTTCTGTGCACCCTTGAGTTTTGCCCCATTCTTTTTGAAATGGGACAATGTGACATTTCAGTGCTGGCTTAACCAATGCTGCACGGAGAGATGAAAACTATCCTGCTTCTCCTTACTGCTGCTTACATGGTGCATTATCTCATTTGCCCCTTTTTACTATGAGTTTGCGCTGTAAGTTTGTGCTTGTTTGCTTTCCCTTCTTGGCATCTAAACCTTTCACAGAGCAATTTCTTTGCAGGCTATTTCCCAGTGCAGAGGATCTGACCTTCATTCTTCGTATCTGTGCAACTTCTCAAGTATTAAAACTTGTCTTGTTTCAAAAGGCGCAGGTATATTCTGTCTTATGACTCACACAGTTTCAGTTATGTAGCTCATCTACACAGCTCCATAGCCACTCACTTTTGTGTCCCCAAGTGTGAAAACTTTCAAAGCCAGAGTAGCTAGACGAACAGTTCATTATCCTCGGCGTGCTTTAGAATTTCTCAGATCATAGTTAATGCTGGTAAAACCAATTCAGTCAGTGTGTTCTGTACTGAAATAATGGTGCTTGTTGTTTGCCTTGTGCTTGGTTTTGACTGGAGTCGGTCACAATTATGTTGAGTGGGGCAGCTGTTGTCTCATGTTTCCATTTCCTCTGATTAAGAGGAAAATCACTGAAAACATTATTTTCTCTCTTTCAGCTTGTCAGATCTGCAGCTTTCTCCACAGAGGGAACTCTGAGCCTGAGTGCAACAGGTTTCCCATATCCCAACGATTTCCAAATTGGCTTTGGCTTTCAGACCATGTCTTCGACTGGAACACTCTTAAATTACAATCTACGGGTATGAAACTTGTTCAGCTTTGTGTATGTGATTGGTTTTATCTCTCAATCAGTCTTGTCAGTTTCTGTTCTAAGTCTCATGTATATTCCTGTATTTTAAGGCAAGAAATGGCTATTATAATCATCTTTTGAGCATGGCATCTTGGGTGTCATAGGCCAGACAAACTCATCCTGGCAATTTCTTCACACAGCCAGCAAGTAGTTTGATCAGTAACTGAGCTTTGAATTTGAGCCTTCTGCAGACTAGCTTGTGCACCTAACACCACCATCCCAGTAAGAAAACTGTTGCCAGATACAGTTGGCTGGAAATTTTCTCAGGAAAAATAGGCATTCTGCCCACATAGAAAGGTTATCGTGATCAAATACGCAGAGAAGAGCGGTTGATTTTGGCTATGATTCCTCAGAAAGCAGGGAGGTTCAAGCAGAACCGCATTCTTGCTGGCTGGAGGTGTTAAGAAATGAATGCAAACCAGGCATTTGAGAAGGGGAGAACTGACTCCTCTGCTTTTTGTAAAAATAAACAAGTATTTTAACTAATTGTTTGGTACTCAGAGTGCAGAAGTATTTTAAAACAGAAACTGTGCTAATTGTGCAGAACTTGGCATAACATCTCATACTGGATGACTGAGAAATGCAGATTTAATGTAGGAAAATTTGTTTCTTACAAGCAACCACTGAAAACTGCATTAATGGCAGAAGCAAGAACTAAAGGCTCTTGCATTTGGCTGATGATTTTTTGGGATTCTTTTATAGCCTGATGTTCTTACCATCTTTTTGAGACCTGGCTCTGTAATTGCAAAGATGCGAGAGAAGGAAATCAAACTGGAAAAGAAATACGAGGATGGGTCATTGCATTATGTGACAGTAATAAAAACAGACAGCACGTGAGTCCAGTTCTTTATCTGATTCTGTATGTTGTGGTTGGAGAAAGAAGATTCAAATTCTGTGGGACTTGTTCTTTAGATAAATAGCTAAATATGGCATCTGCTGGGAAAGAATGCTTTAGTAATGAAGGAAAAGGAGATTTTTGGTCTGTAAAGGTACATTTTGGTACCTGTATGGACAGCTGTTTCAGCTGTACCCCATTATGCATGTCTTTTATAGGTTGTGTGAGTTTTGACTGCTTGTCTAGCTGGAGCTTTGGAGGCTTTGGAGCTCTTCCTCTTCCCATAACCTTTACCACTGTAATATAGGTGGTTAAATGACTGGGGAGGAAGCAAATATTGTGTCTGTTTTTTCATCAGTGGTCTTCAACACAGATATCAGAAGAGACAATTTACTGAAAAGCTCCTAAATTATATTGATTTCTGTGGAACACATGAAATTACAGAAGTGTTAGTTGAAGTGGAAAGTTGCAAATGGTTGGCTATAATTTTGGGTGATTATAACTTGATAGTCTGTAGTAGCTATTGCTCACAGGTCAAGTGCACCATTTAGACACAAAGAATTTAATCCTGTTCCATAGATGTCAATTACAGTTTTTCCAGGAATTTCAACTGGACCAGGATTTCACTGTAGGACTGAAGTATGAGCTTCAACTCTTGCGCAGTATCTAGTATGGAAAAGCAGAACAGTTTCACTGCAGTCAGTGAGCACATCCTGAAAAAATCCTAGAATTAAGCTAATGAAGCTCTAGCATAATTAAAATGTAACAAGAAAACACATCTGTCAAATGGTTCTTTTTTATATATATTTCCTTTTGTGTCATAACTATTTCTTTATATTTCATGCTTATTTGGATTCACTTTGTTTCAGAGTACTTCTGCTGGTTGATGATGAGTCAAAATCAGAATCAGTTGACTCTCCCAGGGCATCCCAGGAGTCAAACAGACCTATAAAATTTGGTGGAGATAGTTTTGAAGGTTGTATCTCAAACATCTTTATAAAAAGGTATTTGACCTAGAAAGAATTTTGTTTCATGCATTTTATCCTGTTCTTCTTCTTCGATTATATTAAAATCACTTTTTGCTAAAATGCTTTTCTTCTGTATGTGTGAAGCTTTCATGAATTCATAGCTTTGGTGCCCTCAAATATTCAGTTATATTATACATGATATCAAGTTGTAATTAATCTGCTGTTCAGATGTAAAGGAATTTTAGTCTGAATCATACCTGTTTAGTAGTCTGCATAGTGAATTGGAAATGTCCCAAAAAGTATCTGCCAGATTGTATTGTTATGGCTCCCCAGGGAGCCAGGTAATGAAAGGAGCAAAGCTACTGACAGAACCAAAACAGTTACACAAACAAGTGAGAGCATATGTATAGAAATCATGTGCCTGATTTAGTTTGTCTCTTTTCTTCATGTGTTTGCCTGGTTATTAGAGACATCTTATAGGCAAAATTTAGAAGAAAAGAATATGCGTAAATGTATTTCTAGAAGAAAAGCTTTCCTTGACGCATAAGTGATGTCCCGGTGGGCTTTAGTGTTAGCTAAGTTTTGCTGATATTTATACATGTGTAGAGTTTTAAAAAAATGGTTTGGCTTGGAAGGGACCTTTAAAGATCATCTGGTTCCATACCTCCTGCAACAGGCAGGGACACCTTCCACCTGACCAGGTTGCTCAAGTTCATTTAAAGCACTGCAAGACAACGAAGTAACCTGCATATTAACCTCTCCATCAGAAAACAAACTTGGAAAATTGTTTTTAGTAAAAAAATAGATGGACAATTAATATTGTAGCTAGTTTGATTGAGTGAATAGAGAACAACTAGCATTGAAGGAGTTCAGGTTTTACCCTCAACTCTATTGCTCTTCTCATAGAAAACTGGGGGCAAGGAACTTCATTGCTTTTTCTTGTTGTAAAGTGTTTTGTAATTTACTGATAAGAGATGCTGTGTACAACTTAGAAAATTATGCTATTACTTAATATTATTCTTTATACACATGGGAAATTGGTTTTGACAGTCTTTCTGATAATTTGGCTCTAATACTAAAGCTGCGTATGAAGCTGTGATGGGCTTTTGCCCCTTGACAAAACTCATTAGAACATCTTATTTAAAAATGAGTGAATCATGGACTGAGCAGAACCTGATGTTGCCATTTTTTCTTGATCTGCTGTTGGTTTTGAATAATTAACCAGCAGAGTTTTATAGACTGATCCAGAATCTTATTTAATAAGGCCACTGTAATTTTTTTCTCTTTTTTTCAGTGGCAAAGTTTGTTTGGTTTTTTTTTTTTAAATTGATAGCTTTTAGCAAAAAATACTTTATTTAGAAAATATGAGGATAAAAACATTGGAATTTTTCCACAGCCAAAAAGAAATGGGCAGAACCATGGCAAATATGAAGAGTTTTTACAACATTGAACATACATTTTTCTTTGAAAAATAAAAATTAGTACTTCAACACTGAATCACTGGCAAATCTGTTTTGTACAGAACACAGTTTTACAATATATTATTGATTACGCTAACGAAAAGGAATACTGCCTCACAACACTTTCTGCTTTCATCACTACAGGACAGGTCAGCTCCCTGAGGTTCAAAATCTTGTGAGTTATACCGGCAAGTCTCGTGTATCCCTTGGAGCTTGCCACAAACACGAGAACCTTGAACCAATGCTGCTGAAGGAATTTGAAAATCCTCTCGGGTTTAAGATGCTCAAGGTATACTTATTGTTACTGTCATCTTCACTCCATATTGCTGCCAGGGCTTTGTCTGCACAGCCATCATTTGCAGAACTGAGATTCGGATGTTCTTATTTTCCTTCCATCTTACATCGGAAGAAAGTTCTTACTGTTTTGGAGTTTCATGCTAAACCCACACCTATCCAGAATGACAGCAGCTTTTCTGTCATTCAGAGAAGGCTGTTGACTGCCTCAGGTGGGAACTCTTAAATGTGTTGATTGAAACGTTTCTATTAATATTCATGCATAGTAAATGTTTCAATTCTGTCTTATACGAACAGAATGAAAAATACCTTGATTATTTGAAAGCTGCTAACATGCAAAGCAACACAATACCAACTCAGTTACATGTCAGCAGTGAAGCATATCTCCTTGGAAGCATCCCCAACAGTTTCTTATCCTACATGTTTTCTCCACTGTTATCTACAGACAGGTAATACAAATGTTCTCAGTTCTCCTAATACTTGAATTGTCAAAGCTGCTTGAACCTTTGAGTGCCAAGTGTTGGGGTTTTCTTCTTGCTTATGTCTTGGGCCATAACAAAAGAGTGGTTCTAAAGGTTCAGGCGTTTTTTTTTCTATGCAAACATTTACCTAAACTGAGTAGATTGAATGGGACGTAGTAGACAATTACAGTACATGTTGATGCCTATTCCTAAGCCTGAATATGTCAAGTTTCATTCACATTCAGAAATGCAGGCAGTGTAGAATGCCATGATTCCACCCACCCAGATTTCATTCTGCATTTCACAAATGGGGATTTCACTAACATTTTTCTGGAGAACAGAGAGAATACGACAACTAACAAAATAGACTTGTACTTGAATATGCTTACTTTCCACTACAGGTTACATTGTTCTGTAGATGTACGGACTCGATCATCAAGAGGATTAATAGTCTTCATGGAGGAAAGGTCTGAGGGCTCTTACGTGGCCCTCCGCATTTCAAAAGGACGTTTTGTCTTCTCACTTGGCTCTGGAGGAAAACAAATCAAAATCAAAACCAGTATTAAATACAATGATGGGCAATGGCACACTGTAAGTAGTATGGCACAGGAACCATGGTGAAAGCACAACTAGCATTCAGCAGGCACAGCTTATTGAATTTTTAAGATATTAGAAACTCAGTTTTGGTCATCAGAAATTAATTCCTATGCCTGAAAGTTCTTGTGGTTGACAGGTCTCTGAGAGAGCTTATTGAGACTAATAGTTCCAGCAAGTTATTTTCAGTTTAAGTATTTCAACAATGTGGTGTCTAATTTAAAGACAGAGAAAATCTCCAGTGGCTTTCATTGGCCTTTGGGTTTTTCATTCTTTATGTTTGCACCCTGGAAAGGTGGTCTTCAGCACAGATGGGAAGAATGTCCGCCTTGTGGTTGATGGTCTAAGGGCCCAGCACAGAAGATTAGCAACAAATTCTGCCGTCAGCATTAAGCCACCAATCTACGTGGGAGGGCTGCCATCACTGAAAAAACAGGTAAATAATTGACACATCCACCCACACACACTCCCCATGCTGCACTAATTACATGTGAAAGTGTTTAATATGCAGGATTTCTGTGCTGAAGAGCTTTGGGGGGTATTTCCAAGCACCAGGTGAGCACCATCTGTGACTGGTGTTTGCAGTTGTGCATTACAGATCTTTTTCCTCACCTATTCACACAGCCTTCATCTGGACCCATATTTTCAACATGTGTTGCTGAGACACTGATGACAACCATGTACTGTTTTCATTTTTATTCTTTAAAAATGGAGAAGACCAAAGTCACATTTTTAATTCCACAAATACCATCTTTTGGCAGAATGTTTACCTCAGTGGAATAAGCAATAATCTGTAGAGAAGCAAAAGAGCAAATTGAGCTAATTCTCATTAAGGAATTATGGATGTAGAACTGGATTTTAATCTGAAATATATGTGATTTCTATTTAAAAATGGGACAATTAATGATCCGAGGTATTTTATAAAATCAGATATAAGACTCTTAGAAAGGGAAGGGGGTATTTGGGATTTCACAGTTCGTCTTGCATTGTCTTTTTGACACATCATTGGGGATGTATCTATTCTACAAGCAGGAGTTATGTTAATTCAAAATCAACTGTTACTTTCGTGTTTTAAGCTCTTTTCTTAGACTTTTGAATATCTTTTCACTGCATCAAAGATGGGTTTTAGGTGTCTTTAGTGCCAGTTGGCTTTCTGTAGTCCAACAGTCCAAAAGAACTAATGTTTAGTATTATTACTAAAAAAATTACCATGCTTTAGTAGTCATGTTTTGAGATATGCTTTCAGAATATACCAATGAAGAGCTTCAAGGGTTGCCTGAGGAATTTTAAGGTGAATGGAGAAGTTATGAATGCACCTCTGCAAAAAAATGGCGTACTTCCATGTCTGGATGTTCCAATGGACACAGGGATTTATTTCTTTAATGAAGGAGGATATATCACCACTGGTAAGATGTGTAGAGATTATGGTATCTGGAATTATGTCTGAAGTGTGTATGGTACGGGTTATTTAAATTATTTTTATATGATTTTCCAATTCTGTCCTCCTATGATCATTCCTCTACCCACTGTTTATTTGTCCACAGGTAATTTGCTGTTGGGCTTGGATTTTAGGATTGTATTTACCATTCGACCAAGGAGTTCAACAGGTATACTCCTCCATGCCGGAAGCAAGCAAGACAACTACTTGACTGTTTACATGGAAGGAGGAAAGGTAGGTACAGACTGTTTCCACTTCAGCTGTATTTCCCTCATTCAGCAGGGAGAATTCTGACCTTTTTGTGTTGCTCCTTTTCTTTTTGACAATAGCTTAAAAGATAACTTTTTTACAGGTCATTGCGGCTGGAAATAGTGGTGCTGGAGAATTCCAGACATCAGTCACACCTAAGAAACCTCTATCTGATGGACAGTGGCATACCATTGCAGGTACATGTGCATACCAGTTCTTCTGAAGCTTTGAAGAGATAGTGGGCACAGAGCACTGCAGCTCCAGATAAAATCTGTTTATTCTGAGAATACTCTTTAGAACAATGTAAATGTCTTGTGTTAATTCAAGGCTTTACATAAGATTTTTCTGGGGGGCTCTCTTAAGCCCCAGACTACTTAGATGTGTCTGTCTGACTTTGAATTAAAACCTGTTTTTCCTATGAGTTAAATTTCAAGAGAGATGCTATTTAAAAATAGTGCCATATCTAGTTGATTCATTAATAGGGTTGAGAAAGAATTCTCATTTACCTGCTCCTTTGCAGTCTCTCAGAAGGAGAACACTGTGCAGCTAGAAGTGGGCACAGAGAGTAGCTCTACCACTGGACTTCGACCCTCTCCTCCTAGACGTGTGTATCAGCTACTCTACTTTGGCAAAATTCCAGGTAATATTATTGATTTTTTTTTTTTTTGCTGTATCTACTCGCTTTTTTTCCTTTCTAAAACAAAGGTCCAATCGATGCATGTAGTCCTATATCATTCCCCCTCTTTTAAAAGCCTTACAATAATTAATGTTATTTAAAATAATTTTCATTTTATTAACTTGGTCTTTCTACCTTGGTTTTTGTAGCAAATCTGGACACCCCGTGGCTTCCAGTTAAAGACCCATTTTTTGGCTGCCTTCAGAGTATTAACATCAATGACAAACATGTCTCCACCAGGAGAATTTCAGAGATTCATGGTGTAGTGAATTTGCATGGGTGCCCAGCAAAGTAACTGCTGTTAGGGTTGATGTACACACATCAGGTGGTGTCTGATGAAGTGTGAATGGTGTCTGGTGGTGTGAATTCCCTTTTTGCTGAACACCACCAGTCATCAGGCTGGTTATTCTGAACAGCCAGTGAGCAAATGCATCCTCTGGATGTGGACTGTGCCAAAGCAAATGAAAAGTATTTGCTTTGATAAACTCCCTTTTAAATGTTATTGATTTCCAAGGTAATCTGTTGTGCCTTTTGAAATATATGCAGAAAACATAATTGTATATACCCTACCGGGCCAAATTCTGCTCTCATCCGTAACAGCTTAAACTTGAGCTACTCCAGTGCCTTAATTTTGGAAATTTGCCTTAATGTTGGTCACCTTGAGAGCAAATTTGATCCATTAATATAAAGAATTTTATAAAAATATAAATCTCTTTGAATTGTTGTTTATACAGAAATGTACATTAATGTTAAAAGTAATAATAATAATATAAATGGAGTTTGAAGCACTTTAAGGAGTGAAACTCTGGGAGTTTGTTACAATAGTAGGAATTGTGGGGCCAAATAAATGCAGAATGTTCCTAAAACCGTCCAGTTTCTTGTTTGTTTTTTTTCAACCCGGTAGGGGTTTTGTGCTTTTTACAGTCTGCTAAGTCCTACTGGCTTTATCCAAATGTTTTGGTAGCTTTAAGAAGCTGGTTTGCCTGAATAAGCAGGTATCCCTCATCTCTGTTTATTTCAATTTGATTATCTAAAAATCTCAGTCATTGTTTTGCAATCTTCAGAGCTAGAAAGTCTCCTCCATAGGCACTTTTTTTTTCCTAATAAAATGAAGACAAGTTGTATCAAGAATTGCAGCTGCACCTGCTACAATTATGTAGCATGAATTACTAAACCAGCAAAACTGTTTTCTTTGACATTCAGATCTTTACTTTGTACCTGATTGTGACTCACAGTGGAGGGCACGGAACACAGTTTGCTTTATTCTCCTGAGTAGAGGGCTGGACTGAACAGACCTGACATGGCTTCTTCCACCGTCGTTCAGAATCAGCATTTTGATAGTTAATTTTTTTCCCCAATGCCCTGATGCCAATCTTTTTTTTTTTTTTTTTTTTTTTTTTAATGAAAACCTTTTCTAAGGCTGGTCCTTGATGTAGACAGGCATGCAAACAAATCCTTCCCACCTAATGCTCCTATTTTCAACTGCCTTCTTGCTCAAGGTGCAGCAGTGTGTCCTTAGAGTGTGTGAAATGAGGTGCAGGCTGGATAAATAGAAGATGCCCGATACATGACCTTATGGCTTTGGTCATTAATCCCTTTTCAAATTTTTGCAGCTTTGCAGGTCCTTTGCAGCTTCTCAGGGCAGCAAAAGTTTCAGAAAGCTGTTCACACCAAATCTTACGTTGCTTTCTCTTTTATGGCAGCTCTTTTACAGGCAAATCTCTCTCCATGCAGAGGTTTCTCAGCTGTAAAGCTAGTTCTGGAAGGAAGGGTGAAAGCATGCCAAGGTTGAGGCCTCTGAGGGAGCAGAGGATTGGCGTGTAATGGCAGAGCCTTCTCTCTCTCTGGAGATGCTCTGCAGAAACATGTTGTCCTGTAGGGCAACCTGCCACATGGGACAGAGACAGCCATTGGCCTAAAGGTGATGGGGTTTGGAAATCACCTTTTTGGATAGCAACAACTGAATCATCTCCTCTTGTAAAGCTCCCTGCCTTTGAAGTAGATTCTGAAATACTCAGGTGACCAAAACTGTGGAAATACCCAATTGATTTACTGGCCTCAGTTGACATTAAAAGTTTCCACAAGGAGAAAGGAAGAACAGTTAAATTTTATCATGCAATTCTCTAGTAACATTCCATATCTCATGCCCATCAGGCTCCTTTCTGCAGACTGCTCTCTGCTTTCTGAAGCAGATTTTCTCTAATCACAAAAAAAGCCTTTCCTCCTTCCCTTCCCTCCTCACAAAAAGCAATCATGGCAAAGATTTTTGCATCACACTCTGGAGCCAGTCCTGGATTTCAATTCCCTTCCATCTGATTTTAGTTTATCAGAAGTTGTTTTAATGCTAACAAGAAGAAATAAAAAATGTATAAAGACTTAAGTAAATGTAAGATATAATGATCAGTAAGTATTATTTCCAATACAATACTAATGCATAAGAAGGAATTAAGAAAGTCTCTTTGGTTTTAAGGTTCTTTGTGGTAGTTTTTTTTTCCCATTTTTTTTTTCAGTTATTTTGCTTCCACACATTGTATTGCTGTCACACATTGTTGGGATAACCAATAAAACCAACTAGACTTCCAGGTTTTGTACTTTAACATAGACAAATCTATATCAGGCTGATGAACACTTAGTAAAAAGCTTTTTGATCCTGAAGAGCTAGTGGATGATCTTTACATGAGGAAAGAAGCTGTCCTGTTTCAGTTGATGAAGACTTTTTATTACTGAGGAAATCCATGTGGACAGTGAACTGTATTTCATGCATTTCCTGTTCTGTGCTTAGAATATTCTGATTTTTTTTTTTCACATGGGAAACAACTTCTGGTAAACAAGAGCCTGAATTTTGAGGTATTTCAGTTATGAATAGTAAACATAATTTCAGTTGTAAAGATTTCTCCTCTTCAGGTTCACCAGGAAAGATCCTTGTTAAAGGTAAAATAAACAATTCTCCCAATACATTTTATAGCAGACCAGAGTGACTAAATTTTATATTAAAATAAAGTGTGATGAGAATAATATTATAAGAATGAATAGCAATGTTAGTCTTAGGTAAACACTGTGTCATGGGTTTTTTTAATTGTTAGAAGTAGTAGTTCCAAGGCTTTCATCATCGGTGTTGCCATCTGACAATAACTTCCATGAATTATTTGCCTCCTTTGGTTATAGCATTTCAGGTGGACTCCCAAATCTATCAATTCCCATGTTAAATAACATACTCCCACAAGAGAGGCCTTCCCTGTGACATTTTATTTTATAGTCATTATGCTATTTGTTATTCAAGCCTGTAATTAACACTAATATTTTCAATGGTAAAAAACCCACAGTTCCAATCATCCTTTCTGAGCTTGCATTATTACTCATTGCTTGTTTTCAAGGGTGCAGAGGTAATACACATTGCATTTTGCTTCATTCACCTTAAAATTAGAAGTAATAACCAAAGAATGCCTATGTTAGTGTCTTTTGGCAAGTTTTTGCTATATGGTTTGTAACTCATGAAGGTTTTGAAAAATTTAATGAAAGAAGATCAAATATTGTGTTCAGTACACTGTGGGTGCATGGCTAAAAATCCCACACTCTTTAACAGTGTGTTAAAGAGCTCATCTGAATCCTAAATCAATTACAGAAGGACAGCAAATCTCTCTAGGCTAAACCACATTGGTATTGTTAGTGTCAAACCTCTCTCTTGTCCATATAAGTATCAAGGGCAAAGGGTTCTCATCCAGTTAATTTGGATTAGATTTAATAGGATCATGTTATCTGAGGTGGATGACACCAAGGTCTGTGAGTTTCCATTTATTATAACTACAAAACACAGCCAGATTAATGGGAGCTGAAAGACAGCCTAACACTGAGAACTGATGGCAAATAAATAGATCATAGGGCAGTGTAGAGGGAAATACACATTCACTGGAGGGAAAAGCACATATATATATATATATACAAAAAGTAAACATATTTCCTTTCTAGGGAAATAGTACTTATAAATATAAATACTTATAAATGATACTGTACCTTAAGTTTCTAATAACAAAGGCTTCCAATTAAAACTTTAACAGTCTTTGTGTACCTGAGCTAAGGGTCTGTGCTTTTGTTACTGTGGAGCTTTTGTGTAAAACACAGAGCTACTGACCTTTCACTCTGTCAGCAGCAACATGAATTGGGTGAGTTAACTTTCTCTGGTTTTGTAACCACTTCTTTGGAGTCACCTGTGAACCATTTCATTTTAGCTCTCCCTCCTCTTTGCCTCTTCGTGAGTCCTCTGTGGATTATTTGGGGTATTTTCTCCCCTCTGCTTCCTTTCTGCCTCTTATAAAATATCCAGGAAAATGCAGTCTTAGTGAAAACACTATAAATGCATTATGGCTTTGTAATGAACTCTTGTCATGCTTTTTGCCTCTTAACATTCTCTTTGTGGTTTCCTCATTGGAAAAAAACCTCCTGCATCTTTCTCTAATGATGTAAGGAAATTCAGGGCACCATGGTCCAGCCTTCTGTACATCTGTCTGCATTTTCTAAAAATACATTAAATTGACATCCCTGGCAAAAAGGAACTACTTTATGTTAAAGGGGATGGTGCCATAAAACAATATTATAGCTTCACTGGAGGCATTAAGACTGCAAGGCAGAAACATAAACATCCTTTGTGCAACTCGCCCAGACATCTTAAAATTTCAAGGGGCTGATCATTGCCTGAGCTGCAATGAAGCATCCTCTGAGTATAAAGAATTACAAGCAAAATAACCAATGAGTCTTTGTGTTCTGTCTGTCAGTTTTGGGGATCCTCTATAGCCATGAAAGCAAACTATGACCTATTGTTCATATTGTACCGTATCTCCTGTTTTGCAGCTGACAGCATCAGATCTTTTTTGAATATACTCCTACCATTACTTTGCACCTCAGCCAGTTACTGTGTTCCCTATTGGTTGTTCCAAATGTGAAGCATATGTGAAATGTTCCATGAGAAACAGTTTCTTTGTTAAGGTGTCACTTGCTCCTTGAGAAAGATCGAGCACTGCTGCATTATCCCACAGAACAAAAAGAGAGATAGTTGGCATCATGATCTTTTGTCTCTGTTCAGTTATATTTAAACTGGGAACAACAACAGATTTCTCCATTGTGTGGGAGCCTGTGTCTAAAATTCCTGTCATAGGAGGACTGTGCACTGGTAAGAATGAATAATTAGATTCATAGGTATGTCAGTAATTTATAAATTAATACGGATGGAGACTGTTAGAATTTCAATCCAGAAAGAAGTGTTCAGATCTCCTCTTTGGAGCGTGAAGACATAACAAAGAAAAACATTTTAAAGTATGGTGAAATAAATGATTGTCTGTCCAGCCAGCTCTTGCAGACACAGTTTTAATTAACAATGTGTTAAAAACATAATAAACCAAAATCTATCAGCATGAGATATTACTTAATAGAGGAGTTATATGGTTAGGTGAAAGCACCTGCCATAAATCTTAATTCTAGATCCTTCTGTTTAGTTTCTGATCAGAATAACTGCCTGATGCTACAAACCTGGAGAGCTAGTAATACACCCAGGCACTGAATCCTCTGGCAAAATCAAGGGTTTCAAGTAATAAAATTTACCTGAGAACAAGATGTCAGATAAGTAATAAAGATCTAACTTTCCCTTTTCTGTACTCAGTTAAATCAAAGGTGGTGACATACCCCCCAGTGACAGTAACCTAAGTCATAAAGTAGCTAAAAGTGCTCTGAGCAATTCTCCAGGAAAACACGTAGGCAGGATCCAAAGTTCAGTAGCTTAGTGGGAAGATCACAAAGTTCCAGTTCACAGGACTTTGGTTCACACACCTTATTAAGACATGCAGATTATCTTACATACAGTTTATAAAAAATGAATTCTAAGATACTGCCAAGGTTTATAGAGAATTGCAACTGCAGATTAAATCTGTTTGTTATGTAATAAAGGGCAAGACACAGTCTCCAGAAAACCTAAGATAACACTTTTAATGCAAATATACATAAATGGAAACTTCACACAAACACAAAGAGTATTTGCATCAGCAATAGGGGTCGAAGCAAGGAGACTGTGCAGATAAACTGTGCTCCCTGATGAGTGTCAGGGGGATGGCAGTACTGCAGGGAGGTCTCAGAACACCAACCAGGAGCCATCCAACCTGGATGCCAAAGACCCCACGTAGGCTCAGCTCTACCATGCTGCTCAAAATCAGAAGTAACTGCAGTCATCCCACTATGCCTTTACTAGGCTAAAAGAAAAGAAAACCCTTCTGGCAATTTCATTATCCCTTCATGCAGAAGAGTAGGACCAAATTTTGGGCTGATTGTTGTACAAAGAGGGTAATCAAGCATTGGAACGGGCTGCCCAGGGAGGTGGTGGATTCTGTCCCTGGAGGTTTTTAAGATGAGACTGGATGTGGCACTTAATGCCATGGTCTAGTAACCATGGTGGTAGTGGATCAAGGGTTGGACTTGATGATCTCAGAGGTCTTTTCCAACCCAGCTGATTCTATGATTCTATTTAGTCAGATTCTTGTATCTTGATATTGGCAGGTTAAAAAATTGTTCCCAAAGCTGAGCCACTTAAGAGGACACGTAATTACTGAATCTGTGTATATTGCATTAATCACAAAAGATAAAACAAATCAACCTGATGTATATACTAAGCATACATTTAATTCAAAACAGACACCACAAAACCACTAACAATCATCACTGTTATTTAATTAAAGCGGAATGAATACGATAAATCTTCCAAAGGGACACTGAATGCCATCAAACAGAATAAAGACCAGGTGCCTGATCAATAGAAATCAGCATTGCTCTATTATTCCTGGATTTGGGTGGATAGGAGAAAAGGATCTAGTTGTGTTTGTGTAGCTCATTGTTTTTAAACGTTGGGGACAAGATGCATAGGTCTTAGGAAAAAGACTTTGCTGCAAAGAGTTAAAATGAAGAATTAAAGAAAAGAGTTACAGTTCACTTTCTATGAAAAAATACTGTATTTTTTTTTATCAATACAAAAAAATGCCTAAAAACCAGATGCTAGCCTAGAGGGTGGATAGAAAGAAAAAGACCTTATATTGGAGAAGAAATGTATGTAGGAAAAAATTAAGCCTTGAGGCTGCTCAGAAAGGGCTTGCCCCTGCCAAGAGAAATGTCTGCAGCAGAGAAGTTGTTAGAAATTGTGATGATTATTAGGCTGACTGAACAATTTTAGGGTATGTGGTTGCAGCAAGGAGTGCAGCCACTGCTCCCTTGAACCCGAGACTCAATACCAGTATGTTCCTGGGCTGCTCCTGTGTGCCTGCATGGCATCCCGGGTGCCCAACCTCTTTGCAGCCCAGGAGAGGGCTGTGGGGCTGGGCTCCTACCTGCACCCCTTCCCCGGTGCTGCACTGGGAGGGGAGCTGAGGGGAACGGTTTTTCTCTGGCTTCATCTCTTTTCTGACCAGATGCTCAGTCTGTGAGCTCACAAGTCTCTGTCTCCAGTGGAGAGTTCAGAAAAATGGTCAGACAGGCTGAGCATATGACAGGAAGGAAAACAGCACGAAGTTGCCACTCCTGGCCCCTTTTATTTTGCTCTCTGACCCTTTTCCTTTTGTTTGTTGTACTTAGTATAATTGAAGGGAACATCTGGACTCTAGTGACAGCAACCAAATTTGCATGCACATAGCAGATAATTAAGCACGTGTCTATCTGCAGCTGCAAACAGCAATTAGTGGTAAGATAGCTTTGCACACCCCTTCCTGCCTATTCTTCTGTTCCCCTCAGAGGGCCCTCTCACGTGCACATCTCTGAGAGGCGCTGAGCACTGGCCTCCCTTTTATTTGTGAAGACAGTTGTGCAGCTGGGCTTAAACTCTCGAATTTTGAATAGGATGAACTTCCTCTGATCTATCAGTTTCTAGTAGAAACCACCTTCTGCATAAGACATGACACAGTGACCAAGTCAAAACTTCCGTGCCTGCATCCCAGCATAGCTGGGGCTATAAGCAGATTTCATTCCTAGTTCTTCCTCTCAGATCTGTGGAAACTGAGCTCTGGAGAGTCTCTTCTGACTGCTGATATTCCCTGTGGCTGACCCTTGCCTCTCTGCAGTTGCCCAAGCCAAATACTGCCTTCTCTGCTCCCTGCAGCTATGAAGAACTTTATGTTTGCCCTACAGTTTCCACCCCAGGCACATGAAGGGGATATTATAACATCATGTCAAGTAAATGCATATATCCTATGCCTGTCTTTTCAGTTGTAGAGTCTCCTGGCAATGAAGCCATAGGTAGCACTTTGTTGCCTAGAACAGGTGTCCTCATTTCTCCTTTGACAGAGTCAAATTTTCTAGACAGGTAAAAGAGAAGCTGCTCAGCACTGCAACTAAGACACACTGTTTAGAGTCATTTACAAAGCAGAACAAATTTCTAGTTTGGTGAAAACCAAAGACTATGTTGCATATTCCTAAATTTCAGCCTCTGGCATCATATCTTTTAATTTATCTTTATGCTAAAATGGAGTGTAATAGGGCAGGCTTCAGCTGGGGCAGCTCAACTCAGAGAAGAAAGGGCTGAAGTGTGATCAAAGGAACCACTGTGCCTCAAGCAGGGATTAGATTCAATGGAATGGCTTCACAATCTGGACAACAGTGATTATTCCGTGTGGCTCTTTGCATTTGCTCAATGTACGACCCAGATGCCTGATCAAGGCTTTTGTTGAGGTAAGAGTCTACATAATAACCTCTGATGGGGAATTCCTGTGCATGTTTGAAATAACATTCTTGGGTATAATTTGCAATGTTTCCATTGGATTTACTTTACTTTATTACTGTTAATAGTATGTAGGTATTCCCAGCTATAACAAGTCAGACAAATTGCATAAAGTATTTGCATTAAGTAGTCATTTGAAAACAGAATTGCAGTTTTCAGAAACTTATTAAGGCCCAGAGACCTGTTGAAAAACAAAAGTTTCCTTTTATATAGGTAAAGTGAAGTCTTCTGTGTTTCAGTGGGCAATACCAATGTAGGTTTTTTGTAAATACCCTGTAACACCAATGCACAAACCAAGCCTGGCTGGCACCAACAAGCACTGTAACGCTGTCACATGCATCTGCATTTCAGGCATAGCTGTGCTTAAAGGAGCACATTCCACCACCAAATCCAGACAAAAATGTTAAAGCTTTTACTATTAGGGTAGGTGAACTCATTATTTTTCATTTGGGAACCACAGAAAGTTAGAAAAAGCAAGGACCTACTTGATTTTAAGAAATGGAATGACTAGATGGACTTGTGTGCATACAAAACTGGCCAGTAGCACTGGTACTTGTGATGTAACACCTACATGACTTCAGTAAGACCCGTGGCATTAGTGGAGTAGCATGGTTACACATCTCACAGCTTCAGTTCTACAAAAATTGGTCATCTACTCTAGGCTACCCTTCTATAATCAGTAGAGGAGGGTTAGTTATCCCCAAAGAAAAACACACCCACACATCATCTGAAACATATGCCTTAAGAGGACATGGCAGCAGTCAAGCCATCTCTGGGTTCCAAGCAAGAAGCCCACTGAACTAATTCCCTGAAGATGGTTGCAGCACTTTATTATACTTTAGTCTTTAGGAATAATTAGACCACCTTACAACCTAGCTATAGAAATACCATTGTGCAGTATTGTCAGCAGGCCTCAGTGAAGAAAGGAACAAGCCACAGGAAATTATCTCCAGCTTCCAATTACAGGGAAAATTTGTCATTATAAATGCTTTTGCCACTCATCCTTTTCAGTAATGAGATATCCAAACACAGCATGGTTAGCTTCTGGCATCTCCATATGATGAACTACTTTTTTCTGTGCTTTGTATGATTTGAAGCTTGAGAACCTAAGAAGAAAACGTAGGCTGAACCCCAAGTGAAAGGCATATAAAATAAAGACATGTGAGATAGAGGGTGTATTTATGTGTGCTTGTGTACTTACAACCCCTCTATAAATAGGTAAGTGCAAGAGCTATTAAAATGAAAGGAATGGAAAGAAAAAGAGAAGAAAGCTTGCTGGATGACATGCAGTAGAAAAAAGCATTTGAGAAAAAAATGCTAATGAAATGAAAAATGGGATAGTGCACTGAGAAAATAAAAGATGATTTCTCCTTGTGCTATGCCTGGAAGATGAACTCTGAAGAAATGGCCTGCAATAAAAGCCCAGCTTTTCTCACTGTGTTCTCCTGGTTATTGCCGTGCATAACTCATAATGGCTAAAATTACACAAGTCAGTTTAAGATGCCTGCCTGGTACATAGCTCTCAGCCTCACAAGACGTGTTGGTAGAACAGTTAATTGTGAATCAGTACAGAGTAAGTCACTCAGTACATGATTTTTAAAAGGTACTGTGCTGTTTAAGAGCAAGAGTGTTTTCAGAATCCAAATCTCCCTTTATCTGCAATGCAGTGTTTTGCTTGCAGAGCTGCCACTTCCTATAGTGGGAACTGATTCTGGTCATCCCTCGAGGAATCTGAAATTCTGAACAGTGTTTCCCAATTCACATACCTTGATTAAGAAGTGCCCAAATAGGAACATTTCATAAACCAATTTGTACAGAGTACATATTCAAAATAAATGGCCCAAGTTTCCAGAAGTAAGTGGAAGAATGGAAAACCTAATGATAAGCAAAAAGAGAAATCACTTCTTACTTTAGAGAACAGACTCAACTGCATGCTGATTATTTCATTAAGTACCAGGAGATAACACATACATTCCTGGTTTTGCCTAATTACGGGACTCAACTCAAAATCTAATTGGCCAAGCATCAGCTTCCAGTCTCCTAAATTCTCTTTAAATTCAATGTTGGCTACAGAAAATAATCTCACCAAATGACAAAAGTATCCCTTTTTTTGTCTGCTTTACAGTTTTACACATTAAAATGTAGAGAATCTTCCATTCATATCAACTGACAGTCCATTCATATAAACCAATGTTTATGACTATAAAACAACAAATTAAAGCATATACTAAAAAGATTATTTAAGCACATGGCTCTATTTAGCTGTTGCCTCCAGATAATGCTGTAACAGAGTGTATATAAATACACATACTGCCCAAACATACCTTTAATAGAAAATGAACCCTTCACTCTAGTTTTATACAAATAGACATGATGACTTTTCTCACAAATTAAATGGTTCTCTAAATTAAATGGTACAACTAGTTATTTTCTTGAGTGAGCATCAGAAGTTGTCAGACCAAAGCACATGTTTCACAGATGAAAAGCTAGTATCCAGAAATAAAAACTTTGATATCTGAGGTAGCATCTGTCTCTCAATATGTTTTTTAGGCTTTTTTTCTGACTTGTGATATATGCTGCAGCTTATACTGCTTCTTTTAAAAGCCAGTTGCCATGTCTATGTGTGCAAGCCTCAGAGAGGAGTTTTGTAAAGAACAGAGCACTATGTTCCAGAAAGACACGATCCAACTCCCAAAACATAATGAACTGAAATAACTGGGGACAAAGACATCAGTAGCTAAGTAGGTGTATGTGCAAGGGAAGAAGTTCACCGTCTTTCTAGGCATGTCTGCCAACAGAGCTGCTCAAATGAACTTATCCTGTGTGGTCTATTCCAGTGACAGAAAGCCAAGAGGCTTTAGTTTGAGGTAGTTGTGAATGCCTTGATGTAGCATAGCGACCAGTGTTAATGCACAAAATTATAGGGTATGGTTGCAAAAGGTCAAAGTGAATAGGTTGCTATTTGTTGTAAAAATTGAAAGACTAATAGGGCAGTAATCAAGATCTCATGTAGTGGGTTTCTGTGGCTGGGTTTTGGTGGGGGGGGCTACAGGGGTGTCTTCTGTTAAAAGCTTCTAGAAGCTTCCCCTGTCCAGTGGAGCCAATGCCAGCCAGCTTCAGCATGGACTTCCTGCTGCTGACCAAGGCCAAGCCGATCAGGAGTGATAGTAACACCTCTGTGATAACATATTTAAGAACAGAAGGTTGTGGCACAGAAAGAATTCCAGCCAGGGAAGAGCGGAGTAAGAACATGGGAACAAGGTAGACACCAAGGTCAGTGCAGAAGGAGGGGCAGGAGGTGCTCCAGGTACTGGAGCTGAGGCCATGGTGGAGCAGCTGTGCCCCTGCAGCCCATGGAGGACCATCGGGGTGCAGAGACCCACCTGCAGCCCTTGGAGAAGCCCATGCTGGAGAGGTGGATGCATGAAGGAGGCTGTGACCCTGTGGGAGGCCCAGGATGGAGCAGGGTCCTGCTGGAGACCTGCAGCCTGTGGAGAGGGAAGCCCACACTGGAGCAGATTTTTCCCAGGCAGGACTTGTGGCCCCTGTGGGGGACCCAAGCTAGCACAGCTCATCCGTGAAGGACTACACCCCATGGAGGAGCGACCCACGGGACAGCAGTTTGGGAAGAACTGTTGCCCAAGGGATGGACTCATGCTGGAGAGATCCATCAAATAATGTCTCCCATGGATGGGACCCCACAAGAGCAGGGGAAGGACCCCTCTCCCTGAGCAGCGGCAGAAACAACAGCTGACCAGAACCTCCATTCCCTGTCCCCCTGCACCGCTGGGGGGGAGGAGGGAGAACATGGAAGGAAGGAGGGGTGGGGGGAAGGTGTTTTTAGGACTGTTTTATTTCTTACTCTTTGGCTCTTATTCTGTTAGTAATAAATTTAAGTAATATCCCCAGTTTGAGTCTGTTTTGCCCATGAAGGTAATCAGTAAGTGACCTCTCCCAGCTGTTAGCTCAACTCATGAATCCTTACCTGTTTTTTTTCTCTCCTCTGTCCAGTTGCAGAGGGAGAGTGAGAGAGTGGTTTTAGTGGGTACCTGGCATCTGGCCAGGGTCAACCCACTACAAATGTAGAAACAAGGGGATCAAGTGGGACAAATATGTTTCTACACTCCAGTTTGGGCAAGACAGCCTACCTTGCCCCCCATACACAAACCATTAAGCTCGCCTGTTTTATTTTGCTATTATCCCCTTGTTTCTATATCAAAGATGCATTTAATTGTTTCCATTGTTCACTGGAGCAAGAACACAAGGGAAAATTAATCTGCAGACTTGCCATACTCAAAGTATTTTAAGGACATTCAGACAAAGATTTGCCTTTTATGATCTAGATGAATTTGTTCTGACTCATCAGAAAGGGCTGGGCCAGGACTGGTGGATTTCTGGCAACCATTCTGGGCTTTACATTTCATGCTGTGTAACAATACAGAGCAGGTATTTTTATAAATGTAGATCTGAACTCAGTAGGAAGTCATTCCTCTGAAAGTAAAACATTTTGAATTGGGTCTTAAAAATTCAAGTAGTGTGATTATTTTGTATGGAAGTCTTTCCAATTAATTTTTATAAAGCAGGCCAGCATGTGACTGCTGCCTGAACAGAGCAGCTGCTAGTATTTAATACTTGTGTATTCCTTTGTTTTCTCCGGAACTGTGTGCATATGTTTGGCCATTAGCACAGTCTGGTTAAAAAAGTCCCAATACAAAAAAAGCTCTGTTATATAGCAAAAATTATACACCTTTATATGTTTCAGTAAAAATAACTCTGTGTGACTGCACATATTCTTATCCCATTATATGACTGATTATACATTGGGTCCAGAACAACAATAAGTGTGGATAAAAATCAATAATATCAAAGCAAAATATGAAAAATCATATGTAATGGCTCTTACTTGCTCTGTCTCATTTTTCACTCTCCTTTTTGAATTTCCAAGAACTTTGCCTGCTCTGACCCAGCCACCTCTGTGATTTCTCTGTGCAGAAGTGCCACAGCACAGCTTGTGTTACAAACTAGATAAGAGCAGCCACAAACCACTGCTCAAAAGACCAGGACTGAAGGATGTCACCTTCCATCTGATAGCTCACCATATACTAAACGCTTCCTGTGAAGAAAAGGCAGGGAAAACAGAAAGACTGTGAGAGGAAGGTGTAGTTGATTCTAGAATAAGATCCACTGCAAAAAACCAGAAGTTATTCTTCTAATTGTTACTACTGTAGCTCTCTTTAATCAAAGGAAAGGGTCAAAAGACCTATTTTCAGTATCCTTGGAATACTTTGGATGAAGAGGCTTATTGAGCCTGTTCTGTTTTACCAGGATATGTATACATACTCCTTGTCTATTGACAGAACAGACAAGTCATTTCAATAGTCACTTCATGTGTGTGTCCTCAGGCAGGGTTTAGCCCTTATAATGACAATGCATATTAATCGGAAAATGTGGAGAGCCAGCTCTGAAGATTAGCTTGGCTTTGTAGTCTTGCTTAGTTGCTGTGCTCTATGGAAAATGCATGATGATAAGCAATGTAGAGCTCACCGCTCATAAATATTTAAGTGACAAGACACAATAGTCAGGCACCTTCATTGTTGCAAAATCAGAGACATAGTGTGAGGCACAAAGCACAAGAATAAGTGACTTTAGCTACTTAAAAAGTACATTTCCTTCGAAATGTACTTGAGAACTTAATTTTTGTCTTACCAAATACTGTATATTCAGAAAGGGAAGATACTCCCATTTATATATGCAGTAGCCATTACTGGAAGTCATAGACACAGATAATCCCTCTGATGGTTTGGAAAAGATGGCTATACCCTGGATTGTAACACCCTTTCATAACCAACAATGGGACTGCATCTGATATTGAACTAGAATGGCAAATCCTGAAAAAGGAATTCAAAATTACAGGAGCAGATTCTGCAGGTTTGTGTCTGAGACTGAAAAAGCATGGGAGATGTCTTTATGATTTTAGTTAGTATTTCCAACATGTTACATACATACACGGTCACTCTTTTTGCAATCCAGGGGAAAAAGGTTAATTCCATTCTTAAGGATTTTAATTCTCTCTATTAAAAAGATCAGTGATTCTAACCTAATTTCTGATGATCAAATATTCTAAATCCACTACCGAAATTTCATCTGCATCTTAAAAAGTGTAAATTGTACGAGGCTTACTGAGGTGCTCAAGGACAGATGTAGAGTATGGGAACAAGAGAGGTAAAAAGAAACCCAGCAAAATCAGATGTAGGGCACTCTGAGAGAGAAGCAAGGGGTTAGCTTGCCACATCCAGACAGAGTGGAGAAGGGCCCTGAGACAAGTGGGACCTAATTTACTGAGTATGAAAATGATATTAAAGAAAATATGAATATAGGTCTGCCCTTGATTTTAACTCTTTCCTCTCTGATGCTTTAGATAAATCATTAAGCTTTTCTCTAATGATTTATTTCCTGCTTCTTCAACTTCTGCTGTTCTCTGTAGTTCATGAGTAGGGCTTAAATTCCAATTAGACTTACAGACAAAAAACACCAACAAAAACCTACTTTTTACTCAGGGACCAGTACGTGAAGATGATGACTTGCAGGACTTCTCCCTGTCAGAAGCAAAAAGACAGGGCAGAAATTTGGAAAGCTTGTCAAAGGGAAGAGCAATTGAGTAGTCAAAGGTACAGGCTATCTTGAACTACGACAGCAGTGTCCTGCAAAGGGGCTGCAAAACCACCACCATTCTGTATCTCTTACAGGAATGTGAGTATGGCAGCCACTTAATCTTTTATTTAACAACTTTTGGGAAACCAGAGCAAAGGTCTTGGGAATTTTAGGCCAGTTAATTTATTAAAAGTACAATTCTTGTTCAGCATCAATAACTTTATCGTCCTGGAGTAATTACAAAGCAGTTGCCTCAACCTGTTTTCATAAGAGAGAGGTAACAGGCCACAGCAGCACAGGTTATTCAATACTGCACTGCAGCAAGCTGTGAGGCAAGGGGAAAGCAAGCCACTGACTGGCCCCTCTGCTGAACCTGTTGGCTGAAGAGTGCCTATAGCGCTAATGATAGTATGTTACTAGGAATTAAAAAAAATATCTAACCAAAAAAGCCCAGGAAAGATGTTTAGAGGGTAGGTAGGCCGGTAAGTAAATATGAGCTTTGATTAACATGTACAAATCATCCATGTAGTCCTGTTCACTGTGGTTTCTACACTCCCCTTGCCATTTTTAGCAGGCTGAATCAGCAGTGCCACATCCTCTGCAGGAATCAAACTAACTGTAACCCATCACAAGACCTCATCTGCCATTACAGGGCAGGCAGGGAGACTTACATCCCTACTGATTTCCAATCCAGTTCTGCAGGAAAATGAGGTTGCAGTGCAGATCACAACAACGTGGGCACTATAAAACTGCTGCTGAAGTCAAATTGCTTCATTTATGGTGTTCAAATGTGTTACTTCTCTACTAGTAGTTGAAATACAATTTCATTCTGCCAATTTTCTTTCGTACACTTATAGCTGTTTCTGTAAAGTTGATTTAGCTACTTACATCTTGAGTTTCAAAATTAATAGCTAGCTATCGGATATCATAGAAGCATTTGTTACAGGAAACAAATTATTGGTGCCAGCCCTGAGCAAGGTCTGGAGCAACTGGGTGCTAGAAAGAAGATCTCAAAAGAATTCTAGCTCCTTGTGCATGGGGCCAAAACCTTCAGGGAGCATACAGCCCTGCTACCCTATTATTCAAACACAGGGGTCGGGAAATAGGAGTCTAGCTTTGGAGAAATGGAGTAGGTGTTTTACAAAGGACTTGGCTCTCTGCTCCTCAGAAATAGTACTTGGAGGTAGGAGTTAGCCTTGTCTATAACAAGTTTTCAGGGAATCCATAAGAAGATTCATTGCCTCTTGATCAAATTGATTACATATGACTAAGGGAAACAATATAATAAACTGCTCCAGCATGAACCCCTGCCCAAAGAATCGTGCTTGGTAAATAACCTCAATTTAATCTGGAATGCAGTGTCTTGTGCACACGTGAAACAGAGAACAAAGGTGGTAAAACCACAACCTGCAATTTCCTTTTAGTGAGGCTGTTTGTATTTCTGGAGTCCAAATTTCACAAATAATCTGTGAACACATTGGAGAACACACTGTTCCCCAGTCATGCTGTGCTGACTTCCCTGAAGTCCTTAAGGATTTCTAGGCTGTGTAGATCATGCTGTTTTGGAGATATTCATTGTAAGAAAACACATGTCCTCTTCAAACACCGCTGAGCGTCCAGTCCTGCTCAGTAAGACAGAGGGGCTGGCACCAGCCTAAGGGCCCCATTCACACCTGATAGATTTCAGAAGCCTTCTGGTATCAGGAGATCCTCACTTTCAAAATCCTCGTTCTGTCCCAAGAGGTTTTTGGTACAGAGTATTTCCCGAGGCAGTGGCAGCAATTCCCATAAGGCATGTACAGAAATACTGCTACTTGATTCACAGATATTTTGCTTTACAGGGAAGAGGGGTTGCCACTTAAAAGTAATGTCTGGTCCCATTCTTTTGTATGCTAGCAAGGGAGGGCGACGCAGTCTGTTACTTAAATTTTTCACCAGAGCAACTGTAGCACTATCCTAGCTGTCAGGAAGCAAGACCAGGTTGTTGATAATAGCATTTGTATTCACCTAAATTTAAGCACAGCAAAGAAAGTCTCTTCCTGTAAAGAAGGATAAAAACAATGTGAGTGTAATTTCAGCGTCTAGGTAATTGGCCATTTTGGTTTGGAATGGGTACATTTATGCAAGTATACTTTCTCATTCGTCCTGAGTTTAGAAACACCTGCAAGAGTAGCTTGTATCTGACCCAAACTTGCAAAATACTGATTTTTCCTGCCTGTGTCACAGATAAGTTAAATTCACATTGCTAGTCATGGAGTGTGCTATCAAGAGACAAGAGAGTAAATTTCTAGAAACGCTAGTTTCCCAGACTTGCACTGGGGAGGTCAAAAAGTCACAAAAGAGGAACTTCAGTCTTAGTGCTAGTGACCTTGGTCACCAACTGAAATCACTGAAAAAAAATAATAGCAATAAAAAAATCATTGATCTTGGAAGGGAAAGCTGCATTATCAGAGGAGGACTTTGGACTTTGGACTGCTTCACACCCAAGGCCCTGCTGCAGCACCGGCTGCTGCATCCCACTCACGAAAACTGGAAAAAACCCAGTGGGTCTTGTGAGAAGCCTTAGGGCTGTGGAGAGTCTGCCTGAGGGAGGGCAGGCAAGCAGCAGTTACCTGCACCCATACAGTGCCCACCAGCACGGTGAGGAGAGGTGTGAGGGTGGGGAGGGAAAGTAACACATGGAGGAGGGGGGAAAAAACCACCAGCTCCACACATAGACACCCCCAAGCTGGGCATCAGCTGCCCATCTCTCTCCCACTGGTGCTTGCCGTGCTGTCCCTAAAGCGGGGGTACAGAGTCCGTGAACAGAGTCAGCAGTGCCCTGGTAGCCTGGAGGGAAAACTGTGTCCTGGGGGCCATGAGGCAAAGCTGCACCAGCTAGTCAAAGGAGGTGATTGTCCCGCTCTGCTCTGCACTTGTGTGGCATCACCTGGAATATTGCGTGCAGTTTTGGGCACCAGAATGTAAGAAAGACACAAACCTATTAGACAGCATCCAAAGGAGGGCAATGAAGATGCTGAAGGGCCAAGAGGGGAAGCCATATGAGGAAAGGCTGAGGTTACTTGGTCTGTTCAGCCTGGAGGAGACTGAGGGGAGACCTCATCACAGTCTACAACTTCCTTGCGAGGGGAAGAGAAGGGAAAGGCACTATCTCTTCTCTGTGGTGACCAGTGACAGAACCCGAGGGAATGGCCTGAAGTTGTGTCAGGGGAGACTCAGACTGGATATTAGGAAAAGGTTCTTCATCGAGAGGGTAGTTGGCACTGGAACAGGCTCTCCAGGGAAGTGGTCAGAGCATCAAGCCTGACAGAGTTCAAGAAACCTTTGGACAATGCTCTCAGGCACACAGTGTGACTCTTGG